>NW_020698066.1:7432436-7481199 GCF_002925995.2 Terrapene triunguis | reverse complement strand
TTAAAATTAGAAAGGAGGAGGAAAAAACAAGGTCTGAAGTTTTAAAGATGATTTTTTCCCTGACAATTTAATATAATATTTTATTTTGCTAAAAGATGAATGAATCACATACTGTTGTACAGAAACCATCCTGTAAGCAACACTGAGGGATTTTTCACCAGACTGGATGTTACCCAAGACGCCTCTATCATATTCATTCTGCAAAGCCTCAAACAGCAGAACAACAGGGTTCATCAAAAATACAGCTGCAGCCTCAGATAAACAACTTCACGGAAGTGGAATACTCAGAAAAGGCCAGATCTCCTAAGCATGCTGACCACCCTCCACTTCAATGTAAGCAGAGAGCAGTCAGCACCTCGGAAGAGGCATTCAGTACTGCATATGATTGGGCCTTACAACACTACCAATCTGCTATACATAGTAATTATTTCTTAGCTAATCTGGACTTATTCAGTACACAGGAGTTTTTGTGGCCTCATGTAGGCTGTTAGTTCTGTCTTAATAGCATTTCTTAAATTTAAGTATTTAACATGTTTCTTAGAGGGAATTTTGCTGAGATATTTTCTTTTAATTTACATGAGCATTCTCCAAAGATCAAAGTTACATCCATATTATTATCCTTACCATGCAAACATTTTTTTTATGTACTGTTAAGGTTGCTTTCTCAAATGTTGTTGAAAAACAAAAACATTTTCATGAAAATTGTTAGTTTTTGTTTTAAGCATTCAAAGCTCATTTGAGGTTTTAAAGCATTTGTTCATGAATTTTTTTCATTTAATAAAATTATCCAACATAGCAAAATGTTACAGAAGTGGTTTCTGAAGTCTTTCATTTAACAAAACAAAGGATTTTGGTAAACAGAAGATCCATTTCAACAACACTTTTAAATATTTTTTAAAAGCACAACAACATTTTATAAGAGTTTTCAACAATGTTGACAACTATTTTGCAAAAAAAGGCAACCAAACAAAAAAAAAACCCTACTCTTCAAAAAAGGCCGTTTTGATCAAAACATTTCAAAGAAATACTGAACTGAGTTATCCATCACTACTCCATACACTGCATCTCAGATATCCATCATGTACACAGCATCTTCTTTTAACCCTCCCTTCTTGTGTCCACTCCCTCTCCTCCCCAAAATGTACTCATAGGACTGGAAATTATGCTTGTATTACCATTAGAATTAACTGAACAATTGCTAATAACTTAGTTGGCATATTTTGTCTTTTCCCCTCCTGTGCATTCACTATTCACAGTTGTTTACAGGATATTTTATGCAAATATATTTCCTCCTCTGGATTTCTTATGTACCACTCTTGAGGAGATTTTTTTAAAGTGAATTTGATATTCACTGTGTGATTATCCCATAAACCCTTTAGTATTCTTTTGTTCCCTGGCTGGATAAGAAGCAGTGCTTGAACAAACCACAGGTGTTTGATTCTCTCAGAAAAAGGGTAGAGAAGCACTATAGCATGCAAATGAGATAGCGCAAGCACTCTTGCATAGGTGGTAAGGAGTTCTAGGGAATTTCAGGATACTTTCATAAACTTTTCCTTTTTTCCTCACAATAGAGCATTTTGTTACATGAGTTTACCTCAGATACAAAAATACCTGGGCTTCTTCCTGACTGAGCTATAGAGAATATTTATTGGCTATTTAGCAGACATTATATTTAATGTTTCTCTCCTCAAATTAACTACTGTATATCTGTGTAAGTGTATATGGTTCTATTTGTGAAGTGTGCAGTCACCACCCTTTGTCGCACTCACTGGTGAAGGAAGTGGTCATGTTCTCTTGTGCATCTCATTTATGGTTCCCAAAACCTGTGTTTCTTGTGAAATGTTGTGCAGGATTTTTTATTTTTTTTAATAATACACATGGGCCTCAAGATGCACAATCAGGTGCATTTTAGAAATACCCAATGGCCTCATTTTCAAAGTGAGACTCCATTTTTTGCAAAAACTATTTTGTACCTGTAATGAGTTGAATCCACATTTAATTAATACTTAATTGGACAGTTCCCCTGCAAAGATCCACCAGCTGGACACAAATCTGCACATTAGAGCCACGTAAGATGTGCACTGCAAGGATCATTCCTGACGAGCAAAGAGGTTACGGTCAGTGACCATGGCCTGAAACAGTACAAGACCATGAAGCTGCAATGACAAGACTCCAGAGTAGTTCAACCACCAAAAGAGCGTGGGAGAGTCGTCCTTCCACCGATCCCTTCCTGTCAAGTGGTGGATCAAGTACACAGACAAGAAGAGTTATTGAACCACAGAGATGGGACTTGGCCAGCATCCTGGGTTTCAGCTACCAGCATTCCTGACACCAGTGCAAAAGGATCCAGCAACAATCCAACTGGAGGGCCAGCTCCTCACAATGTAGCATGTTGGGTCTACAAACAGAGAAACCAGAACCACAAAAATGCTCCTTTGAGACACTGCATCTCCTAGATGCAATTCAGAGTAATTAGTTCATCAGCTCATATCATCTCATTCTTCCTGAAACTTTGCTCTCCCTCCTCATTTCAATAAACAGTGCCATGAGAAAAAAGGGAAGAAAAGCACAACCAGCCTGCTTCTAGCAGATCTGTAGTGGTTGTAGGGATAGATATTAAAGAAGGTACTAATAGTGATTCCCCCAAGTGACAGTGACCCCTCCCAAAAAAATTTGTCCCCCACACTTTAAAATCCAACAGTTTCACCAAGTACAAAAATCTCTTGGGTCTTCTGTTAAAACTTGTAAGCTACTGTCTGTAGAAACCATTGATTGTATCTGTCCTGTGAAAGATACTTTATTACTATGTAAAACTTACAAACAAGTTAATTGACGTTGTTCTTGAAGTAATTGATACAATGTAAACAAACCCTATAAGTCGTTAAGTGACTTTCACTTCATTGTAACAGCAACAGCTCCTGGGAACAGACCCCCACCCTCTGTGATTAAAGGGCCGGGAGTCTCAAATGAATTAGCACACACCCCGAAAGTGATGGAGACAGTAAATTAAAATATGGTTAAGATATGGAATGTATGTTGATGAATGCTTGATGTACATGAATGGTTAGGGAGGTGTCAGCCTAGAAAAGGGAGTATCCATCGGCCGAAGAATGTGTCAAGTAGACCACCAGACAATCCCCAGAGGGTAAACTGGGATCCACCCCATCACCTGGAAGGATGAGAAACACAAACTTTGGACAGTGTGGAGCCACCAGGAATGTGCCACTTTGGACAGGAATGTGCCATCTGCTGATTGAGTCAGCAACAGCAGGATGAAACAGCTCCCATAGACTAACATAGGAATTAATTCCTATAAGAATGGACCCTAAGGACTGAGGACTTTGAGTCTCTGGTTCTGCTGCCAACCTCCAGGAGCATCAGGTGTACCTGACACGGACTCGGCTCCATCCTCATAACCAAGATACCTGGCCAGTAACTTGGCGTGAGCAACTTCTAGGCTGGTAACTATAACACCCATACAGAACTTGAATGAATGATTGTGTGAATGAATCTATCTATGTATGTATGTGTGTGTGTGTGTGTGTATAAGGAATAAGTAGTGATAGGAATAAGTGGTCAAACAACATTGTTTACTTTTATCTTTTGCTTTATTATATTTGCAATAAATGTGGCATCTTTGCCTTATCCCTCTTAATAAGATCCTGCTGGTTTTTATTCTATTGGTATAACATGATGAACCAAGGTTAGCAAGCAAGAAGCACTGTGGATTTAACAGAGGTATTTATTGTAGCTCACTGAACATTTCCAGAAACAACTGCTTGTGGAAGGGAGATGGCTCCCTCTTCTGGGCATTTGATGCCCTGCACAGTCTTTTTGCAAGTAAACTGATCCAAGAGCATATATTCTTGTAGGTGACTCAAGGAATAGGCTATCAGTATTTGGGAAAAAAAATAGATCAAATTAGGTGTCATTAAAGACTTCTAACTTCACTACAGAAGAGTAGTGTGACTATTGTCCCTTTCCCCTAATAATTATAAGGGGGCTGTCAAGGCTGTATCCCCACTTTGAACTTTAGGGTTCAAATGTAGGGACCTGCATGAAAACTTCTAAGCTTATCTACCAGCTTAGCTTTGGTCCGCTGCCACCATCACAAGAATTCCCTCCCTGGGAAGCCTTGAGAAACCTTTTACCAATTCCCTGGTGAACACAGATCCAAACCCCATTGGATCTTAAAACAAGGAGAAATTAACCATCCCCCCTCCTTCCTCCCACCCTCCTTTCACCAACTCCTGGTGAATGCAGATCCAAACCCCCTTGGATCTTAAAAAAAGGAGAAATCAATCTGGTTCTTAAAAAAGAAGGCTTTTAATTAAAGAAAAAGGTAAAAATCATCTCTGTAAAATCAGTATGGAGAATAACTTTACAGGGTAATCAAACTTAAAGAGCTCAGAGGACCCCCCTCTGTCTTAGGTTCAAAGTACAGCAAACAAAGATACACACTCTGGTAAAAAGGTACATTTACAAGTTGAGAAAACAAAGTAAATCTAAGACGCCTTGCTTGTCTTTTTACTTACAAGTTTGAAATAGGAGAGACTTGTTTAGAAAGATGGGGAGAACCTGGATTGATGTCTGGTCCCTCTCAGTCCCAAGAACGAACAACCCCTTAAAACAAAGAGCACACACAAAAGCCTCCCCCCCCCAACCACCCACTTGAAAGTATCTTGCCCCCTTATTGGTCCTTCGGGTCAGGTGTCAGCCAGGTTACCCGAGCCTCTTAACCCTTTACAGGTAAAAGGATTTGGAGTCTCTGTACACAGAGAGCTGTTACCCTTCCCTTTATAGTTATGACAGGGGCCATTGGAGGTGTTTTTGGCCTAGACCAGTGGTTCCCAAACTTGTTCCGCCGCTTGTGCAGGGAAAGTCCCTGGCGGGCCGGGCTGGTTTGTTTACCTGCCGCGTCCGCAGGCTTGACCGATTGTGGCTCCCAGTGGCCGCGGTTCGCTGTTCCAGGCCAATGGAAGCTGCTGGAAGCGGCGCGGGCCAAGGGACGTACTGGCCGCCGCTTCCAGCAGCTCCCATTGGCCTGGAGCAGTGAACCATGGCCACTGGGAGCCACGGTCGGCCGAACCTGTGGATGCGGCAGGTAAACAAACCAGCCCGGCCTGCCAGGGGCTTTCCCTGCACAAGCGGCGGAACAAGTTTGGGAACCACTGGCCTAGACTGATAAACAGCCTTCATCCTCAAGAAAATCTAACCTCTCTCAACTATTCAGATAAGATGCACCCTGAAAAGCATGTGACCCCAGCAGCTTATAGATACAGAAAATCAGTGGCTGAATACTACGAACTGCATGAAAATACTAAAAGATCTGAATGGACTGTTAAAAGGCCTTCAGATTAAAGTGGATTCTCATTCTTTGCACACCTATGACAGTGAAACTAGCATATTACAGCTGTATTTTTCTTTCATATTCTTCACAGAAAGGAGAGGGAGTTAAATTTAACATGTGCAACGCACCACACACAAAGTAGAGAGGGGGAAAAGGGAAAAAGAAAGCTCCAAACAGAAAGGTAAGACATTGCATCTCCATTACAGATGTAGTCAAATAACTTCTTTCAGCAGCTTTACAAAAACAAGGCTCCTTTCCAGATACAGGAAAAGGACATTGTGGTGGGACATCTGTTTCAAGTCAGTGTTCATTGCAAATATAAAGGGTATGTCTTCCTGGGTGCTATATGCATGTGAAATATTATATTCTTTTATAATATGATCCACCCATTATTCCCTTGTCTAATGGACACTGAATGCATTCTCTCCCCAGCCCGTCCATGAATTAAAGGAGGACAAAGCTGGTTCCATTCCAAAAAGATACAGAGCCTCGGGGCACGTCTTCACTACCCGCTGGATCGGCGGGTAGCGCTCGATCTATCGGGGATCGATTTATCGCATGTAGTGTAGACGCGATAAAATTGATCCCCGATCGCTCTGCCGTCGACTCCGGAACTCCACCGCAGCGAGAGGCGGAAGCGGAGTCGACGGGGGAGTGGCAGCGGTCAACTCGCCACCGTCCTCACAGCCAGGTAAGTCGACCTAAAATACGCAAAGTTTCGTATCTTAGGTTGATCTTCCCCCCCCCCCCCCCAGTGTAGACGTAGCCTAATTCTCCTCCTTACACTGATATCACGAGCAGCAGTAACTCCACATAAGTCGGTAGAGTATCTCTCTATGAATAGGGTATATGTGAAAGAGAGCTTTAATGGGAGCAGAGTTAGACAAATGTTGAACACTTTTGAAAGTCTACCTTTTAGTCTCAGAATATGAAGTATTTGTAAACCTCATAGGAAGTGAAGATTCTGAAGCTGAAGCAACTTTCGGATTAATACTTCATATAAACATTTTGAAATGATTAGGAGTTCTTATAACTAATGGCTGAAAGTTCCCATAAAACCACCTAATGTTTGAAACAATTACCTCTATAAAATAAAGTTTTAAGTTCCGAAACAAGTTCAGTTGCACAATTGTTAGCCAGGTGCAGATGCTCAGATAAAATAAATTGTTGCCAATGCACAGCACCATCCTTCACTACTATACTGGAGGAAAAAATGTATTTCAGTTTTCTGTTTTGTTATTGTTGGAAATGCCTTCTGTCATGTGCAGAGAGTGTCGAAGCATGCCAGCCCTGTAGCCAAGTCCTGCAAATCCACCAGGGCTTCTATGATTTCTGACCGTGATTTTTAAGACCTTTTTTGAAGGACAGTTTGGTTAGCTCAGGACACACATTCAGTTGCCCACCCCACACAGGAAGGATTGTAGCATAGTCACCCCATGGCACTGAGTCTACAATACGAGGTGTCCCTGTAGGGTCTGGGTTTGATTGTGAAGACATTTATTTACATGCCATTGCTATGCTTCTGACTTGATTTTCACAGGCAGTGTTCCTCGGGAAAACCTGGTACAACTTTTCCTTGAAAATGTCCTGAATTGTGCAATGTTATGCCTCCCTGCACACCAGCAGGCAGATAGAGAACTGATCAATGGACTGTTCAAAGAACATAATTGGATGAAAGGGATCTCCCCAGCCTACTTCTCACCTATTGTTTACAGCACTATAGTTTACAGCAGGAGTGTGCTGTAATTGTAAATGTCTCCCAGGTGCTTCAACAATTATAATATGTTGTCACTTCCTCACTGGGAAGTGTGTGTTCCTCTCTTTTTCCCTGACCATACACATGGGAGAAAACACGGAATTAATTTAATCATACCTCTGCTAGAAGCTGGCATCTGCTGGTGCACAACAGTGTTTTCAGCTCAAGCCTTTCCCATGCTGCCAAAACCTGACATCTGATCTGTACTAGTAGGGGGGAAGCTCCTGGAAACCGATACAAGAATGTAGAACTCTGAGTAGTCACTCTGTATTAGGTTGCTAGATCCCTGCATCAAGCAGCAGAGAAAATTACTGATAATTGAAGATGGCAGATGGATTCAAGAGGGGTTAGTGAGTCTCTAGAGCAGAGAGAATTAGGGGCTGGACAGAGGTGGTTCTGCAGGGTAATGCTAAGGCAGTCCAGCATGCACAGAAAATTTAGGCAGAGGTTTATAACTTGTTTGTCCAACCTGTTCTTAAAAACCTCCAATGCTGGTGATTCCACAACCTCCATTGGAAGCCTATTCCAATACTTGACTCATGCTGGAGGCTTGGTCAAACTATGGACGTGGTCCTTCTCTTCCTTGTCACCCTCCTTCTACTCCAATATGTTCATCCTCTCAGGGAGAGGTATTCCATGTTGCATCACGCGATGGAGTAATATGCAGCATGAAGGAATATCCTATTGACTCCACATGAGCCAAGAAGGGGTCAATGAGAGCCTATGGGTTCAAACATCCCTATCCCACTAGTCCTGAAAGAGGCATAAATCCTGAAGGAGGGTTAAAAAGGGGAAATTCCAGCTCAGTATTGGCTGTCTGTAAAAGGGAGATAACCTCCCATGCTAGCTCCTTGAGAAGAGGCTTGGCTGGGGCCTGGATCTATTCAAAAACTGCTAGATGCCAGATCCTCTGCGGGTAGGTAGGGCTAGCACCAGGGTTACCACCTGGCTAGTATTTGACTAGATTTTTTATTTTAACCTGTCGGGGGTTTTTTTATGTGGGTTTAAAGATTTGCATTATTGTCAGAATACACTGGGATATCTAGGGTGACCAGATGTCCCAATTTTATAGGGACAGTCCCAATTTTTGGGTCTTTTTCTTATATAGGCTCCTATTACACCCCCACCCCCACCCTGATTTTTTACATTTGTTGTCTGGTCACCCTAGGGATATCTGATGTTAAAAGTTTGTGTCCAGCTAAAGATGCTGCAGTGTTCCCACTTCCGCAGTTTAAGCAATAACAGATCAAAACTGTTGAAAATTCAGAAGCTGTCTGCCCACCAACAAGCAAGCACACCACGCATGTGTGAGAGAGGGGGTTTGAGTCATATGAGAGTGAGGAGATGTGAGAGGCATAGTAAATAAAAAAGCAGAACATCTCAAATCCTGCTTTGAATTTGTGGAGCATGAGTATCAGACAGTGCTTTTGCATGTGCCCACTCCCTGGGTAAGCCTCTTTACCACAGTGGAAAGGCTTCTGTAGAACTGGTAAGCTATCAAGGTGGATTTCTTGGAGCTTGGGGAATCAGACTGTGATGGGCTGATTTGGAGATTCATTGGAAATCAGGAGCATGAGTTAAGTGACAAATTGACACTTCCCAAGTGCTACATTTATTTTGTGTATTCTGTCATGTCCATCTTTTAGAAGTCATTCTCCATTCTTGAAAAGGATTCTACGAATGCCACAAAACTTTTCAATCTGATGTCAGATGTCAGAAGCCAGTTGATTGACAAAACAAAGGATGAGTTTTTCGGTTACCAGATGAACAGAGCTTTGCCAGACTTGCCAAGAGAATCCCAGGAAAAGTTTAGAAATGAAGCAAAGACTATGTACAATCGAGCAGTAGCTTATCTGGAGAGATGGTTTTCTTTTGAAGTCACTTTCATTTAAGTCACTTTCATACCTAAACATCAAGAAATTGCCAGCATTTGATGACTTAATGAAGCTGCAAGACCTTTTGAAATTGAGTGCTGCTATTGTCATGTACGGCGATGATTTGTACAGGGAATTCTGTCTTTTACGCACCACTGCCCTACAGTCTTGCCAGACCTACTGATAAGTGGCGTGCATTTTTCAGGACAGTGGAAGCCCCAAATGTCTTGAGAATTGTCAAGCATATGTTTTCTGTGCCTGGAGTAATGCATTCATGGAGCGAGTTTTCAGTTTGATGGAAAACCTTAGGACTGACAAGAGGAAACACCTAGGTATTGATGTGGTCAAAAGTGAGCTTTGTATTAGATGCAACCTCAGCTATTCCTGTCTGGAATTCTACGATGTTTCCCGGTAAAAATAAGAAATGGCAAAATCAAACAGCAAATACAAATTCAAGAAATAATCTTAGCGGATTTTCTTTATGTATAAAGTTTCAAAATGTTCACATTCAAGTATATAGTTAAAATATAGAATCAATGCAGTTTGGGAAAAAATAATCCCAGTGAAGGCAGACACAAATAAAACAGCTTGGAGAAACACGACCAACATAAGAAAATTATGTTATCAATCTTATCTATGTGTGTTATCTCTCTAAACACTATAAGTGGCTGTTGAAGAGGGGGTTGCCTTGTGGTTGGGGGTTGGGGTTGCGGCAGGCTTGCGCTGTGTGGAGGGGGATGCCAGTTTTTTTTAATTTCCAAGGTGGTATCCCTAGCTGGCATGGGACTTTTAATTTGCTTTGTTTCCTGTGGTTAACATGTTTTCCATTTGGACAAGGAGATTTGAGTTTGCGGCCCTCTCTGAGCCCTGCTTAAGGTTGGAGTACAACCACAGTAACCAGTGGCCGCCTGCAATACATCTGTGTTGATTTGACTCTACCAGAGCCCTCATAGTAATTTGTCATGAGACTTGAAGCAACATGGTTACACGGAGGTGTTAAAGAACTGGATCATGGGCCAGATTCATCCTGCTTGATGCATTATTGTGACCTAACCCTATGTGACCTAGCCCCAAAAAATCCTGTGTAGTTTTGTCTGTATAACATTATTGGTGGAGAATACAAAGGGGGAGCAAGCATAGAATCCACAGTTATAAAAACTGGTGGCACTATAGGAAAAAGATTGTAAACTTTCAGTTAATTAACCACAAACTCTGAAGGAAATAGTTTAGGTTTGAATCTTATTTGAATAGTAAAATACTCTGCATTGAGAATTTTTATGTTTAAAAGGTGCATACACCCTCAGCCGTAGCAAGGCTGAGCTTAAGAGGAGAACTTAGTGTTTCTTGCTCTGATTCTGGGAAGGATTTTTATAGTTGGTGTATGAACCCTCGGTGGCAGTAGGCCGAGTGATACAGAGGGAGGCTTAGTGTCTCTCCCTCTGGCCCAGAGAGGGTTAAGTTGCTCTTCCAGGAGTTAAAAAGGGAAACTGCTCTTTCAGAAGTTGTAAACTGCTCTTTTAGGAATTACGGGTTATAGTGATTAATATTTATCAATTTGGTTTTGTGTGGTGGTTGGTTGTTGCTAAGAACCCACACCTTTTAAACAAATCTTGCAAAAATCCGGACACAGCCCTTGGTCCGATCAAGTGTGAGCTGATGTCCATACAATTTCAGACCTAAAAAAACAAATTGGCTAGGTACTTACTGATATGTAAACCCTTAACTTTAATAAAAAATGGAAGCAGCCGCAGTTTGGCTTCTATGGAAGACCTGTAACAAGGTAGTCCTTCAATTGGCTAAATGTAAAAATGAAAAACTGCACCAAGATTGACAAGCCTCTGCTGCAAAAGCAGAGAAATGAAAATGTATGTCCATTAGTACCCAAACCCAGTTAGATGTCCTTCAGGATGGGTACAGAGAGTTAAAACAGCACTCTCAAATCTTACAGCAGCAGTAACATCAGGAGAAGGAACATTTGAGACCCCAGAAGGGGCAGACTTTTGGGACCCCTCTGGAGATTGGGAAGGGAAATATTTGGGTAGATTCCTCCTCTCAGGGCCAGAATGCCATTGCAACCGTAACAACAGTGCCTGCTTCTGCCTCAGACCTCCAGGCCATGGCAAAGTGGCTGGGGATTTTAAAATGGAAAAAATGTAAACTCACAAAGAAATGCACCACTTAATTAGCATTTGTGTAGCCCCAAGTACCGAACACACTGTGGCAGAGACTGAGCAGGGTCTGTCATGGTGGGAGCACTGTGCTAATTTGTTTCTAAGCTTCTATCTTTCATGCTCTGGACCAGAACATCAGGAGAGCTGGTACCAGCTGAAGAGTTATAAAATACCATGGTTATAGTGTCGCGACAAAGCCTGTGTTCAGTGTTGCATGTTCTGTGTCTGTCTCTAGTGGTGTCCTGTGCTAGCATTGGGTCCAGAGAAAGAGGGGATACTACACTAGACAGGGCAAATGTCTTTTCTTCTCTCTACTTCCCCCATGTCCATCCAACTTATCAATCACCACTTGTGTACAAAAGACTTTGGTCCCCAGTGCATCAAGGTTTATTTTTTGTTAGTTTCTCTAATAGTCATTTTGTTGTTAATTTTTGTTATTGATACATTTGTATTGTTAGTTACATTTGCTTGTATTGTTAATTCCACACTTTCCTCTATGCACTCTGGTTCTACTTCCCCAAGCCCTGAAGAGTAGTTCTTGGGCCCCCATAACCTGTAAGACCTTGGCCCATGATTGCAGGGCCCCATCTTTTAGGTCCCCAGAGACCTCTTGAAAACAACTGTTAGGAATAGGGGATTCTGCAACATTTTAGCAACTAAATGTTAGTTTAAGTCTAAATCAGCTTAACCTTGCATGACAACTGTGGTACTCCTAGAAAATCTTATTTGTTGTGTGTGCTTAAGAAGGTCTTGACCTCAGTGACTCTTATTGTTTGATGGCTATTGCAGCATCAAACTTGGGCCTCATTTTATTTGTCAATGTACCCAATTATTGTAATGGTAATGGTTTTATTGTATTCCTAATTATTATAACTATAATTGTTTGCATTTGTGTTTAGGTTATATCTGGTGTTTAGTTAGTTGTAATGGTTTTAGTTATATTCACCTGGTTATGATTGTTTGGTTTGTTTGCAACAGATCACCTGTGCCCTACAATGACAACAACTACTGTAATAATCATAGATAAAGGGGCAGAGTGTTGTAGGAGCAGCCCACGTGGTCAGCAGTTCTAAATATAATTTGTCATCCCATCATTGTCCTATTAGTAATCCTAACTGTTATGTTGGTTTTGCCTTAAAACAATTACATAAAGCGTGACCCATTCAATAGCCCTGGATTGAAGGGTCAAAAGGGGGACAATGTAGAACTGATGAATGAAATTGTTTTTAATTGTTCACTTTATTAATGTAACTTCATAAGTAAAGTTTTATGAATGAAACAACATTCATTCATAAAACCGGTTACCCCAATAACTGGCTAATTGACAATTAAGATACTTGTTAAGAGCCATAGCTGTTCAGTCAGCTGCCTTTGTAAGTGTCACTATCAATCCAATTCCTGCTTAAATCACTGAGACTTGCACTGTTTGGCCTGGTCTACACTAGGACTTTAATTCGGATTTAGCTGCGTTAATCCGAATTAACCCTTCACCCGTCCACACTACAGAGCCAGTTAATTCGAATTAAAGGGCACTTAAAATCGATTTCTGTACTCCACCTCGACGAGCGGAGTAGCGCCTAAATCGATTTTGTTAATTCGAATTAGGGTTAGTGTGGCCGCACACCACCGAATTACTGTGTTTAAGTTAATGGGGTAGTGTGGCCGCACACCACCGAATTAATGTGGTTAAAAACCGAATTAAGGTGCTTAGTGTGGCCGCGCACAATCGAATTTATACAACCTGTTTCCCAAATTCGAATTATCTAAATTCGGATTAATCCTGTAGTGTAGACATACCCTTTCAGTATTGTAACTTCTGTTCACCATTTATTACACTTGCCTACATTGTAACTTCTGTTCAGTTTGCCATATTGTAATTCAAACCCCATTTTAAAACGCTTACTCCATTTTGTAAGAGCTTGCTGCAACCTTCATTTTTGCAAATCCTGCTGTAATCTTATTAGTTTAGTTTAGATGTGTGAATGAGATATGTATGGATGATGGAATCAACCTCCAGCCCCAGCCTGGCCTGATGAAACAGAGTTCAAACACCAACGGCTGAAGATGCAGACAAGAGCCCTAACAAAGTAAGAAGAGTATCAGGGGGTAGCCGTGTTAGTCTGTATCTACAAAAACAACAAGGAGTCATCTGTAACTTTCACTCTATGCATCTGAAGAAGTGAGGTTTTTACCCATGAAAGCTTATGCCCAAATAAATCTGTTAGTCTTTAAGGTGCCACCAGACTCAAAGTAAGAAGAGTCCACCCTAAAAAGAAAAGGTACAATAGAAAGAAGATCAAAGCCAGGTCCCAGGCTGAAAGTCATGTCTGCAATTGACGGGTGATCAATCACCAAACCCAGAGGCAGCGTGACACAGCAAGACCTATAGACTCTGGTTTCAAACTAAAGCCTACAAAAAGGATGGGTGAGATGGAAAACTTTGGAGAAGGGTAACATTCTGCTGCCAACATGGAAGGGCATCGGTGCGTGCCCAACAGAGACCCAGCCCTTTCTTGTGCCCGGCTTTCCTGGCCAGTTAGCCGCCACAAGCTACGAACCCAAGCTGCAAAATCAAGCCACGAACTCAAGCTATGTTCAGGACTGGTAACTATGTAGAGATATTAAAGAAGGTACTAACAGTGATTCCCCCAAGTGACAGTGACCCCCTCATAATTTGTCCCCCACATTTTAAAATCCAACAGTTTCACCAAGTACAAAAATCTCTTGGGTCTTCTGTTAAAACTTGTAAGCTACTGTCTGTAGAAACCATTGATTATATCTATCCTGTGAAAGATACTTTATTACTATGTAAAACTTACAAACAAGTTAATTGACGTTGTTCTTGAAGTAATTGATACAATGTAAACAAATGCTATAAGTCGTTAAGTGACTTTCACTTTATTCAACGGCTCCTAGGACAGACCCCCACCCTCTGTGATTAAAGGGCCGGGAGTCTCAAATGAATTAGCACACACCCCGAAAGTGGTGGAGACAATAAATTAAAATATGATTAAGATATGGAATGTAGGCTGATAAATGCTTGATATACATGAATGGTTAGGGAGGTGCCAGCCTAGAAAGGGAGTATCCATCGGCCGAAGAATGTGTCAAGTAGACCACCAGACAATCCCTGGAGGGTAAACTGGGATCCACCCCATCACCTGGAAGGATGAGAAACACAAACTTTGGACAGTTTGGAGCCACCAGGAATGTGTCCAGGAATGTGTCCAGGAATGTGCCATCTGCTGATTGAGTCAGCAACAGCAGGATGAAACAGCTCCCATAGACTAACATAGGAATTAAATCCTATAAGAATGGACTCTCAAGACTGATGACTTTGAGTCTCTGGTTCTTCTGCCAACCTCCAGGAGCATCAGGTGCATCTGACACAGACTTGGCTCCATCCTCATGACCAAGACACCTGGCCAGTAACTTGGCATGAGCAACTTCTAGGCCGGTAACTATAACACCTATACAGAACTTGAATGAATGATTGTGTGAATGAATCTATATATATGTGTGTGTGTATAAGGAATAAGTAGTCAAACA
This sequence comes from Terrapene triunguis, assembly GCF_002925995.2. NCBI lineage: Eukaryota > Metazoa > Chordata > Testudines > Emydidae > Terrapene > Terrapene triunguis. The sequence continues at coordinate 7,466,499 of NW_020698066.1, read as the reverse complement.
ATGTTGTTTACTTTTATCTTTTGCTTTATCATTATATTTACAATAAATGTGGCATCTTTGCCTTATCCCTCTTAATAAGATCCTGCTGGTTTTTATTCTATTGGTATAACAACTATGCAGCAGCTGCAGAACATCTGATGGATGTGTGTGCGTGTGAATGTGTGTGTGTGGATGTATAGGTATTAGGTATAATGTGTGTGTATAAGAATTAAGATATTATTTATTGGTCATAAATCATATTGTTATCATAATAAATGTGAAAACAACAAGGAGTCTTTAAGGTGCCACCAGACTCCTTGTTGTTTTTGTAGATACAGACTAACACGGCTACCCCCGATAATAAATGTGGCATATTTGTCCTGCCCCCTGAAAAAATCCTGTGTAGTTTTGTCCGTATAACACCTAGCCCTAACCAAATTCTGAAAAAATTAAGTTTTAACACAGTTTTTTAGCCCTCAATTACAAAGATGTTCCTTTCACATTCAAAAGTTTAAACAAATATAATGTTTCCTTCTTGAGTCTGAATGCATTCAGAAACAGATGTGCGAATTACCTTCCCCCAACCACTGGTCTCACTGGATGTTAACTCTGAAGTCCAATGATAATGCTTAAACATCATTATTTAATTGATGATCATTTTGGTGAACTGACTGGAGAAAGGGGTCAGAATGAAGCTCCTTGGGTGGGCACAGGGATTTTGTGGAGGGAAAAAAGTGTAGAGGGAAGAAGAAATCATGGTGATCCTAAAGGTGAATGTGCTTTCCCACTGAATGATGCCAACTGTGACAATAACTACAAATTAAATTACTACACAAGTGTCATAGTCTACCTTTAATCTTAATCCAAAACACTCTATATCATTGGAAGTTTTACTGGGGATCAAGGGGCAGTGTGTTGTCTTAAGTTTATAGCCCAACCAATGGACCATAGTTTAAAATGTAGGCCTTCTTCACAAAATGAGTTTGATACCTGTGCCCTAAATTCACAAGGATATTAAAATGCAGCACAGAGACTGCTCAAGCAGACCAGAATTACAGGACATCTGTATAACAAAGAGGGCTACAAAATCAAGAAAAAGAGGCAGTCTGGCTAAATGGCAAAGATCAGGGGGAGGGATAGCTCAGTGGTTTGAGCATTGGTCTGCTAAACCCACGGTTGTGAGTTCAATCTTTGAGGGGGCCATTTAGAGAACTGGGGTAAAAATCTGTCTGGGGATTGGTCCTGCTTTGAGCAGGGGGTTGGACTAGATGATCTCCTGAGGTCCCTTCCAACCCTATGATCTATGTTTTGATCAGAAGGTTATTTGTACCTATCAGGTCTCTGAAATCCAGCACTAGCAAAACCAAAAGAAAGGCAGATAAAATAAGATTTGGATTAAATGGGCCAAGAAGATATTTTAAGAGCACATAATCAAGTCAGAAAAAGATAGTTCTTTGAATATATCACTGTGAAGATTAAGATAAAACAAAGCAGGGGAAGGCCAAAGATTCATTGTTGAGAAATAGAGACCAGTCATGGGTTGCTATAACTGGTCAGTGTTTTATACAAAGTGTACTGCTGGCTGAAATGTAATCTACATAGATCAGCCTATTTAAAAAAAGCAATAGTGTTGAAAATATTGTTTTTACCAAAATAATTCCCTATACTGGCCACAAGTGCACAGTTACTGTAAGCATGAACTTTTCATATCTCATTCGTAAGTGATGGCACAGAATACAGAGCTCATGTTACACTTGCGGTTTGGTTCCACTTTACCGGATTTTGTTATAATTGCTCTGGTTTGAGAATGAAGTAACTGATGAAGCGGCACATGATTCCCATGTCAACACAAAGCTTCTACAAACAGGGGTGTGGTCTCTTAAATACGCACATATGGTGTCCTATTATTTACATCTGACAAGACATCTCCATTGTTTTGATTGGCCATCAACAGTAAAGGATTAGGCACATTTCCAATAGCTTCCCTTTCCAAACTCCAGCTGAGACATCAAAAACTGTGGCAATGTAAAACAGAAGTACAGAGTCCCATACATACAATAGTCAATTGCTCTAGAAAGAATAACCATGGGAACAATTACAATAACAATGGTAGATTTTCTGGAAGTTACTTGGGATTTATTTAAAGTTATTATTTAAATCTTTTCCATCTTTTTGTGTCTGTTATTCTGGGCACATTGCACATCAATATGTGGAGAGTTTGTGGCAATAATATACAGGTAGCATTTTAAAGAGTATTATTCTCCCATTGCTACACGTGCATATCTCCTATTGATATCTGATAAGTTAATTTGAACACCTAAGGGAAGTCCAAAAAAGGCTAGGACTAGGGATGATTGAAGAACCCCACAGTAACTGGTATAGCTCAGTAGTCTAGGTCTATTGGCAAAAGTTTGGGAATAGGAACATTCATGTCTGCATTTATCTCAGAAGAGTGAAGACTGGTACTCTGGTTCAATGCTTATCTTATGCCCAGGGAAGAGATGAGCCCCTCCAAGCGTAAAGTCTTCCCATGGGAATGCTCTAGCAAAACAGAGCCCAAACCACAGCGCTCTACAGTCTCAGAAGAATTACAGTTTGGCCCCTAAATTATGAGGCTAAGCATTCTGTGTAACAACTGGTTTGTATTAGAGACAGGCTACCAGTGTTTTGAACAGTGTTTAACAGTGGACCATCAACAGACATCCCTAGGTATGTGCTTTGCCCATCTTCACTTTTTTGAATGAGAGGTTTGGCACTTCAGACATTATCTTTTGATCAGCTGATTTTTCGTAAACTTTATAACTCATAATGAGAATTACTGGACACACAATAAGATGTCCAAGACCCAGGAACACGTATGCAGAGCAAAGCTAGCAAGTACCGGGTGGTGTTTTTGCCCATGAATCTGTTTGCTAAACATGTCAAGAGTTTTCCCAAGTTACAACACCACATAGCAGCCACTGCTCACCATATATATTGAAATCACTAGCTGTGGTTCAACACATGCATAGGAATGATCAGCGGGTCATCATGCACCGTTGGCCCTACACCCTCTCGGTTCCTTCTTGCCGGCAACTCTGACAGAGGGGCAGGAGGGCGGGTATGCAGAGACTAGTGGCTTTAAAGTTTGCCCACAGGCCAAAGCTCCCAAAGGTTGTGTTTATCTGTTCAAACCTAGGATATGCCCATACTCTAGCTGAAGGCTATCTAGTAAAAATCGGACCTTCTGCAAACCACCCCACTAATGGATTCCTTATTGCCTATGTTAGTGGGGGACAAGTGACTTATCCCATAGTCACAGTCCTGATGAAAAGAGGTCAGTTAGTAGGGAGAATCTGGATTGGGGTCCAACATTCTCTTGACTTGTAATTATAGAAAGGGATTGGAAGCCTATCTGTGCCCCACGAGAGTCAGTCATAACACCTGCTCTTGCTCCTGCCCTACCTGACAAGCCCCACCTAATAAACTCTAAGATATTTCCTGCCATACCGTCAGATCTTTGAGGGGCCATCCTGGGCCTGCAGATACAGAAATCAGTGAGAAAAACTGGGATAATGCAAAGCAGACTAGAGAAAAATGGGGTAGTGCCTGCTTGGGGAACCCTAATCAGGGAGAAGGCCCCTTCTAGGCAAGGATTAGAAAATTAGGCTCTCAGAGCAGGTGTAGACTCTCTCCCCCCCACAACCGTAACAGCAGACGTCTTAACAAATGCCTTTGATCCAGTGACTAAACTGTGATCCAGTGAAGCTCTTAATGAAATTAACTGCCAACTGGCTGCGTAAATGGGAAATCACCCAAGAAAGACACAGTTACAGCAGGACTTGCTTTATTGGGTAGAGACTTTTCACACAATTTAATCCAAACTGCTTAGCAGGGACTGTGCTTGTGGTAGCGTAGCTCAAACTCAAACTTCTACTATACTTGGAAAGCAATGATCTAGTCCACTGACACATTACCTAAACTACCAGGGGTAAGTATTTTAAATATTGACCCATCAATTTGGTTAGTGTCATAACACATCTTGAATTTAATTTAACTCCCTGACCATGAATTAGTTTACTTGCAGGTACTGTACAGCTCTAACTGCAAACACTTTAAAGAGATTAAATATCAGTACGCTGGATTTGTACTCCCCATGTAAGAATGCTGAATGTTGCTTCTCTGAGCTTAGTGCCTAAATAAATACCCTGATTTAGAAGCGACAATCTAAAGATTTGAGGCAAATCTGGAGCATTACAAACCGAGTACTGAGGTGCCTGGACGTGAACGTAGAACTGGTCAGTTTAAAATCAGTTTGTGTCTGAATCGGACTTTAAAACAATCTGTGACCCCAAGAGCCTCTCAGTACCAACTGGCAGGAGTCTTACTGTACTGCCACTCCTCTCAGGCCTGCCTTACTCACTACACCTTACACAGTGCTGTCATAGTATTTGTCTGTAAAGAGTGTAATGTGAAGCATCAAATGAAATCTGGTGACATACCAGTCATTAATATCATTCCATGTTGTATATACAGATGGTGTGTAAAGAGTTATGTATGTGTGCTGGAAATATATTCCTTAAGTGCGTTTTGGGCGCAGAGCTGATAAACAAGTTTGTCCTGTGTCTCATATGGGCATTTCATTTGCATCTGAAGTAAACATCAGTTCTCAGGAGGATAAACAAACAGTATGACCTCAGCACACGGAGGACAAACCACAGTCTGAACCACAAGGGGTCATCCTGACTCTTGAGACAAAGACAATGCATTTTGGCAAATATAAGGAGAAGCAAAAGCACATCTTGTTATCCATTACTGAAGGGACAAAGAGGTCAGTGCTTTTTGTATTCCATGAAGGGTGGATCTCCAACCACGTGGGGTTGGTGATGCTAAGAAGTGGCTGGAGGTGAAAAGGCTGCATTAGACAAAGATTGTAACCTGTTGAGTTAAGCTTTAGTCACTAGGAAGCGTGATTATACTTTTAGGCTTTTTTGGTAACCATTTGCTGTTTCATTATCTCTGCTTAGTATCACGTAAATCTGTTCTTTATTTGTACACTTTTTCTTGTTTTATGATAAATTCATCTCTGTGCTGTTATATTAAAGTGAGGTGTGCATTCTCAACTGAACCAGCAGGTTGGTATGTATTCAGTCTCTGGAGACAGCAGACTTGGTATTTTTGTGGGCATCCAGTGACGGGCTGGATGCTGCAGGAAGACACTTCTGGAAAGTTCTGGAACTGAAGGACACCAAGAGGTAACCTGCAAGGCAAAGTTAGGCTGGGCAGAGTCCTAAGAAGTTTGTTTGGCTGGCTAACAGCATAGGATGGCAGGGAGCTGCCATACAGTGTTGCACCAATAAATCACTTTTTTTTGCTAAGGCAGAAGAGTGACAGGGTGACTTACAGCTCTGGTTGCCCCAAGAAAGCATCACACCATCACCTAGTCACTTATCCTCTCTAAAAAACACATTTAGGATACAATACTGGTAAGTGGTATATGCACTGGAATATGGCAATACAAAATGCTAATGAAGCTAGATTGAATTTGGCAGAAGTCAGACAACATTTTTATAGTGTAAGGATTATATTGTCCTATTTTAAAAGAGCTACACATTTCAGGCTTATAAAGTTACCACTTCACCCTCTTACTGCACCTTCCATCTGAAGATCTCCAGGTGTTTTACAACCATTAATGAACTTAACCTTCAAATAACTGCTGTGAAGTATTTTCTCCCAATCTACAAAATGGGATAACAAGGGGGCAAAATTCAGTACTTTGCCCTTGGTTACAATGGTACAGCAAGGAGTAGAACTCAAGTCTTCTATTTCCCAATTCTGTACTTTAATCTTCAACCCATGCCTCTTCTGCTGGAGATATCTGGCTCTTAAGAGTTAAGGTATAACTAGAAGACTAATTTTACTGTTACAATATTTAGCAATTAGTTGTGGTTCATGGTTTTAGTTAACATGGCAAAAGTAAGCCACAGTCATAGCAGCCACACCATGCATATCCTTTCCAACTTTTGAGTATACTTAAAAAAGCAAACCAGACCACTGAATACTTGAATTCAAAAGTTAAATTGTTGTCCATTCTGGGAAAATTCTCTTTTCTTCATTTATGTCCAGTCAAGTCCTTTCAAAGGGGAAAAAATGTTTGCTTCTTCGTTGAATATGTCTTTCACAAATTGGAAATACTGGCTATGGGGTAGATTTTTAAAGATACTTAGATGCTTCCCCGCTCAGCACTGCACAATGAACTCCCTGAGTGGCACATGCCTAGAAGAATTTTCAGAACCAGAATAGATGTCAAGTAGGCATCTCTCTCTTCATGGCACGGGGCAATGCCAGCATCTAAATATGGGATTTTCAGAAAGCAGGGATGAGCACTCCCCTGCCTAAGCAGATATTTCCCCCAAGCAATGCGTAATAAGGTGTACAAACAAAATACTGGCCAGAAGAGGAACAGAAGCTGGGGGAGGAAGTGGTCCAGGGAGCAGGCATAGGGGCACCCACCCCCTAGGCCACGCATTTTGAATGATTGTTTGTTTGGGTGCTGGATTGGAATCCAATAGAGCAGAGGGGGCCTGGGTTCCCCTACCCCCAACCACTGACTCCCACCACTGCACGATATGGCTGTGGACTCTCGCCATTGGGCGACACAGCCATTGACTACAGTTGCTAGGCGAAGCAGCCATTGACTCTCACCACTGCATGACACAGTCCAGAGTATTGACTCTAGGTAGTACTGCCAGCCTTGGACTCAAAGCCCCCACTTTGACAGAGAAGGACCTGATAACAGTCCTCAAATATGTTAACTGCTGTTATAAAGAGGATGGTGATCAATTGTTCTCCAGGTCCACTGAAGGTAGGACAAGAAATAGACAACAGGCTTAATCTGCAGAAAGGGAGATTTAGGTTAGCTAGAAGGAAAAAACTTTCCAACTACAAAGGATAGTTAAGCACTGAAACAAGTTATGGAGGGAGGCTGTGGAATCCCCTTCCTTACAGGTTTTTAAGAACAGGTTAGACAAACATGTCAGGGATAATTTAGGTGTACTTGGTCCTGCCTCAGCACAGGGAGCTGGACTAGATGACCTTGTAGGGCTGGAACCAAATTTCTATGATTAAATGAGACCCCAAGGCATAGGGCCCAGGACCCAGAGCATCTTAAAGGGTTAAGTGAAAAGGCAGGGCCAGTTTGGGGGGAGTAGTTCTAGCCAGCCAGAGATTCTCTCAGTTGCCCACTCTAGCAAGAAGCCAGACACACCCCTATGGGAGTCAGACACTGCTCCTAGTAGAGTTTTGAAAGCCCCTTTAGTCCCTCTTCCATTGGTAAACACCTCCCCTTGAGGAAGTAATGAAGAAACTCATTCTATATCACCTTGATGTCCCAAGGGAGTTTATCCTCCAGATCAATGCTTCCAAAGTGCGGTTGGGCAGTGTTGTCCCAGGAAATCTATGGGGTGGAACACCTGGCCCTGTACAGCAGCACCAAGTGGTTCCCCAAGAGAGGACACATGTTGCCATTGAGAAAGAAGCACTGGTGGTGAAGGGGGGCCATGGACAGCCTCTGCTGTTACCTCCTCGAAAGCCTCTTCACCATGGTCACAAACAATGGCCCTCTGATGTGGCTTAATGCACTGAAGGATGCAAACCCCCAGCTAATGCGATGATACAAGGGAAGGAAGGCTTGAAGCAGGGAGCCCAGATGAGCATTAGCTAGAAGAGACAGGGGCTGGATCCAGCCATGGATGACTCTCCTCTTTGATTGTTGTATTTGTTTTGGAACTTTGATACTCCCTGAAGGACTGGAACTTTGGCACAATTTAGCTAGTAGTCTAAGGGTATGTCTACACTACGAGAGTAGTTCGATTTTAGTTAAATCGAATATGTGCAATCGATATTAGAAAGTCGAACGTATGTGTCTACACTAAGGACAGTAATTCGACTTTGTCAGTCCACACTACCAGGGAAAGCGTCGACATTGGAAGCAGTGCACTGTGGGCAGCTATCCCACAGTTCCCGCAGTCCCCGCTGCCCATTGGAATTCTGGGTCGATCCGCCAATGCCTTCTGGGTAAAAAAATGTGGCGAGGGTGCTTTTGGGTAACTGTCGTCATCCGTCAGTCACTACCGCCCTCCCTCCCTCCCTGAAAGCGCCGGCGGGAAATCAGTTCGCGCACTTTTTGATCAGTGACAGCGCGGACGCCACAGCACTGCGATCATGGATCCCGCTGCGACCATCGCTGCAGTTGTGGCCGTTCTCAACGCCTCACACCTTATCATACACCTTTCCCAGAGGCAGATGCAGAGAAATCAGGCGAGGAGGCTACGGCACCGCCGTGAGGGCCTGAAGTCGGAGAGAAGCACAGAGCTGTCAGAAACCACGAGCCCCAGCGCCCAGGACATCACGGTGGCAATGGGGCATGTGGATTTTGTTGAACGGCGATTCTGGGCCCGGGAAACAAGCACGGACTGGTGGGACCGCATAGTGCTTCAGGTCTGGGATGAATCCCAGTGGCTGCGAAACTTTCGCATGCGGAAGGGGACTTTCCTCGAACTTTGTGAGTTGCTGTCCCCTGCCCTGAAGCGCAAGGACACCCGCATGCGAGCAGCCCTGACTGTCCAGAAGCGAGTGGCCATAGCCCTCTGGAAGCTTGCAACGCCGGACAGCTACCGGTCAGTCGCGAACCACTTTGGCGTGGGCAAATCTACCGTGGGGGTTGTTGTCCTGCAAGTAGCCAAGGCAATCGTCAAGGTACTGCTGTCAAAGGTAGTGACCCTGGGAAACGCGCAGGCCATCATAGATGGCTTCGCTGCGATGGGATTCCCAAACTGCGGTGGGGCTATAGATGGGACTCACATCCCTATCCTGGGACCGGGCCACCAGGCCAGCCAGTACATCAACAGAAAGGGGTACTTTTCAATGGTGCTGCAAGCACTGGTGGACCATCGGGGACGTTTTACAAACATCAACGTCGGATGGCCGGGCAAGGTTCATGACGCTCGCGTGTTCAGGAACTCTGGTCTGTTTAGATGGCTGCAGGAAGGCATTTACTTCCCGGACCACAAGATAACTGTTGGGGATGTGGAGATGCCTACAGTGATCCTCGGGGACCCAGCCTACCCGCTAATGCCCTGGCTCATGAAGCCCTATACTGGCGCCCTGGACACTGCACAAGAACTCTTCAACTACCGGCTGAGCAAGTGCAGAATGGTGGTGGAGTGTGCTTTTGGCCGTCTCAAGGGGAGATGGAGAAGCTTACTGACTCGCTGTGATCTCAGCGAAACCAATATCCCCATCGTTATTGCAGCTTGCTGTGTGCTCCACAATCTCTGTGAGAGCAAGGGGGAGACCTTTATGGCGGGGTGGGAGGTTGAGGCAAATAGCCTGGCTGCTGATTACGCCCAGCCAGACAGCCGGGCGATTAGAAGAGCCCAGCGGGACGCGCTGTGCATCCGGGAGGCTTTGAAAGCCAGTTTCAAGGCTGAGCAGGGTACCCAGTGACTTTTAAGTTTGTGGACACAGAAGCTGAACTTGCCCCCGTTTCTTTACCCAGTTGCCGTCGACTATCCTCTCCAGTTACATACCCCCTTCACCCCCTTCCCAAAAAATAAAATCTGTTCTGTTTTGTTAATGGACACCGTTGTCTTTATTACTGTTTTTGCAGGAATGTTTTAAACCTGGGACACAGACTGTGGCGGGGGGCGGGTTTAGTGTTGTGATGCAAATGATGCTTCTAAACTCCAGGAATGACAGGCTCCGCGGTGGTAGACTGGTTGTTTCAACGGAGCCTGCCAGCCCTCCTGGCCAGGACTGCGTGTATGTGTCGGCTATGTGACTGTCTTGCAGGGGGAGGAGGGTTACAGATCCCCTGCTGCGCGGCTCTGTGATCCAGGGTAAGGACCGCTGCATAAGATCGGTAACTGCCCTCCCCCGCCACAAAGTCACAGAGCAACACCCCCCCCCCACCACCACACAGAACATGAAAACCACCTCCCAGACTGACCAGGATAACTAGTCACTGCACTGTATATGTGCCCTGCTGCTGGACCTGCCCCCTGCTAAAGGTGACTGTCCTGTCCAATTACCAAGCCCCTTCCCCCCCCCTTCAGACAGACTCTCCTCCAAAAGAAGAGGATGGAAACAGTAATGAACAGAAACGTATTTTTTATTAACAACCGCACATGGAACGGGGGGGTGAAACTTGGACGGGGTCTTGTGTGAGGCGGGTAGGAAAGGACTTTTCAAATTTTGGGGAATGAGAGCCTTCTAGTGGTAGAGCAGTCCGCAGGGGTGGAGTGAAATTTTTCACGGCCCCTTCCGCCCCTCCATGTTTGGACTTTGGGTGAGGGGGGTATGGGACTTGGTGGCGGGGCAGGGCAGTTAGAGAGAGACTGCAGCGGGGCTCTCTCCTCCTGCCTCCGGTCCTGCAGAACATCCACAAGGCGGCGGAGCGTGTCCGTTTGCTCCCTCATTAGTCCAAGCAGCGTTTGAGTAGCCTGCCAGTCCTCCTGTCGCCACCTCTCCTCCCGTTCAATGTTTGCCCGGTGCATTTGGGACAAGTTCTCCCTCCACTGTGTCTGCTGGGCTGCCTGTGCTCGGGAGCATCCCATTAGTTCAGCAAACATGTCTTCCCGTGTCCTCTTCTTCCTCCTCCTAATGTGCGCTAGCCTCTGGGCAGATGGGGCTGTGGGAATTGGAAAAAGGGAGTGAATTCCTGAGACAGATCAATGTATCTGTGAACAGAGAACATAGTCTTTCAACAAGACCATGCAGAGCACCTATCACACGCGCACTGAGGACAAGGTCGAATTTTCGGCCCTCGCCTACAGTGCCTGCGGTCTTGCTGTGGCGAGCTGAGGAGCAGGGCAGAACACCGGACTTTGTCTAGATGGCAAACATGGTAAGCCGTAGACTTGTGGCTGCTTAAAACTTTAAGAGTGGCACTGGCCTCCTTTCACATAGAAAGCAATGCGAGTCTCTGCTGGCAGCAATCCTGCAAGCATGAACTCTGGCCCTGTCCCACCCCCTCGCGGCTGTAAACCGCGTGGCTGTAAACCGGCGGTTGCAGTTCTGTAAAGGGACGGGCAAGCAGTCCCAATACTAACTTTCCCCTACCTAATTCACAACAGGGAGTCATGCCAGACATCACCCTCCTGAAGGTCTCGGAGAGCCAGAAGGAGCGGATGCTTCGGGACAGCCTGCAGAAACCGGGGCCATTTGCTGCAATGCTCTGCAAGGCCATGATCCCCGAGTACCTGCTGGCGTTGTGGCAGGGAAACGTCTCATACCACGGGGGGCCTAATAAGCTCTCCCTGCCCAGGAACCTGCTCATGAGGCTTGAAAAACACCTGCAGGAGGCCTATGAGGAGTTCTCCCCGGAGGATGTCGCCTCTATCCCCGGATACATTGACCAGTTTTTGGCTTAGGTGCCCTTGGAGGGACAAAAGAGTGCAGCGTTTGGGGCAGTATAATCATGAAGCGGACATTGTGAATTTTTTTGAAAATAGACTATATATTGAAGCGCCCAAAGACAGACTAATCATGATACACTTTGCACAGATTCCCGTTTTGTTGGACTTTCCTGTTTACATGTTTTGAAGCACTTTACCCACTGTTAATATTTTAAATCTTCCTGTTCTGTTTTAAATAAATGTTTACATGTTTGAAAGCACTTTAGCTATTGTTAATATTTTAAATATGCCAGTTATGTTATAAATAAATGTTTAGATATTTAAAACACTTACTGCTTGATCCTTCCCCTGAATCTGTGTCTGGGATAACGGCTGGGGAGGGTTGGTAGGGGATCTCTGTGAGGGTGATGAAGAGCTCCTGGCTGTCGGGCAAATCAGCGTTGTAAGCGCTGTCGACTGCCTCGTCCTCCTCATCTCCTTCCTCCTCTTCCCCGTCCGCTGAGGAACCGGCCGCGGACAATATCCCATCCTCAGAGTCCACGGTCAGGGGTGGGGTAGTGGTGGCGGCCGCACCTAGGATGGAATGCAGTGCCTCGTAGAAACGGGATGTGTGGGGCTGGGATCCGGAGCGTCCGTTTGCCTCTTTGGTCTTCTGGTAGCCTTGTCTCAGCTCCTTAATTTTCACGCGGCACTGCGTTGCATCCCGGCTGTATCCTCTCTCTGCCATGGCTTTAGAGATCTTTTCATAGGTCTTTGCATTCCGTCTTTTGGAGCGCAGCTCGGAAAGCACGGACTCATCTCCCCACACAGCGATGAGATCCAAGACTTCCCGATCCATCCATGCTGGGGCCCTCTTTCTATTAGATTGCACGGCCATCTCTGCTGGAGAGCTCTGCATCGTTGCCACTGCTGCTGAGCTCGCCACGGTGTCAAAACAGAAACTGCGATTCAAACTGCCCAGACAGGAAAAGGAATTCAAATTTTCCCGGGGTGTGGCTGGTCAGAGCATCCGAGCTCAGACTGCTGTCCAGAGCGTCAACAGAGTGGTGCACTGTGGGATAGCTCCCGGAGCTATTAGCGTCGATTTCCATCCACACCTACCCTAATTCGACATGGCCATGTCGAATTTAGCGCTACTCCCCTCGTTGGGGAGGATTACAGAAATCGATTTAAAGAGAGCTCTATGTCGAACTAAATAGCTTCGTGGTGTGGACGGGTGCAGGGTTAATTCGATATAACGGCGCTAAATTCGACATAAAAGCCTAGTGTAGACCAGGCCTAAGTCACTACAGCACCAGGCCACGACAGAGGAGGCTGATGACCACTGGTGACCCAGAAGGAAATTGAGGCAGGTTGAATAGTCCCACAGCAAGCTCCCTTGAAAAGTGATGAGACCTGTCAGCTCCTACACATGGATGTTTGTCAACCAGTCCCTGTGCAGTCCAGTCTGACTGTTGCAGCCGTCACATTTTACAAGGCCATTTCCATTATCTAGTGCAATGCTGGATAAAAGAAGTTGTATTCCTCTCCCCTTTGAAATCCCACCCTAAGCCCACAAGACCCCAGGCTACTGGATAGGGCATGCCTCACTCCCCTCCTTCATTAAGATGACTCTGTATATTCAAGCACCCATTTTTTTAAAAAATATGAATTTGTACTAGAAACCCCCAAACTATTCTATTCAAGAATATGTTATGGACTAATTTATTAATTTGGCTTTAAAAACAAAAAAGTCACTGACTGAAAACTTGAGAAGTGTTGTGGTAAGGGTAAAAGTTCTAAGTGAGGGATTTGGGGTTATGTACTTAAATGATATGCTTGTGACTTCCATAAAGTCTAATTAACCATTTGCTTGTAAACTTTAACCCTTTCTATATAGACTATACTTCAGCCCAGCATTTTTGTGGAGAAAACCAGAACAAAATGTCATGGTGGGGACATGGGCTCTTGTTACAATGATTATGTATAAAATAAATGTATTTGTTTTCCAGTGGTCAGAGTAGGTTTTGAAACACTATAATCACTTGTGGCCAAGAAATATTTGCAAGAGAATCATTTGGTCACAGAGGCAGACTGTATGCACACGTGTATGGGTTGTATACACCATTGACCATAGAGTACAGTTTTCCATTTTACATATTAAGAAGTTCCCCAAGATCTATGGAGTACAACATTAAGAGACTTTTTATTATTGTTTTGGGGAATACATTATAACATTGATTCGTGATTTAGAAGTTTATCCCAAATCACCTAATGAAGAGGGTTTAGTATTCATCGTACAGCTTCTAAGATGTTATACCAATGAAATACACTACTACTGAATAAATAAGGTTATTTTATTATGTAAACCAGTCTATAGGTAAAGAGCTATGCAATTTGATTGACCAACTAAAATGTGCCATGTTTGTTTGCTGGAAGGCAGTAACCCAAGCTCTACCAAATTTCAGGTAGCTATAAATCCATTGTCCAGACAAATGCAGGGATACCCTTAAATACATTTCAGAAGCAATACATGACCAATTTTTTAAACAAGAGAAGGGAGGACAGATAATGGTGCTGGCACTGAATTTTCAGCAGGTGCCACTTAATGCCAAGGAGCTACTGAACTTACTGTGTATCTACTCAATTTGGATGGGCATTTATGAAGAAGAAAATGCTAACCCAGACAAGGGCAAGACTCTGGAGAAATTTGTTATTAGAGTGAACAGCTCCTTTTGCCTTAGAGTCAGCAGGGAAAGCAGCTCAGTAAGAAATGTCAAGTTGAGAATCTAGTCCACATTCTAGTCTAGAGCGAAGAGGGAGCCAAGGGTCATTGAAGAAAAGGACAATACATAAGCATGACAAAAATGAAAATCCTTCAAGAAAATCAAAGTAATGTACTAAATACAATGAATGGACCATTTTGGTCCTTGATCTGCCCAGATGTTTGATCTGTATGGTGTGTTCTTAGAGGGCCATGTGAAGGAGGGTATGACGCCTTCAAGGGAAACCCAGGAGCTCACCATTAGAGCAGTCTGGGGATAATCAAGGAGGCTCCCTGTTCTGCCCTAGGACTGATCTATTTAAACAGGAACAGGAAGCCAAGCGGGGGAGAGGAGACTAGAAGCCATCCAGTTTGTAATGGGTTAGCTCTTTCCCACACTCCAGAAGACTAGTCAGACCAGTCTCACAGAGCTTGAGGACTTTGAGTTGAAGAGCTTGTAAACCTGAGGTCACAGGTGGAGAATGGCTCTTTAAAAGGGACCAAGAGCCAGTGCACCTGTGACTCATTAGCGACTTCTCAACTGGGCTTACAAGGGCACCTGGACCCTACAGGAGAGACACTTGGTAAGTCAGTGCCTGAGAGAGTCATGAAGAGGCAGGTGAGAACTGCTTGAGACCCAGAGGAGAGAGAGAGAAGCAACAAGGAAGAGCTAGCAAGAGTGACTTGGGAGAGAGCTCCCTAGTAAAGGGAGCTGAGTTCTGTGGAGACCTGGAACAGAACTGCTGAGCAGAACTGACCAAAGCCTAAACCCTTGAGAAGCAGAAGGCTCAGGCAGTGGCCTCCTAGGAAAAGGGGAAGATCCAGCATGGTCAGTGGAAGCTGAGCCCAGAAGCAAGAGGGTGGATCCCCTGAGCTGGGACACGACTCACTAGCAGGGAGGCCTGGAGGAGTGGAATGTTACTAAAGGAGGAGCCCTTGGGGTGAAGACCTGAGTGAAGGGCTGCTTGAAGATTGGCAGAGAGACCTGAAGAGTGGGGCCTAGATCAGGAGCCAAAGAAACTGGAGAATGGTTTTATTACAATGTATTTGGGAACTACTGCGATGGGATATGCGAATAAATTATGTCCAGAGGTAGGCTTTGTACCAGATTCAGACTATGTTCCTTTCATGGGCAGAAGGGGAAAGTGAGGCAGGTGTGCTTGTTGTGCTGCCGCAGCATGGCACCCTGGTGGGGTTGCCTTATCACTAGGACATGCTTGAGGATGACTGCTCGGGCCAACCTGCAAGACCATCAGGTGTGCCCAAAAAGATCTCCAACTGTCCAAAGACAGACAGAGTATCCTTGTCAGGGATTCTATGCTAAGAGGAATGGAGAGAAGGTTCTGCAAGGGACAGGTGGACAATAGGACCAGTGTGCTGTCTTCCTGGAGCCAGCACAGGGGATGTGACTGCAAGATAAGCTTTGAAGTCAGTGGGGAAGGATCCACTAGCAATGGTGCATATTACCACTAACAAAACTGCTTCACAGGATATTTCAGATTACATACTGCTTCAGTGAACTTTGAAAGGCGTGGAGGAGAGAAATGTTCAGGTGATCTTCTCTAAGATTCTTCCTGTCTCGCAAGCAAAAGAAGACAGAAAGCAGAATGTTCTGGAAGTGAACTGCTGTCTGAGTGGTATAGAAAAACATTGGTTTTGTGGAACATTGGGCCATCTTCTATGGGGAGAGGAGGCCATATAGTTTGGAGGACCTCCATCTCCAGATAAGGGGAACCAATAGTCATGGAGACACGCTTGCTAAATGGGTTAGGGTGTTAACAAAAGGTGAGAGTGAAAAGCAGACAAAGGAACACTCGTTTAGCACAAAATCAAGATCAAAACTGATCAAGGCACCAAAGGATGTGTAGAGAAGAAATTCCTGCATTGCCTATATGGCAATGCTAGGAGCCTGGATAATAAATAAGAGATATTAGTATTGTCATTTATGAGCATTGATTCAATCTAGCTGGTATTACTTAAACCTGGTGGAAAGATATACAAATCTCATACAAGACGGGAATGTTTAAAAAAAATAATCACTGGATAAAATCTATTTAGGAATGATCTACTGGGCAAAAGGTGATAAGGAGTGCCACTCTGTCAAAAATAACATCACCTATTTCCAAGTCACTGCCAACTGTGAAGCAAGTGATCCTCAATGCTTACAGGTCAATGTTCTAACAGACAAACCACAAGATAGGGTGCTAGCGGTGACTAGTTGGTGTCTTCTACAGACCACTTAATCACAGTACAGATCAAGATGACCAGCTCTTTAAACAAGTATCTAATGCATAAGGGACAAAAAAGCTGCCTTATCACGGAGAATTTCAATCTGAATTACAGGCTAGGGGTTTCATGCTGCCAGTATTAAAACATTCTTTGAATTTCAAAAAGTTAGATGAGTTTCCTAACTTGAAATATTGCATCCCCCATGGGGGAATTCTATATTAGACCTCATTTTCATAAAAAAAATTGATCACAGAACTAAAAATTAGTTGTTGCTTAGGTGCAAGTGATCATGATTTGATTATATTTATGTGCAAAGAGAATAGAGTCCCAACCACTAATACACTTGGTGCTTTAAAATGGGCACTTTCACAAAGCTGCAAACAATCGAGACACATTAGCTGCGAAAAAAATGTGAATGAAAATTGGGAACCCTAACACTGGTACTGTTTCATTACTAGATGAAAATGGGAGTAATGTCAAGAGTGATGCAGAATAGAGAGACGTAGTCAATAAATATTTGTTCTGCATTTGGGAAAAATCCAGATGATTTATTCGTACTATATGAGGATTGTGAAATATTTTCCATTCCAACAGTAATTGAGCATCTTAAACAGCAGCTATTAAAGCTCAACAGTTTAAATCAGCGGGTCCAGATAACTTGCATCTTTGAGTCTTAAAAGAGCTGCGTGAAGAGCTTTCTGGACCATTAATGTTGATATTAGGGCTGTCAATTAATCGCAGTTAATGCATGCAATTAACTCAAATTAACATTTTTTAAAATGAGCATTAATTGCACAGCTATAAGGCTAACCAATACCATAAGCTCCTCCCAGAGACCAATGAGCAGCCAGTGCAGGTCCCGGGCAGCAGTTCATATGCTCCCAGAGAGATGCCATGCTCAATAAGCGAGCCGCTGCATTCTGTGCCAGTTTCATTCTCAGAATGGTTTTAAAGTAGAGTTCACTGCAGTAGTCTAATCTTGAGGTGACAAAAGCATGACTAATGGTGGCAAGATCCGCATCTGAAAGGAAAGACTGCGATCTCCCAGACCAAGGCAGATAGTAAAAAACTGACAGAGTTACTGTTCTAATATGTTGTAAACAGGAGGTGGGGGGGGGGTGTCTAAAATCATCCCCAAATGTTTTTAGGCCAGTCAGACGATGAAATGAACTCCTCCAGGAGCTAAGGATCACCACAAACCTCACCACCTTTTGCTCCAAGTGCAAGGCTCATTTCCTGGACCTGGCCTTCTGTAATATAAGTACATAGTAACATGCATTAAAAACCTCATCCAAGACAAGATACTCCACTACACACGTCTCCCCTGGGAGAAAGGATGAGAGAAAAACACAGAGGCCCACGCAAAAAATTCACAAATTCAGAGATCCTGCTAAATCAAACTGAGGCCATGATGTTGGAACTTTTGGAGGTGAGATGGAAGCATGCACAAGGATTGTTCCTATCATGTGAGCTGTGACAGGCCATCACTGCGACGAGTGATAAGCAGGAGAACTAGAATGCCGCTCTGCCTAAGTTCCCACAGCAGCCAGCGATCACCTCAAACTTCCAACAAAAAGAGGGGAAGGAGAGGGAATGTTTTGGAAAACTGCACTTAATAGATTATCAATTTAAAATGGCTACCATAGATGTCAGCACTGGAAAAGAAAGGAAGGATGGACATAACTCATGTTCGACCCAGACAGCTGTTTTATTCCAAGTCAGTAATTCATTCAGCAACCATCAGTTTGTCAGAAAGAAGACTGAATGCTGCATGTCTGATAAATAGAGCGCTGCCAGTCTAACATCTACACATAGAGCAGGTAAATCATGGACAACAGCAATACAAGCTTCCCCATGCCTGCTCACTCCTCTGTGATAAGCTGCAGAGGAGAGATTGAGCCACAGCAGTTTCTTCAGAATGTAAACTTTCATTTTAAGAAGCAGTCAACTTTGAAACTTGCATTAAACAACTTTCTGAATGTGAAACCAATGAAGGCCACTGGAGCATTAACTCAGAAGTGCAATTGCTATTTCACTGCTTGCTTTTTTAAAAAAAAATTTAAGCAGAAACATCCAGTTTTGGTAAAGTACCATTATTTTCTTTCATAATCACCACTGGTTCATGCAACAGCTCATTTTCCCAAGGTTCCCTCCCCCCCCCCATCTAGAGAAACTGTACCCCTAGAAGGCATTGTCACAGTCAGAGTAGGCACAGTGCTCTGATGCCAATAACAGAGCACCACATTTAAGCATGCACATAAATGGGGCATTAGGAGACAATAAAATGTGGGTTGTTTTTTCTATCCCAATGCCCTAAATTCACCTAAAGCTGCTTGAAAGTGATGGCCCAACAGTCTAAGTGAGGGCCTAACAAATGCAGGCATGGATGTGCCCAGTCTGCAGGTGGTATCAAAGACATGCTCAGTTTTATTTTTTTTTAAATTATCTCCTAAATATCTCCAGGTAAAAGTCATAAGGTAGAATCTGAAGGAATACACCTTTGGGATCAGGATGGAGTTCTAACGGGAAAGAAGCCCATATACTGGACTGGTGTGTAAGCTATAAGCATAGGGAAGAATAACTGGAATTAAGCCAGTGATAGAGGATGAAGATTGTAAATTCAAGAAGATCTGACATAATCCCAATATACTTTGCTTGGTCAAAGTAGCATACAGGAGATGAAATTCAAAGAATTCTCTAGATCACCCTACTGAGTTAGGATAATACAAGGTATCCAAATGGGGAACTACACATAAAGCCGATAACTTGGCAAAAACAGGGTGAACGGAGGAAGAGGTTTTAGCCTTTAGGCTCTGCATCTTTTTTTTTATTTTTACATCGGTTTAGGTCACAGACCAAGACACTGGAATGGTTACTTGGAATTTTTAAGCAGTTAGTTTATTTAGAGGATTTCAAGACTCAATTTTAGAAACACACTATTTTAGTGACTGCAGTGGATTTTTTTTCAGTGTTTTGTTTTTGTAAAAACTAAAATAATGTAATTCATTCGTGTAAGCAAGAAATGTTTGGTTTTACTTCTATGCTGCTACGTGGCATAGTCTGGGATGTGGGTTTTTAATGACGAGTAGTTTGTGCTTTGTCCCCACAATATCATCATCACCACATGCTCCATTGTACCCTGGTGTTTTTACTAACAAAAAACAAAACAAAACAAAAACACACCTCTGGGCACTTCAGCCTTTCCTTTTAGTAACCTTTCACCTGTCACACAAGAATGGAAATTAACCGGTGCAGCTTTCTCGTATTGTAAAGCTGTTTCAGCAGTTACAAATGGAAATTATTTTACAATATTGCAGGATAAAATCCAACCAGTGCGTGCTTAGGGCTTTTATCTGTTACGGATTTATATGCTTAAAAAGAGGCTAAGGGGCCAGTAAAATAGGCTAGCTATATAAGTGACAAGCCTCTGCAAACCACTGTAGTTTATGAAGAATGTGTTTGATACTTAAAAGGATGTTTGTGAAGAAAAGTGGCGCTTCAATAGCATAAGAGGTTTGGACATACAAAGGTTGGAGAGGGGAAAGCTACAGCAGACACTTCAGATGTTTTGGCTATTTTTATCTCTGTTTTTTTAATATTCCCCACAATTGACATCTGAGGGCACCACCCCCATGTCTTAAAACAAGGAAATTCAGGTGGAGGACAAAGCTCCCTGTACCTCAGCATCAACAGATTTATGGATAACAAGAGCTGCATGACCCTGGTGCTGAGTTATGGTTCATTGCAAATAATGAGACCAAGAAATTGAGTTAGTGTTGCTGGCTCACCACCAGTGTTATAAATCTTAACTTATTGTATCAGCAGTCAAAATGATATACGTGACACTACAGGTCTCCAATCAGCTAGCCTCCTAGACTCCAGAGGGAAGTAAGGCAGGAGTAGGGAGAGAAGAAAAATCACTTGGTCCAATAGTCATATTTTACCTGACATTTTAATTCCAGTTAGTGCGAGTCATCCAGCAATCAAAGTCCTACGGATAAGGCATCGTATGTGTCAGGCGAGAATATGTGAAGCAGAATTTTGGAGACCTTTATAGTGTAACAGTGGGCACTTGCTCCTGGATGACATTGGTTTCTCTTGTCTGATGCTTTCATGTTTGGCTTGCAAAATTCTGACCTCCCTCAAGTTTCTCTTTCGTGCAGCAAGTCTGTAATGAGAGGACTTAGGGTACGTCAACTCTCCCCACAGTTCAGACTACAGGGGGTGCAAACAGCAGTGTGCTGCGCTGAACCTTCCCTGTGTGGATGCAGTGGGTGAACTTAAAGGTCCCCAGTTCTCACTGATATAGTCCAAGAGGATTTACCATTTGGATTACCACATCCTCTAAGGACATGACAAAGCCCAATGGCAGGGAAGCGCTGTTTCAGCTCCTGTGGTTATAAGGCTGTTCCCCGCCACGTGTACAGGAGTTTGAGGGAGGTGCAGGGGGAATCTGCGTGCATGGCTCTAGGACATAAAGCCATAAGATGCCAGGTGTTGGATGTGACCGAGGGTGACTTTGGGGCAAATGTTCTTTGGTTGAGGTCTGGCAGGTCGCTGAGCCTGTGGAAAAGGCGCATGGCATTTGTGTGTGTCTGATGGTGCTGCTCTCCCCTACCTTCCCCTTGGTTGCGCCACTCTCCAGGTTTATGGGCTCACATGTCCCTCTGGTAGGTTTTTTTGGGGGGCGGGGGGGAGGGAGTTTTGAACTCACCTTCAGTGCTGTCTGTTGCTTGTGTGTTCTGAGTCCTAGGAGCTTCGGGGTGAGTGAAATGATGGATTGAGAGGTGCGGGTGTCTTCTGAACCAGTCTCCTTGCAATACATTTAAGACAGTGTATATGTCCATGCGCTTTCAATTTAAGGAGCTCATTAGAGCCAGTTTTCACTGGGCCTATTGTTTTACTCGACACACCGAGAACTGAGGGGGCACTTGCTTATGCCTGTCAGCATCAAGGCTGCCATGAGTGGGCACGGCCTGTCTCCAGGCTAGCTTGGGCCCCTTCCAGCTCATCTGGGTTGCCCTTTGAGCATCACATTCTAAGGCGCCTAACTTCCCCCATTCATTGTATAGGGAGTCTAGGTGCCTAATTCAGGCATCGTGCATTGCAGTGGTGTTCAAGCCACAGTGTCACCCAGACTCTTTCCTGCTGCTATTTTTACCACCATGGCTCCGTCAGCCTCACTCTTCCCTTTGCTGTAGAGCAAGCCTGCTCTGCACCACGCCAAGTCCATCTGTCAAGGAAGACACTAAGAGGTCCATTACTTGCTTCCTGAGCACTGCCTTTCACCCAAACCCAGAGTAACAAATGGAAGAGATCCAGGAATGACCAACAGCTCATTACAGACAGAGAAAATGAAGAGATAAACAAACAGTCTTAATCTTGTCTCCTCTAAACTAAATCTACATCAAATGAATGGTAGAGAAAGCAAGTCAGATCCCCATCTACTTTCTCAGAATACAAGTGCCTAGAGACATCCAATGACACAGAAAAGATATAAAAAAAGCTAAATGGGTCCCATGATTCCACAGTTCTGTTATAGCAAAAGAAATTCTTCATTATCTCAGGTTTATGTCTAATTTTCAGATACAGCTGCCCAGTCACTGAGGTAAGCCAGTCTAATAGTGTCTTTTGTCCCCTGTGCGTGAATAGGCACTTAGCAAGTTTTTGATTGACTTACTGTGTTCAGTGCCTGCTCTGCACTATCCTAAGCTATGGCCAAACCCTTGTTGGGCATGTGACAAGTGAGAGACCTGGGAAGTGTAAGGTGTTCAAACGACTAAATCGAAACGTACCAGACAGCACGGACTTTTGTGACAGTAAGTGGGTTCCCTAGGGAATCCCAGGTGGGTGATTAATGCAAATTCCATAACACCAGTTATCCAAATACAGCCTTTTGCAGCTTAGCCCCTGAGGAGAAGGCAACTGACTGGTGATTTCCTGTTACAGGAGGTCAGAAATTAAAAGCTCAAAACTGTATAAAGGAACAGCTGAACTGTCCCAAGGTTATTCTCATTCTTTATCTGAAACCTGACACAAACAGGTAACCAGAAGAGCAAACCCAGTTGAGGGGTTTGACAGACTGACACTTATCAAAGCCTTGCCTGGGAGTCGCGGGAGGTTGACCTCTGGTAAGCTTTCAGTATGCATGTAGGTTTCTTTTTATATTTTCTCTGTAATACTTTTGCCCCAAGAATAAATGTACCTTACGGTGTGAAGGCTGTTTGGTAACTGGTGTACACTGTTGTAGTGCCTGGCAAAAGGCTAACCACAGATGCTGGACGCAGGTCAGACCTGCTGGGGAAAATTACAGTGAGGTGCAGAGCGACTGCAAACCTAAACCTCTGATCTGGAGGGAGAGTGACACAGGTCTCCTCCCGAGAAAGGTGACAGCTAGGAAGCCCAAAACCTTAAGTATCTTCTAGGAAGACCGGGATTGGAGGGTATTGAAGAGACAGTTACTCCAACTGTGAGAGCGCATACAGTAACTGCCACCAGCTCTGGAACTGGAGCAGAATTCAGCCACGTAATAGCTGGAGGGAACATTAATCTACCAAAGCAGAACATGGTTCCCCTCAAGAACCATATTTATGAGTGAACTTAAGCATGTGGCTATGAACTGGGACGTGGAAGCCACCAGAACCAATCAGTTAATGTTACTGAAAGATGAAAACCATGAAAAAAATTACAAGTTAGTATTTGCCTTTACAGCCACAGGAAATTTGTGGTGTAGCATGAACTGAAAAGCCAGCACAGATGTGTGTCCGATTTTGACAAGCTCAGAAAAATGTAGTTTTTAAACCAACTCTAATATTCAGGATGTGGTGCTCTAAAGCAGAGACTCATGAAAGCCTCGTGATAAAATTAAGCAATAAGGGTGGGGGACCCATACGTATTCTTGAAGACAAATTGTTAACTTTCAGGCGATGCTCCAAAATACACCAGGATTTCTAAGGAAGAGTAGGTTGAAACATCTAGATTGATGGATTGATTGACACTGTGGGTGTACTCCACTTTGGTGGCTAGCCTGTTTAACAGGCTGATATTAGATTGGGCTATATTGTGAAGTATTCTGGGTAGTAGAGTTTTTGTTTGTGTTAATATTCATACCTGTTTTCTTTCACATGCCTATAAGGTAGGTGCTTTTAATAAAGCACCAGAGGCTGAGGAGATATTGCCTATTGCTTCCTTAGAAACTAAAACATCCTGAAAGGTGTAATTGCTTTGAAAAATTTGAGAAAGGGAGTCCCAAAATAGAAGGGAAGATAGACAGATTTTCTCTCTAATGTGTGCCCGTGGGGTACTGCTCCCAAAAAGAGCTGGTTTGGCAAGCCTCTCCCGATCCATTTTGATACCATAATTCAGGAATCAAAGTGGTCTACATACCACAGCATCAGATTTAGATGAGTGGTCTTCTCTATTATCTTGTCTGGTCAGCTCTTACATTTTCCTTGCAGGTAGGCTGACTTGCTTCTCTTACCTTGCTAGGATAGTCCTCGGGGACTGCTCTTGCTATCACCTCTTTACCCGAAGGGATGAATTTGTATGCTGATTCTTGAGTTGCTTTGCTTTGCTTGTTACTACGGGAGTGAGGACTGTGACCAGACACCCTAGGGACTACCCTGAATGGCAGCCACACCAGGGAGGATTTGTTTTTCTTAGCCTGCCTGCGAGAGCCCGGAAGGTAGGCTCAAATCCACCAGTTTACAACAGGCTAAAAGCCACAAGCCTCTTCTACTAGTTCAAAATATATACCTGACCAGGATATCAAATTTGGGGCCCTCCTCCCTACTTTATTGACTGTTCCCTTGCCCTTCACAGAGTTGCAACATACATTGTTTCCTACAGTGGGAGAAGCAAGAGAGACAGAAGTAGTGAACCAAAGGAGAATAGTTACAGGAGAGATTAAATACCTAAATTAAAGATTCCTTGGTCAGCTGAGGGCAGATCTCACTCCAGAGTTAGTTTTTGTTCGTGTAAAATATGGGATCAGAGGCATTTTTGTTAGTATGAAATTAATGGGGAGGATGGTCAATTCATGAAGTTTGCCAGAAAATTGTTTATTTTCAGCCCTTGAGGTACTTTCTAGAAAGCATGGGTTCATCTATATACACAGCCTTATGTATGTCAGCTGAAGGCTCATGTATCTTGATTAACTTTTTCAGTTATAAGTACTGTAGACATCACCTGTACCGTGATCCTGACCGCTTGCAAGCAGGGAAGAGTTGGCCAGATCATTAGTTGGATAGGAGACCTTCCAGGAGCATCTACGTGCTGCAGGAAGTGAAACTCTTCCTTCTTAGGTAGTACTTGATCATCAAAGAGAATGCGATCCTCATGTCTCATCTCAACTGAAAGCATCCGTTGTACAGTGAGACAGATTTTTAAGGTATTTAGGTGCTGCCCTGCTCAAACTCAAGCCAGCTGCTGCCTATCTCCCCACGCAGGGGGCCAAGTAAGCACCTCTGTATGGAAGTTTCAGAATGCCAGGATGTGAGCACTGCCCTGCCTGTGTAGACATAAATTCCCAAGCAAGGCAACCTTGAAGTGTGGAGACATTAGTTAGCCCCTAGTACTGGTGTAGCCCCTACTGGTGTATGCTTGAAACAATTGCTCTACAGTCCCTCACCCTCTTCAACTGCTGCAGCTCCTACATTTATAAAGCCATTTCCACTATCTAGCACAATGCTATATAAGGGGGGGGGGGAATTTGTACTCACTCAAAAGAGAGTCCCCTTAACACTCTCAGGGCCCCAGGCCATTAGATTCACTCCGCTCCCTTGCTTCTGGTCGCTGGAGAAACAGGCAGACACAGAAGTGAGTCAAATTTCTCACGTTGTGTCATCCGTACATCAATTTGGGAGTGCTGAGGGATGAGCAAGGGGGAGGTCCCTCCACACTGAGCAGACCCTAATCCTAGCCCCTCTGTTCCCAGGCTCAAAGCCTTCCCAGCCCAGCAAGGCAACCTCTGGAGTCAGTCAATCTCAACAATCTCCTCGAGCACGAAGAACAGCTTATGCCATCTAGTGTGCCTAGTGGAGCCCAAGCTGCTACAGGAATGGAAAGGCACAGTAGCCTGTGAAGGTGGGGGGAGGAACAGGTGAGCCCTCCCACTTGGTTTAGTCCTGTCAAATGCCCCCTCACTGCCAGCACACAGTCAGCTCCTCAGAGGCATGCCATGCGGTGGGCACTGCCATATGCTCACTCTCCTTGTTGGGTTCTGGGATAGAGCTGCGCATCCAAGTGTTGTACACCTGTACTGGTCTCCTGTTGCCCTGGTCATCAAGGTGCATCCCATGGTCCAGCCAAATGATGGACTGCGATAGTTCTCCACCACAGGGTGGTGTGCAGCAATAGATTTCTCCATGTTGGCCCCCTGTTCCCTGTCCCCCATTGCCTACAACTGTCTCAAACTTTAGCATTCAAGTCGGGGGTTTTCCTGCACTTTTTCTTGGTGAAAGACCAACTGCAAATCGGGAACTGCAGCCAATTTTATTTTTGAATGGAAGCAGTAGGACAAGGCTCTCTTCTCTCATCAAGGTGCTAACCACAATGGCCATCTGCAGCATCCAACATCTGTTCAAGGACGTCATGGCCAAGTTTCCCCAATTCTGCTATGAATTGTATCTGGACAATGTCGGGCCTCTCAACGTGTTTCATCCTAGAGTTTTCAGTGTGCTGTCTACTAGATAGAATTCCCACCTCCACCCACCCCATCCTTACAACCCGAGACCCAGCATTTCTACTATCCTTTACCTGCCTCATAGGAATGCTTTAAGATTTAATTAAGTTCGTAATATAGAACACACACAAACACACGGATTTAAGGACATATTTGACATCAGAATGTTGATTTCAAGGGCAGGGACTATATCTTTGTATGTGTTTGTATGACAGAATAAAAATCATTTTGTGCTTCTTAGTGCTATGTAAATTTTAAATGAGAATTCACTTTCTTTATTGGCAGGAAGAAAACTAGAAATACCCAATCCATAAACAATCAAAAATACTCCAGACTTGGGGATCTGACGCGCTTCAAATGTGCAAATATCTTATGATTCAATAACGTCTGATCCATCAAACAGACTATCACTTCTAAGCTCACCAAGTCAAAGAGGATGCAAAAACAATGACTTTTTTTTTTAAAAACACCACTCATGAAACAAAAAACATTAAAGGTTCATAAACTAAACTGAGTGCAGCACGATACAAAGGGTCTTACTAGGAGTAACAGCGACACCAGCGTCCTGTGCTACGAACTGGAGTTTCATTAAACATTTCAATGTTTGCAAAAAAGTTTTTTAATCTATTCTCCATTTTTGCTAAATATTGAACAGCATGGAAAAGTGCAGGGAGTCCAAGGATGCTTAATGTAATGTTAGTTGATTATTTTCAAACTATGAAGTTCAGACACTGGTTAAAATTAGATGATTCATGTTGATTCATGACAGGTTTAAAAAAAAACCCACTGACCAAGTTCTTTAGTGGGCAGGAGAGTCTTCTTTGTAAAATACCACGTTTAAAAGTTACTGTTTTCTCCTGGAAAATGTGGTTTCTCTAATTGATGGTTGTAAAAAAGAAAGCCTTTTCAAACATCCCACTCGATTCATCATTTCAGGGTGGGTCAGTCTTATTATGTCACGTAATATGATGCAATATAACAAATGCACCCCAAATTGTGTGATGCAGAGATCAGTGAGCTGCAAAATTCTTCAAATGAAGCCTCAGTCCAAAACTTTTCTTGAATTTCAGAAATATTAATTACATCCCTCCCTCCTTAATCTCTGTATTTCTCAGGACAACCCAGATCAGAAACAAAGGGCTATGGGGCTGTTTTCACATTTTTTTCATTTGGAACCAGCATTACCAGAAGTCTTACAAAAGTTTGGTCAAGACTTCCAACCCAAAATGTTCTGGATAAGCATCTTAGGGTATGTCTACACTGCAATAAAACACCTGCGTCTGACCCATGTCAGCCCAGCTGGGCTCACAAGGCTTGAGCTAAAGGCTATAAAATTGAATTGAATATAAAGTACCTAGATAGGTCTTGAAAGATAAGAATACACATCCACCGTGCTTTTATTATTGGGAGACGGGAGGTTACTGGACTACTCTAGTTGTATTCTATTTTTGAATGTGCCTAGAGGAAAGAATAAGTGTTCCTTTTTATGGAATGTGTATAAATCAAAAACAGAAGTAAAGGACAAGCGCAAAGCAAACTGCACCATCTCTCCTACTTTCCAGCTGTTGAAAAGTTGTAACTGCTGTGGTCAGGAGTCCTTTCCCCCCATTTTCTCCAAATGAGCTGACTGTATTTTGAGATAAGGCGTTGGAGAAGGAAGCAGTTGCTTGTGTCTCCTAACCCATTCTGCTCTGCCTCAGACTACTTATGAATTTCCCCTCTCCTTCCTCAGACATGTCAGCAAGGAAGAAGGTCCGCTGGCTAGGAAGACACAGCAAGGTGAGACAGATATAACCTAGCTGTCCCATATATCCCTCGTCACTTACACCTCAAAAGGAGCATCTTAGAATCTGGCTAATTTTGATAGGCTAACCTCCCTCTCAATTAGCTTCTTCAGTATTAATTTTGGGATCCAGCTCCTCAGCAGAGGTAAATTCACATAGCTCCAATGAAGAGAGGATCTGGACTTGAACATTTATGTTCTTTTAACAAAAGCTACTGATATTCACCCATCAGTAATAAGGATACAAGTAAATAAAATAATTTCAAGGAGACAATAGACAATTTCTTTCTACATTTGACACCCTGAGATGTAGAAAGTTCAATGGTGTACTCCTCATCCCTCTTTTATGGTTCTCCACTGGCTGTTAAAAGTTCAGAAATCTTTTTGGTGACTTACCTTAATGCAATAGGGATATACTACATAACCATGGCAGACTGGAAGGAAATGGTATTTGGAACACTTTGCTTGTAAGATAGAAAACCTGTTCCGTACTTTGCAGACCATGTATCTCAAGAAAGGGGTTGTTTAAAAATGCAGAAGATAATGTTGCTGCGGATATGTTGTCAGCAGCTTCAGAATAAAGCAAGTTTCCAGCATAAATAACGTCATGGCTTTATTTTATAGCAGAAATACTGCCACTTTTTCAAGTAAAACCAGATTTGATAAAATCTCATCACTTATTCATAAAACCTGATTTACACAGGCAGTTGGTTTGGTATTTGTCAGTCTGATTAGTGCCTCATGCTTTTCCACACACCACCTCTCTGTTTTGCTATACGGCAACAAAATAATGGTGTATAACATTCTTATTTGACACTTTCATTTATTGAGGGATCCTTGAGGTCTGAAGAGTTTTGTGCTACTAGCCAGGAGGTACTGTATGTCAGAGAGTTTTGTTTGTTTTTTAAATATTTTTAAAGCTATAGTAACTTAACTTTGACAGCCAAATGCATTATAGAACACCCCTTTCTTCTTCCTAGCTCTGCAGATTCCAGCCAGCTGACAAACATACATAATAGGAACTAAATTAAATAGCATTTTATAGTCACCCATTTCTCCCTCACCAACTTCCTCAGTTATAAACTTCTAAGAATCACACAATATCCTGGAGGGACTGAGACCTCAGTGCACTATGGTAGCTTTGTAACACCTCATCTTGGTCACTAGATTGCTGCACAGAGCTGTATATGGAGATGTCTTCCCCATCCTCTTTATCCAAGAGGTTGGAATGCCTTCTTGTGTAAGAGCAGAGAATTCAAATCTGCCAGGTTGCTATACAGTAAGGCTAAGTACTGGGGAACCCCGCTATAATGCGTCCCGCGATAACGCAAATTCGGTTATAATGCGGGGTGAGTTGGGCCGCGGCGGCTGCAGCAGACGCGGGGCGAGTCCGGCGGGGTGCAGGGCGTTTGGGATCCATGCCCCGGTGGCTGCAGCAGGAGCGACTCTCCCTGCAGCCCCGGCGGGCCCCTGGGGTTCTCACCTCTGTCCCCGGCAGGGCCGGCTCCAGCCCTTCCCGGCGGCTGCGGCGGGCGGTCCGGCCGGGAGAGCGGGGCTGCGGGGCTTGCCACGCTCAGGCCGGCAGTCCGGCCGGGAGAGCAAGGCTGCTGCGCTCCAGCCGGAGGTCCGGCCGGGAGAGCGGGGCTGTGAGGCTGCCGCGGTCCAGCCAGAGGTCCGGCCGGGGTCGCGGGGCGGCGGGGCTGCCGCGCTCCGGCCGGCGCTCTGGCCAGGGCAGCGGGGCCCCCGAAGATGACCACCGCCGGGGCAAATCGGCCTAAAGCCGGCCCTGCTGGCCGCCCCTCTTCTCTCTCTCCCCCCGCTCCCTCCCTCCCGCTAGCCAGGGCGCACACACTGCTGCAAACTGAACACAAGTACAGTGGAACCCCGCTATAACGCGACACCTCATTTACCGCGATTGAATTTTTTTCACCCCAATGATGGCGTTATAGCAGGGTTCCACTGTACTTGTGGAGCTCATGAGAAAACTTCCACATCTTTTCCTCCTCATCCCAACATCTGGAAAGGGAGACACTGCCTTCTAGCTAGAGAGAATCCACTAGGGAGTGGGTCACCTGTACTCTGATTTACTGTATACTGGGAGTCTGACAAAAAAGTTCTCTGCCACCTCTACATTAATTTCACTTTTTTTTCTGTCCTAAAGTGGGAAATAAACCTTTACAAACAAAAGTCCTCACCTCCTCCATGATATCTTTTAGATTTAAAAATCTAGAATATGTGCATTCTCTGTAACTTGAAGTATTTAAACCATGATTTGAGGACTTCAGTAACTCAGCCAGACGTTATGGGTCTATTACAGGGGTTGGTAGGTGAGTTATGTGGCCTGCAATGTGCAGGAGGTCAGACTAGATGATCACAATGGTCCCGTCTACCTTAAAGTCTATGAGTCTATGTGGTGTTTGGGGATTACTGCAGTAAGTTACAACCTTACCCATTACACTAAAAATATTAGGTAATGAAGTCCAGCAGACAGCACAACCACTGAAAGAAATACAGCCAAAACTTGGTTAAATCTCTGCACAGCCACAAATGGAGGAATTCAAGCCCCGAAGGGGAACAGAAAAGAAATACACCTCCACACTCCTATTGAACTCCCATAGCTCATTCTGATCAATTTTCATGATGTTAGACTGTGTGATTTTATGGTCCCCTCTGCAGCAAAGCTATCAGAGGTATTGAACTGTGGGGATTTTATAGCACTTAAATGAAGAACGTGTGTGTGAAGGGGTGAATTTGCAATCTCCCTGAGGAAAGTTTGTCCAGCTTCTTTTCTGTGAAAAGTTTCAGAAGAAACCAACACAAAAATTATTCACTTATGGTCACTGTAGTGTGTATTTAGAAAGACCAAGATAAAAACCAGCCATTTAAAAAAAACTTTTGTATGAAAGTGAGCTGACAAGACTTCTGATCCTCTCCCTAGAGCTAAAATTTAGCATGGAAAACCTCAACGAATAAGCTCATCACAAGTTCATGGCAGGGAACACTTCTCCTGCCCCCTGTGGGAGCTAAGTCAGAGTGAGGCAAGTCTTCATTCCATTGCCCCACTGGCCTGGGTGAGTTTGAGGGGTCAGGAAGAATGGATCATGTGAGGAATAAGAGCAGGTGGGAGCCAGGTGAAAAACCAATGTGAGAGGGGGGTAGAGAAGCTGCCTGTATTGTACTGGAAGGAAGCTGGGAATGGGCACAGGGGAACTGCTGTTATTGCAAGCACCTGCCAGGGTATCCAGAGCGTGGAGCGAATTAAGGAGCAGGGAGGGCAGATTAGAGAGGCAGCCACATTGCAGCAGCTAAAGGGCCCACCTTACCACCATATAATACTTAAAGGGGCAGTACCACAAGTGGACAGCCATTGGAGCACCCCCGTTCTAGGGACCCTGTTTAGAGAAGGTTTGAGGCAATGGGGCATTCAGTAGAACCTGAACGGGATGGAGCCATACCCAGCTTTGAATACGTAGGGCATTAAAGGGGTCAGGACAAACGCTGCTCATGGAAGGCATCAGGCAAAACATCCCAGATCATGAGAAGGAGAGACTGGGACAGAAATGCACCTAATCCCCTTCCAGAGAAGTCTGGAACCAGCCAAGAGTTCACTGTCAGCTGCAATTCAAAAGGTATTACTCTTTAGCCACTAAGTTCTATATATAATTTGTATGGTGTTGAGTGTATTCCAGAATTGAAGGCCCTTTCGCTGAGAACACACTGGTCCATAAAAGTTAAATTTAGAGACTAAGCAAGAATGCCCCAACTGACTCTACTGTTGTGGTGAAATTTGGGGACAGAGGGTGTTTCATAGGCAACCAGGTTCCAAACTGCCATTCAGGACATAGTGAAATGTATATTTACTGTACTCGATCCTGAGTAGGTAATAGTGGATTTGTACATGGTATCCTGAAGTTGAGAAACTGGTTACATCTGTAGTTATGCTATATTTCATCTCCATTCATATATCTAGAATCTATACATGTGCTACACAAAACTACAAACAAATTTGTGCAAGAGACTACCCTTCTAATTAGGCAGCGAGGTGTCTTAAGTATTCACCATGGTATTTTTTCCCCTCACTTAATACAACTAACTTGGTTGTAGAGACTACCTCTATTGCCAGAGACCACATAGAAAAAGCACTTCTATAAACAGACCCTTCAAATTGCTTGCTGTTGGCCAAAACGGACTACTGAAAGCAGGGGAAAGATTGAAATAGAAGAATCAGCATGTATCTCAAAATATAATTCCAGGAAACGATGCAATGTTCAATACTTACAGAATTTATTTTGCAGCTGCAATCTATATACATCCTGGAAATCAACCAAACTAAACATACTGCGAAGACAGAGCTGCAAGGGTATCAAAGACTATATAGTATTGTATTGCTTTGGAGCTTAATGCATTTCAGTAGAGTAATTTTAGATTATGTATCCATTAGACAATGAGCTGAGCTTTTACAGATGACCCATTACATGGCCGTCAACCCCTTGAGCACTTAATGGAATGACAAGCATGTGACTACTGGGGTTTGATCTAGAGTAGGAAGAAGTGTTGAGTCTCTCCATATTGGCCAAAGTGAGGGCTTGAGAGATGACTGGAATAGTAGCTTAGCCAGGAGAGCCCTGTGGTAGACTGGGGACTCTCTGAAGAAGTTGGGACTGGAGCAACATGGAAGGTGTTTGCTCTGGTTAAGTGGAAATCAGGAAGGAACCAAGGCAGGTTTTGGCAGAGGACTAGTTGAGAAAGCCTGACTAGGAACAGGCATGGTAGAAGTGGCCCCAGGGTGAGGAGCCTGGGGGCTGAATCCCATCATAAGAAGTGGTACAATTTTGCTCCATCTTTACTAAAAGGCCACCTTCTCTAAAAAGTTGTTTACAGTATTTGTAAACAGTACAGCCTCTAGTATTCAAAAATCTAATCTAATGTCTTAATCTCATGATTTTTAAGCCAAATAAAATTTGGGGTTATTTACCTTTTGGGGTTTTTTGTTTGTTTGTGAACATTTAGGGGGCACTTAGGTCACATTTTGAGGCTTTTCTCCATAACCACGAGGACTAAAAACTTACTAATGAAGGCTGAGATTCCCATCTAATCACATGCTTCCAGAAACTTGATGTTTAAGTAAAAAAACCCCACCAAATATCACAAGACTTGTGACAAAATGTCTTTGGGAGGGCAGAGGGGAAAAATGACAAAGTAGGTGACAAAACCATTCCTGTAATATCTTGTACACTACAGAATTTTAATTGGAAAGGGGCACAATCTCTTTTCAAGGAACCTATACTAATTTGCTATTCTCCTTCCGAGTGGAATACCTTGATTAAATGGCTTTTCTAGGATGACTTGTGCATAGCGCCTCTCTGGCCAAATTGGACTTTCAGAAGCACTAATTACATAATATCCATAATAATCAAACTGAAGCAATCCAATGGTCCATATCTTCCTTGAAGCAGGAAGCTGTTTTTGCACAGTAGCCTGTCACCAATACACAGGTACAATTCTAGCTATGTGAATGTAAGAAGTCAGCAATGAAGTAAGCACCAACATTTTTTTTTTTTTTTGCATTGAAGCAAGAGCACTTGAATTATAAAACAATTAAACTTGTTTAAAACATTTAACTCCCAGAATATGGTGTAGCCAGCAACCACCTGGTCACTGGAATCTATAAACCTGAGCACTGTACTTTATAGCCGTGCTTTCCAAAATGAAGGGTGGCCTTTGGTCTCTGCAACCACATCCTGCCAAAGATACTGCATACACACTGCTGCATACACACTGTACTCTAATGCTATTCTATTCTCTAGGATACAAGCCAGGGCAATCAACAGGAAACATACAAAGCACATTTGGAGCTGGAACACATGTAACAAATAGCCTTTAAGTTTGAAAACAGAACTAGAGGACCTGAGATTCAGGTAAAGAAGTCTGAGGCAGAATGGAAAAAAAGGCTATTCCTCTCCAAAAAGGGGAACTTTGCAGCAAGTAAATACCCCTTGAATTGATGCAAGTGTTATGAGGTATAAACAGTCTTGTAGGGTCAGAAGTTAAGAGCCAAAATAAAAAAATTCTGCTTCCAGGTGACAAGGGACCTTACAATGACAGTCCCCAAATTGCATGTTCCAGAGGCTTTTCTATAAATATAGAAGAAATGCAATGGTGTTTTACAGGTTTAGGGGACACTAGTTCTGAACCCTGTTTTTATGTGTGTGTGTGTGTGTGTGTGTGTGTGTGTGTGTGTGTGTGTGTGT
>NW_020698066.1:7365943-7432426 GCF_002925995.2 Terrapene triunguis | reverse complement strand
TGTGTGTGTGTGTGTGTGTGTGTGTGTGTGTGTGTGTGTGTGTGTGTATACATATATATTTATTTGTGGAGATAAATGGTGCAGCCTTGAACATGTATGTTTCCTGTAGCATTATTGACAAAAATGTGTGAAATAACCTTTGATAGGTAAAGATCTTATTCTAGTTAAAGATGCTAACTTGAGCTTGTCATAATAGGAGAGAGAGAGAGACAGACAGACAGACAGACAGACAGACAGACAGACTGCCTGGCCACAACACTTGAGCAGTTTTATATATGTACCATTTTACAAATGAAATGCATTGCAGCTGACTAGTCAATTCTTTATTTAGACAATGGCCACTAAGGGCAGGTCTTCACTACAGCGGGGGGTCGATTTAAGATACGCAAATTCAGTTACGCGAATAGCGTAGCTGAATTCGACGTATCGCAGCCGACTTACCCCGCTGTAAGGACGGTGGCAAAATCGACCTCCGCGGCTTCCCGTCGACGGCGCTTACTCCCACCTCCGCTGGTGGAGTAAGAGCGTCGATTCGGGGATCGATTGTCGCATCCCAACGAGACGCGATAATTCGATCCCCGAGAGGTTGATTTCTACCCGCCGATTCAGGCGGGTAGTGTAGACCTGGCCTAAGTGTGCTGCATATCAAGCTTCAGCAATTTGAGTTCAAGAATCTGAATGCACAAGATGTAATAAAAAGGATCAATTGATATTAATTTATTCTTTAAGTGCCATCCACCAGATTAGAACAATGAAACTGAGGTCCACAACCAGACTTTTAGAAACTTAGCAGAGCAATGCTCATGTTTAATTTGTTAATCTATGCAACAATCTAACATTTTTTGATTATGTCTGCAGCATTCAAGTGCAAAGAAATCGTTTGATGAGTTATCTGGAGTCACTCAAATATTCCTTTCAGTACTTGGCAGCATACAACAGTAATAATGAAAGGGAAAGTTGCTTTTCCCATCTAAAATTATTCACTGGTGATGGTTTTCTATATTGTATACATCTGTCATTTGGTTAATTAGTTGTAAAATTGAGTATTACACACTTGCATTCCATGTTCCATTTCCTAATACTTTGAAGCCAGTGCCAAGCATATGCAGACTAATTCCAAAGCTTCACTGATATTGAGTCAAAGTGAAGTCAATCATTTTCTAATAGATGGCTGTCCACAAGCAACTCTGCCAAAGTCTTGGTGGGAGGCTCTGAAGGCATATTTTGTTTAACAGGTACCCAGAGGGCACAGCGAAACCCATTCTTCGCAATTCTGCAGCATGGCTAAATTAAGCTTTCTAAGATCTGGTATCTGCCTTGAAACTACTGCAAGCAGTTACAAAAATCATGCCTCTCTCTGCTTTATCTTTATTGTTAATGTTGGGCTACCTACCAACTTGCATCTCAAAGTTCCCATTTAGCAGTGTTTGTCATTTGCTAATAGGTGGCAATTCTGCATATGGCAAGTGCTAACCAGTTAGCCATGAATTAGACTACTTGTTGATGACTCCCAATGATAAACTCAGGTCCAGTCAATCATGCTAGTCTGATCTCATCACGGTTTGTCAGGGGAGTGAACCAACTTCCATATTTTTCACTACACTATTTGCAGGCAAGACCCTGGAAAAATGTATCACCTTGGACATTACACAAAACTTCCAGTCTCTGACATAATCAGCTACTGAATAAACGAGAATGATGGGGATTCCTACTAACCAGGGAGTGTTCCTGCCAGCAATTTTCTCTTCACACTCAACACCAAGGAAAGGTTCTGGATTCAGCCTATGAAATCTCAGCTGAATGGTTGGGTTATGGTAGACCTCTTGTGCCATACTTAGGGTCTCTTATGTGCTCTAAGAGAAACATGCAGAGATTCTCCTACCTTTAGGTACTGCACTGTGAACTACATACCACTAATACGGTTCCATGCCCAGTGAGAGACCATACTGCACTTTTTCCAGTATCCACTGTTTGTAGTCCCAGTACAGATCCTGCAGCTCTCCCTATTGCTCCAAGAGATTTAAACTTATTGTTGGGACCATGACAATTTAGGATAATCTGAATGATGCTGGACCCTAAACCAGAAGCTAGAATATCGGGGACATACTAGCATATGAAGTATGAATCCTGTATAGGAGATTTTTAAAAATTCACAAAACCAGGGGCAAACATGGTTTGGATTGTCCATCTGTGAGAGTGAGTTCTACTTCCAAGCAAGTGGGAGGGAATCTGTCTTTCCCAGAAATTTTAAGAGCCAACCTAGATGAATTTCTGAGACACACTGAAGTGACTGATTGTGCTGGAAGATAAAGCATTCACCTGGAATGGATTGCTTCATTGAAAAAAAGGTGGGTGAGCTTGAAAACTTGTCTGTTTCACCCACAGAAGTTTGTCCAATAAAGATATTACCTCACCTACCTTGTCTCTCCCCCATTCTGGGACCATCATGACTACAGCACTTGCTTCACTGACTCAGACATTGCTTAAATACTTAGCAATTGCAAGATCCAGCACAACCCTTGTGGCTTTCCCTACTCATTTCAATGAATCAGTGCCTGGCTAGGGTGGAATGGGATGCAGGGGAGGTCAGCTAGGAGCAGCAACAAATTAATGTGGGGCCCAGAGCCCAAGCTGTAGCGGGTAGCATGGTCTGAGACAGACTTTCTGAGTAGGTCCTCTGTGGCAAGAAAAGGTTAGTTTAAGAAAGCTACACATTTTTAGCAGTGCAAAACCAATTCATAAATAGGATATGCATTGGGGACAGGAAAAACGGTGCCCTCAAGTGCATGAGGAAGACATCAGCTGGTTGGGAAGGTAATACCCAAAGCCCTGAAGGCTCAGTCAAACATTCAGCAGTGTTTGTTGACTTTAAAAGCATATCCAGAAGTCAGTCTTTTTTATGGTTTTTTCCCCCACTTGTGGAAAGTGGAGCACTAAGAACAGCACCCTCCTTGCCTAATTAGGCATTAATTGTGGCAAGACATTTCAAGAGAACACCTGTAAAAAAAAGTTTTCCATAACCAATACTACCTATATTAGATAAAGACCAGTTCTGACTGGCAGATTTTATCCTTCGTCTTACTTACCTCACTGGTTATTTTAAACTGCTCCTGATTTTTAAATATATTAGAACGTCTTAAATTTCATTTGACCTGTTGATCATACCACAGCTGCCACTGGCATGCAGCACACATCTGCTATTTAATTTTAGCTCATGCATTTTAATGTTACGGTACATTGCGGTACACTTGTCACCACTCCTATCACCTTTAGGCCTGGCTCCACACTGAAGTTGCACCAGTATAAAAGCTCTCCTCTTTTCAGCATGAACTGTGTGTGGCTGTATGACTTGCTTTCTACCTCAGTGTTCTCCCACGAATGACTCTCTGGCCTTCCTCTGATAGAAATCAGTTGGCGTCATAATTAAAGCAACTCTGTATGAGTGGGACTTAACTCTGCTTACTGGCAGGGTAGAGGTATCTGACTTCCAATTTAAAATACCAGTGAAAGCGGTCCTCCCACTGGTGTCCCACAGTGCTCTGCTTACTGTAGCCATGACCCCATCCATTTACTTTTCTGCATTCCAGTACTCTGGTGTCACCTGGACTAGAAGTTCACTACCGGCTCCAGTAGCACTGAAATATAGAGGAGTCTAATTTGCAAGCCACTTTTATATAGTGAATGCACAACACTTCAGAGAATCCAAAGCCTCAGGTCTGCCCGGAGTTAGATAACAGCTTCACTGGGGAGAGTTGGGGACAGGGGGAAGCGGGGAGTGCAATCCCAGATGGAAAGCAGTTGCAGAATGCATCTGACCAGATGGCAGCAGTGGGCAGTTAGCAGGCCACTGTCTGGTCTATTCTATCTGTTCTCACTAAATGATAGTGCAGACTGGCTGCAAAGTAGCAAGGAAAAGGCACCTGCACAAAAGCAACAGGACACCTTTCCATCTAATTAGTGTTCTGTGGGGTTAGATGATTGAGGTTTTTTTACTGTCCCCACTACCTGGTGAGCCAGGGTGGAACCATCCCTGGGTTGAATAGCTTTGAAGGTGTAATAACATCAAAGGGATTCAAGTAAACATATAACTGAGCAGCAGCTGGCATAAAAAAGTCTGGATATAATAGGAGTATAACAAATTTTAAATCTTTGGAATGTTCTTATTGCAGCCAGGTGGAACACAAGGCAAGGGAGTGTCCGGTGGAAAAAAAAAAGTTAGAAAAGGAACCTGTGTTCTCCCCAAGAAGAGTCCGGTACCAGCCATCTAGATGTTAATTTCCTTCTATTTATCCATACTTAAAAGGCCTCTAGGAGAGACGGAGTAGTCCTTTATCCACAGCAAGTAACTGCTATTAAACATGCCAAAGCATATTATGCTATAAAACCCCTCTTGCATCTCAAATTAAGATAGGAAGATAGTCTCCTGTTAATCTGGGTAAGAGTTCTTGTATCAACCAGGCAGTTTTTAGATATTATTGTAATTTCACATTGTTTAATATAATCATAGAATCATAGAAGATTAGGGTTGGAGGAGACCTCAGGAGGTCATCTAGTCCAACCCCCTGCTCAAAGCAGGACCAACCCCAGCTAAATCATCCCAGCCAGAACTTTGTGAAGCTGGGCCTTAAAAACCACCTCCCTAGGTAACCCATTCCAGTGCTTCACCACCCTCCTAGTGAAATATCCAACCTAGACCTCCTAATTCCTAATATCCAACCTATACCTCCCCCACTGCAACTTGAGATCACTGCTTCTCATTCTGTCATCTGCCACCACTGAGAACAGCCTAGCTCCATCCTCTTTGGCACCCCCCTTCAGGAAGTTGAAGGCTGCTATCAAATCTCCCCTCACCCTTCTCTTCTGAAGACATCATATATAACTGATGATGAAGATAAATAATTTCATAATTAGTCACAAACAATTTAAGACCATCAAGATAACATGATTTCATTTTTTAAAAAGTCTAAAATATTCAGAGTGAAAATATTATTTATATTATATTGCACAGCAAGTTACCTCATGTTTTGTTGGTGTTAGCAGATATTACTGGGGCCACTTTAATTTATAATCTGCATCCAGTTCTTCTGGGATTTATAAGATTTTGGCAAAAAAGAGATCATGATAATTTGAGTCACTTTCTCCATCTCCATTTACCTGTTAAAGTTTCTCAAGATTTCCACCAAGTTCTAGGAGAGTAAGAACACCATCAGCATTGTTAAATGTACATGCTACAGCTGTGTAAAGAGATTTTTTTGTTTTAGTAACAACACAGTCAGACACAGGAGGCCTCAACAAGGGCTAGGACAAATCTCTATTGGAGAAGAGAGTCAGAATTTTAAAATTAAAGGTTGCCACCTAGTGGTAGGTCCAGGAAGTGACTTTTGGATGTAGATATGATTTAAGAATACATCTTTTTTTGTGTTCCATTTAAGATTTTAAAAATATGTATTGTAATGTTTCACTCCATAGTCTTTATGAAAATATGCTTATGATATGCGTATGACATAACTGAAATATACTTTATGCAGGATGGCTCATGTGAGGTATCATTGGAAAGGTTATGATTTACTGAATGGGATTATCCAATTTGTATGCCTGGATCTGAAGTTAGGAATATTAACTATGTATCTGTATTTCAAATGGGTTACTTTGGGTGTCACCCACAACTAGCCCTTCAGGTACAACAATGGAAAAGCCAGACAGGGCTAATGGACCATTAGCAGAGACAATGGACTTGAAAGAGTTTAGTCTTCCTGTGGATGCTCCAGACAGCCTGTGAGTAATGGCTGC
This sequence comes from Terrapene triunguis, assembly GCF_002925995.2. Taxonomy (NCBI): domain Eukaryota; kingdom Metazoa; phylum Chordata; order Testudines; family Emydidae; genus Terrapene; species Terrapene triunguis. Next base: position 7,426,636 of record NW_020698066.1, on the reverse strand, counting down.
CACAGCCCTGCAGAGACATGGGTCTGAGTCACCTGCTACTGGACCCACCCCTTGGAATGCCACTTGGAGACAAAAGGTTCCTGCCATACACAAGAGCTATATAAGGCAGGGGAGTGACATCATCATGGTTCTCCTCTGCCTCCCCACCCTAAGAGACACTGAAAAACACCTGGAAGCAAGAACTGAACTGGGGAGAGAAAGGGTTGAGCCCAAGCTGGAAAGGTGTCTAGCTTGTGAGTAATGATACCTCAAGCTGGAGACCAGTGCATCTGCCTTTCAAGACATTCTGTAATCTGCCTGCAACAATATATAGGGTGAGAAGTAACTATTTGTAACCAATTTCTTTAGTGAAACAAGCTTAGTTTGCATGTTTGGTTTTATTTGCTTAGTAATCTGCTTTGTTCTGTTTACTATCTCTTTAACTTAAAATCCACCTTTTGTAGTTAATAAACTTATTTCTTGTTTATAATATAACCCAGTTTGTGCACTTCATAATTGGGGGGGATAAGAGGCTGTGCATACCTTCCTCCACATTGAGGGAGGAGGATGATTTCATAATATACCTTTGTATCTGCACTCCAAAGGAGGTGGACACCTGAGTGCTGGGGCAAGTCCTTAAGCTGAGCCTTCCCAGAACTGATCTCAGTGTCTGTTTCACTCTGCAGCTGGGTGTGGCCCTGCCTGTGTGTGTGCTGGAAGAGGCTTAATAGCCTGGCTCATCAAGATAGGTAAAAAAGGTGCCCAGGCTGGCATAACAGGTGGGCTCAGTGGTATCTCAGCACATCAGATGGCATCCTAAGGGGCCCAACCCATCACACGTATCTTTGCACTTTCATTAAACTTTTCTACAATAATGTGGTCAGAAAAAAACTCTGTTCTTAAATGGTTTTATTCAAGATCCTAAAATGTGGATTTTTAATTCCCTTAAATACTGCTTGCCTAGGTGCTTTATAGAAATTATGTACTGTATGTTACTTAGGATATGTCTACATTACAGACCTTACAGTAGCACTGCTGTACCGCTGTAACTGCATCGCTGCAGTTGCACCACTGTCAGGTCTCCTGTGTAGCTGCTCTATGCTGGCGAGAGAGATCATAATTAAACTTCTCCCAACAAACGGCATTAACTATGTCTCCAGGAGACGTTTTCCTGCCAACATAGCACTGTCCACACCAGCGCTTTTGTCAGTGAAACTTATGTCAGTCAGGAGGGTGTTTTTTCACACCCCGTGACCAACAAAAGTTTTGCCGACAAAAGTGCTAATGTAGGCAAAGTCATATTTACAATTCACTCTTCCACAATACACTTTTCCTTTGATTCCTCTGCTATGCTGAAAAATCTGTGTAGTATCCACTAGATGATGATAATGTTTATATGATGGGAAATTTGTGGAAGATTTTATTTGCCATCACTTGTTTCCATCAACCATTATAATAGTAATTAGCGGACATGCTAATTCCTTATTTATTAAAATTCCCTTCCCCTATGGGCTGAATTGCATGTTTAAGGGACAAACCTGTGCTGTGGTGTGAAGCTGCTTTGCCCCAAAACCAAGCTCACAGAGGCAAGAGCCAGTTCAGAAGCACAGGATCTCCATGAAAATGGTCCTGACTATCAGGGACCCACAGCTGAACTCAGACCCATCTTATTGCCCTCAGCTGATTGAACTAATGAAGCTGGCCTCCTGATGGCACATTCTGAAACCCTGCAGCAGCTCTGTGTTCCTGGCTGCTCAATAGTTTTCTATGCTTGCAGCTGTATTCCTGCTTGCTGTCCCCTGGTGCCCGGGTTCTGATTCTGGCTCTGACTCGTGACTCCTTCTTCCTGGCTCTCTGCTCTGGCTCCCTCCCTAGACTTGGGAATTCAGCTCCTGATTTGGGCTCTGGCCACCACTGCTCCAACCACTAGGCAAGCCTCCCACCCTATTAGGCAAAAATGCCAATGGCCTGATCTATAATACTGGCCTCCCCTTGGGTCTCTTCTGTTCGCGTGGTGGGAGTAAACCCCCATGCCAATACTGATCAATAATGATTAACATGGTAAGATGTGTAAATTTATTTTCTACATGGGTGTTTGAAGACTTAACTTTAACACCCCCACACACAGAGCTAGGCATCTCCCACTACACCTTATGGACATGGTTCCTTGTTCTTTCCACCTTCCTTGGGAGCACTGAGCAGAGAACAGTTTCCACTGCAGTGGTGGTGTCGACTTAGGCTAGTCTGTTAATTGTTTTTAAAAAGCATTCTCTTTGGTTTAATATATTATACAAACCTCTGATCAATTAGTGCAGTAGAGAGATCAGAAACTTGGTCTGGTGGGTAAAGTTTTGGTTCTAAATTGGCTACTTAATTAAGGAGAAGTGTCTTCATCTGTGACCCTGCACAGTGGTTTTCTTCTAAAGCTATGAAAGCAGATAATCTGGAGCCACTGCATAAGACCATTTCATTCCCCCCCTCCCTATCCTGGCCATTTCTTTAGGTCACAGTGTCTTCTTCACATGAACCAGTGACAAATATGAACCATCTCGAAGACAAAACACACAGCCTCAGTTTACTGAGCTGTAAAATAAATAAGTGAAACCCTTAATTCAAGTCCAAATGTTAGTTAGCACCAAAGTTTGCTCTTTTGAACTGGAGCAGTCTCCAGGTTAATTCATTGATGTGAGGTGGTCAGGTACTGGCACAAGGGGGATGAACAACCTCAAAGTCTATAACACACTGCTATAGATTAGGATGCGTTCTAACCTTTACTATCAGCATTTGTAACTTCCAAAGTCTTGGAAATATTAAGCGACTGCCACATCATTTAGTCTCCAAAAGATTGTTACAGGGCAAATTGATTCCATCAAGTCTTAAATTTTGAAGTATGAAGAGTGTGTGCCAGGCCTCCACAGAACACTACAAAGAATGGATGTTCCAGAATGATAAGTGTTAGTCTGCAAAATACATTTGGCACAGTTCTATCTGAAGTTATATTTTGCACTAGTGCAATTCTTCATCCAGAGAGCAACTCATAGCACTGCACAAAAGATAATCTTTATTTTAGAGATAGGAAACCAAAGCAGAGATTATTTGCTTAAACTCTGTCAATGGCAGAATTGGGAACACAACCCATGTCTCCTGACCTAGTCACTTGCTCCTTCCTTGATCTAAACTCCAGTTTTTAAGAGAGCTATAGCTAGTGTCTGCAAGTAATTCTAAAATTTAGTTTTATGCACATTTGTGTGAAAAACCTAACATTTAACAATCAGTACTGTATATTATTAATTTGCTTTGCAGTAGCACTTCGGAGCTCTGGTCACGGATCAAGACCCAGAATAAAATTGGAAGAATGATTCATCACATGTCTGCAATTGTTCCTTGTTCCTAGTTAAGTCTGACACCACTAACACCTATGAGTCAGCAGAGGCTTGTTGGGGGTATGGTTTGTCTGCCCTGTTTTCAGTCTGTCACAGTAGGATCTTTACCTAGTGCCGGAAACTGACTCCCAACACTCCTGTCATTTTTCCCTACCCACTATCAAATATCACCAGCCTCAACTATGAGAAAAAGTCTAGCACTATACTCCAAGATGTCTGCGATACAGCTATATATTTAGCCAACCATCTTTCCTTGCAACTCAGTAGGTGTTTATACCCTCCAAGGAGCGACTGCCTTTTAAAGCTATGACTAAAGATTTGAAGTCAACCTTTAATTATATTCAAGTCTACAGTCACCATCTGATTGGATCGCGGTTTGTTGGCATGAGCCATGAGGGTATCTTTGTATCTTATACATTTCTTATCTCCAGATTAGACTACAATACTTTTTCTACATAAGGCTACATCTTAAGTTTCAAGTTATAGACTGTAGAATTTGGTAACTTCTTTGTTACAGGTATATTGTTGCATGGTACCTGACACCACTGGTTTTGGATCTGCACTGCTATTTACTTACTACTGGGCAGAATTTGAAGGTGTTGGGTTTGACCTACAAGGCCTAAATGACTTAGGACCTATTTCTGAAACCCCACCTCTTCCTGTGGGACACTGCCACAGTCACGGTCAGCAGAGCTGGACCACACCCACGTGAAGAGACAGATGGAGAGTATTCTTTGTGACTACCCCTAAGCTTCAGAAATTCCAAGCTCCATTGATATGAAATAGTCCTGTTTTAATCAACCCTCAGGCCATGCTACAGAACACATTTTCCTGAACTGAGAGACACTGGGGAGATCATAAAAATAAGTTGTTTTAGCTGCTGGTGTGTTATTTACTAAATGATTGGGCAAAAGGGAAGTGCTTGGATTAATCTATTTAGATAAATATTTTTTAAATAAATCAAAGAGCATCTAGAGCAAAGGATGGATGCATTTTTAATGGAATGTGCCCATAAGTTTATATGTATTTTACTTCATATAATTCACTTCAAAATTTACATCTTCAAATTCAGGGCTGTACTGCTTTGCCTGAGCCTGTATTTCCAAATAGGGAGGTGGTAGATGAACAAAAATTCACCAGAAGGGGTTGACGATCATTGTCTGGTTTAGAGGCCATCATAATTTGCAGTCTAAAGTATTTCTCACCTTGTCCATAGATTATCTAGGCCAGAGGGATTTAAAGAGGAAAAGCTCTCTATACCGAGTCAGTGGAGAGATTAGGAATTGCCCCATTCTCAGGACTGAGTAAAATATGGAAATCTCCCCAAAGAACAAAGTTGCTTGCTATATGGGTACTTTTCTATAAAAGAATCAATGAGAGATTCTAGCTGTCCCCAGAAAGACTCATTACAGAAAGAGAAACCAAGAGGGTTGCAGGCAGGGGAGGTTAAATATTCATGGCTAATAAAAACAAATGTATCTGAAAAGAAAACTGAAGGCCAGGAAATAGGGGCTATCTGATCTTAATAGATATGATATTTGTTTTAACGGAAACAGAAGGCCGGAGGGCATGTCTACCCCTCTTAGCATGCTTAACACTCCCTTATAAAAAGAGATTCAAAGCCTGGAAGACAACAGATCTCGCCCTTAGATAGCCAAATTTCTTGAAGGAAAAGTACATTGGATTGGGATAAAATGATTTCTATGTTCCATATCCTGAGATTTGCTTTTGATACCACCAATTTTCCAGGAGGCAATCTTCATGCGATATTTTAATGTCTTGCTCAGACCCATCTCCTAGTCATTCTACCTCCTTTTCTACAGCCTCGATTAAAAGACGGTGTTGGTAAATGCTCCATTGGCTTTATAAATAGACCTATTTCTCTCAGGGTTAAAGACTATAATTCTATGATTAATTCATGGGATTGAGCAGTAGTGCCTAAATCTGGGCCATTTGATTTCACTTGAGTAGTAGGGTATAGGCAGAGTTTACTTGAATAATTTGACCATTCATTTTGTTACCTAGAGCTGAAATTCTCTTTGACTGAACACTTTTAGACTGTTTCCCTTTAACCTTTTCTACGAGGTAGCCTCTGTAGCTAAGGAGCGCTCTCAGACTTTAAAAAAAGACTCAGCAGTGCTTAAAATTCCATCTCCATGCTGGTGGTTCTACATGAGAAAAAACCTTCTGACTTTGATATCTGGGTAGAGAACACACTACTTGCTCCAAAATGTGCATACACTGTGTTGCAATTGGACCTCTGACTCATCCTTTCCCCCAGAATTATAAACACCAGGGACTCGGCCTAACTACGCTTTTATTTCTTAATCTTGAATCTGAAATACTTTCAATTAAACAAAGCTAAGAGGTTGGAATAATTCATGGGTAAATATGAGGCTGCTCTCTAACCTCAGAAATGTGAGAGGGAATAACAGGAGTGGTTTGAGTATTGACATTGCCCGTCTGGAACATACCAAGTTATTATTAGTCTTTGAATCCCTTAGTTAAGCTTAAAAATTAGAGAAACTTGCATCTAATAGCTTAATTTCAAAAAACCAAACTACTCAGCCTGAAGGGTGCATTACAGGTCCATATGGTATTTACTGATAGCCAAATTATCCAGTAATTTTAACTGTGAAGAGGGGATATTTTCATCCCACAAAAGAAAATCTTGTATATAACCAAAATAATCCAAATCATACCACAGCTTCAGATTATGGCTAGGGCTGTTAAAAATAGGGACTGCAGCAATATTTAAAAATATTTAAAAAAAAAAAAGTTTGATCAAAGGACCCTGTGGAAGGAATCTGAATTTACTACCATCAAGACAAATTTATTTATATCGACATTGGTGGCAATTGTAAGGTTAATGTAAATACTGAAGCTCTTATCCTTATATATTCCTGTGAGAGGTTCTTCCCACCCCCCGTTCTTTAGTGATATCCTATTCACTAAACCTCTGGCATTGTCTGTCCTGATGGACGTTACCTATTGTGCTCTTCTGGAACAGCCACATTTTCCATTAGGGAAATTTTAAATTTAAATCAGCCATCATCATCATCAAGCTCTTGGTGAAGGTATTATTACCACAGAAATGTAAGGATCATATCAATTGGAGGGCTCCTCTTTTAGCAAATTTACCAATAAGAACAACAGGGACTTTCCCTGCCAGTGCATCTACTGGTATTATTGTTCCTCTATTATAGAGGAAATAAAGTTACTCTGAGAATTATCATCCAGTAAGCCTTTCAGATCTCTTCCAGATACCTCCTGGGGAGGTTAGAAGACTGGTCTGAGAGCTGAAAATTTTTTGCAGAGGAACAAGCTGACTTTAGGAAAGGCCCCTCAACTATAGATAACGTTTGTGCTCATATTGGACCTATACATATACAATTCTCTCCCCTTTGGAGGAGCAATGTGACCTTAGATTTGAAATCTGCCTATGATGCTGTTGATAGAGGCAGTCTTTGGGGGGGGGGGGGGGGGGGGGAGGGAGAAGAGGAACCAAATACTTAATCCACAAGGGCTGGGATATCTTTAGAGAAAGCCTTTTCTGGCCAGATGGCATCTAGAGTTAGAATAGGGAAGAAGGGTGAGCTAACATCTTATTTTCATCAGGAAGAGTAGGAGTCAGGGTTGTTTACATGTCCCCATTTTAATTTTTATATTAAATGAGGTAGTGGCACAATTAGAGGGGGAGCATTATTCTACCCCTAGAATTCTGAACAGACCAATGTCAGTCCTCCTGTATGCAGATATGGTTTTGTTGTCCCAAACTCCTTTGGTCCGAAGCATCTGCTTAAAGATTACATTTTTTTGTTTTGTTTTGTCAGCAGGAGTGTATGATTCACTTATCAGAAAACTGAAGTAGTTACCTTCAGCCATAGACCAAAATTGCATAAGTGGATAATTGCCCACTGTACTGAACAGGTTGAGTCCTTTTCTTATCTGGGTATTTGTTTTTTATACAGGGGTGTATGAGACAAACATATACAGGAGGCTTAAGGGCCATGCAAGCAGCTCTTACTTTCCCATGTGCATGGGGTAGTTTAATTGCACACACTGGCTCTCAGTGTTTAGTGCGAACATTTATGCTCAGATATTATATGGTGTGGAAATTTGGGATGGGAAAGAACTTGTGTCATTAGAGATGATGCAAAATCAGTTTTAGCAGAATGCTTGGTCTGCCTACTTATACCCCTACTGCTTTACTTAGAGTAGAGGTGGGAGAGTGCTCCATTTCAACCGAAGCACAATGCCTCTCTAATTGGTTATGAATTCAGCATAAGAATTTATATCTGATAATGTTATATTTGGAGAAACAGCTTAATAGGTCTCAAACTTTAAGTTTCCCTGGCTTTTGCAAGTACATCTATATCTGCATTGTGTGTGGTTTTCAGCAACAGGTTTGGTCAGCATTTTAAGTGTAAAAAAAATTAAGGTTAGAGTTTAAGCTATTTGTAAACAATTAGTCATAGCAGATGTTAAACAAAACAAAGGTCTCCCTTGAAGGCCATCTATACATTTGAGAAATTTAGAGTAAAATAAACTAAGGCAGGCCTTCAGAGTACTGCTTCCAAAACAATGCAGTCAGCTTATTTGAAAAGCAGGTATATTAGCACTGAAAGACACCCCTGATGCCCATGCAAGATAGTCAGGTTGAAGATTTGTTACAATTTTTTTTTTTTAAATCAGCAGCCATTTTCTCCTCAAACAATTTTCAGCCTTAGCCCAGAAGCCTTTTGGCTCATTGGTTTAAATTAGAATATTTGTTATAGAGAGGTGGCTCCGTCATATGGTCAGTTGTTCTATTTACCTAGGTGGCAGCAAAAGCAAGAATTATGTGAAGTTTCTCTTTATGGTCTAAAATTGATCTACTTTAACTTTTGTAATTTTGTTTTATGGGCTGTTTGAAAAGTGTAATTTGAATTTAGAAGGGCTGAATCTTTATTTGTATTGTGACAATTTTAAAATTCCTCCTTATTCTGTCAAGCATTGTGGTTAATTACTAGCACTATACGAATACAAGAAATATTTTACTCCTTATAAGAGATTTGTAACATGACTTAGTGGCACAGCTGAGAACTTTGCCTGTTTTTGCCCTTCATTCCCTGATTGGTTAATGTAGGCTTGTTTCACTTCACTGGACAGACTTTTCATTCCCACACAAATGTTATTTGACAATGAAATCTGAAGGTTTGGAAGTGCTCATTAGATGACAAACTACAAATGGTCAAAGCTTAAATAACTTAAAATTGATGAGATGAACAAGAAAGTCCTCAATTCTGCAGCTTTCCAGATTTGAGAAGCTGTATTTTTATAGAAGCCATTTGCCATCTTCTCCATTTTTCTTACTGACTGCTTTCAACATTCAGCACAAAGAGGCCTCTGCACTGAATCAGACTAGGACGCAGTGCAGGCCAAGTGAGGACTGTATCTCTGAGGGTGCAGTTACTCTGAACCCCTACATTGTGAATTAGGCTAAGGAGCAGAGTAAGCTGAGGAGCAACACATTTCAAGAAGCTTAGTAACTTAAGTGCACACCTGTTAACATGAAGCCAGGTTAAAACAGAGGAGCTAAATCAGCGTGACTAGTGCTCCTGTAAACTTTGGGTGGGCTAGAGCAGGGGTTCTCAACCTTTTTCTTTCTGAGCCCCTGCCCCGATGCTATACAAACTCCACGGCCCACCCGTGCCACAACAATTGGTTTTCTACATATAAAAGCCAGGGCCAGATTTAGGGGGTAGCAATTGCCTGGGGCCCCCCACAAAGCTAAGTTGCTCAGGCTTTGGCTTCTGCCCCAGGTGGCAGGGCTCAGGGCCCCAGGCAGTGGGGTTTCAGGTTTCTGCCCTGGGCCCCAGAGAGTCTAATGCTGGCCCCAGACCCCCGTTTGAGAACCACTGAGCTAGAGCAGCATTTCTCAACAACCAATCCATGGACCAGTGCTGGTCCCTAAGATCTCTCGGACACAATGTAGGAAGCCCGCAAGCTGGTCCCTGGTTTCAAAAAGGCTGAGAAATACTGGGCTAGAGTTTACTTCACGCTTCTCCACTTCCTAAAAAACCCAATTCCCATAGAAAAGCACCTGGAGACCCAGAATTGAGTCCTTTCGGGTTTTCAGCAAGGATCACACAGGGTCAACCTGCCCACCATCAAGTCCAAAAAGAACAAAAGGAATTAAATTTAATTTTTAAGTAACACTTTTATAGAGATAAAGAAACAATAGTAATGACTTAATTTCTACAACATAAACATAGCTACTTTATAATTCACATACATTATCTTCGGTTATATATAAACAAAGAAAACAAATTAAATCTAACCAGGTCAGTCCCCACAGAAACACAGTGGGGAGAAATCCCAAAAGCTTAGGTTGAGTTCACCTGAGTCTCAGTTACAGTTTTTGACTGCCAAAATTGTTAGTCTGCTATGTCAAAAGCACTGCAACAACAATTTACCTCCACTCGCTTGTAGAAATCTTCAGCTGGAATCCAGGCAGACTCTTCCTCCTCTGCTGAAATCACTGTTAGATAGTCAGCTGATTAGCCAACCACTAGATTAAGTATATAGATTTTTAAAAACCCCGTTAGAAGAAAGATTCAAAACTGAGAACAGCAAAATAAATGACTTTCCCCTCATCACATTCAAATAAGAGAAAAGTGAATCATACTAGTTGAGACAATTTAACTAAAACAGCATGGCTAAAATCAAATGACATTCCAAATATAAAATAAAAATAAAAATAAAAATAAAATAAATCAGTTTTCCCCTTTCTATAATTAACTCTGCCAGGGCTTCCCTGTGGCAGGGTTAACAATATCACTAACCTGCTGCAAAATGCTTCAGAGTTAGGGAAAACAGGCTGCCTTCTGCTCCTGTGGATCAACTTCTTCAAATCCACACAGGGCACATGGCCACTTGCCCTCATAGAGTTTGAGTCCAGCTACAGGGACCCTATTGAGCATACCCAAAAACTACCACACCCAATTCCAGAAACTTCTGAGTGTGCAGTGTTAATTGGGCATCTGCCTAGCAACAATGCAGCAGACAACTCATTCATACCTGCCTTCCCCCATAGATCGCTTAAAGAGATATCTCCCTATTAGGCACATGGGTTACATTCAACTGCTGCTTCTGTGTGCACACTTCCTCCATGACTTAACTTGCTTCCAAGGAGGGGACTACAAATCCCAGCATCCTTTGACTATTTGTAGTTCTTAGTCCCCAAGGGGATACCAGAGTGGTTCAGGTTTAGGCAGCCCAAGTCCTTGCATCAACAGACTTTCATTGCTTTGTGAGGGCCACATCTTAAAGTACTTTGCTGAGCACTTCTCTCCTTCCATTCATAATTGTATAATATCCCTAACCACAGCAATTTCTTTCTGGAGAAAGTGATAGCTGAACATACACTAAATATTTGTCTGTCTTAACAGCTCAGAATGAGAGCCACCCTTAAATGCCTAGCCAGCTCTCTGTAGGCCAGTTTGACAGCCCCTATTCTACAGTTTGTCCTCTCTTCCCTTTCTACAGGCTTTTCTTTCCTGACCTACTTATTTCCTGTTGCCACATTAATTGCATCTATTGCTCACACCCACTAGGGGTCACACATTTACATCTTTCATTAAGTTACCAAGGCCTTAGCAAAGAGGTAAGATAACACCAATTTGAAGGCATGTTCCGTCACAAAAGCAGTTTCCCTAAATAATCCTCATCATGGAAATATAAGAATAAGTATTCATTCTGTATTTGATTGAAAAACTGTATCACAGTCCCTTAGGATGTTAGGTTTCCCTGGAGCACTTTTGTCATGAGTGCATTTCCCCCACATGGAATAAGAAATCAGCACTTGCTGCTGCAGATGACTAAGGAGTATCAGGTATGGCAGTATAGCACTATTCATCTTAAAAAGAAATGTATGCTGATGAGGGTCTCATAAGGCTTAAAGCATGACAGCATTGCTAATTCATTCTTGCTCTTTGTATGGCATCTTCGGGGTTTATTTCTGTTTAATTGCCTTATTGGAAAGTAACCACTGATTCTCTCTTGCCTCAGGCATTTATGACGTGGAGGTTTTCTTCTAGTTTTCATTTAAATATTTGCTAGACACTCAGTGTAGCTATAATAATAGGAGTTTTAATATGGGTGTAGTTTGCTAAAATCCTGAACGATGTGTTATTTCCCTCACTCAAACACAAACTCTGCCAAATTCTCAGTATTTTTGATTTTTTACCAAAATGTACTTCATAGTGCCCTTAAACTTTCCATCCATGGAAAAATAGTGGAATGATATACGAAGAGAGAAAGCTATGCATAGGTTAGCTGATGCTCTTTACAGAATTGAAAATACCTTGTAAAAAAAAAAAGGGCTTTTCTCAATTTTTCCTTAAGTAAATTTCCCCAAATGCATTAATCATTCTGCAATCTTCACATCAGTATACAAGAAGAGCTGGAAAACAGTCTAGCTCATCTAAAGAACAGTATCTAATATTCTAGCACCGAGCCTGACTTGAAAACTAGTATTTTCTAGACTTGTTTCTGTTTTAAGTTCCTAAATGAAATATTACAATAGCTTGGTATGAACTCCTATCACTCTAAGCAACTAACCTATGCTATCTCTAGTTATTCCTTCTTTTCTAAAACTAGATTTATGCTACCTTAAGTCTTTTATCAACATCAGCTGCTGAATTCCACCCACATTATTAGCCAGTCAGATATGAATAATCATTTAAATTAAAAGGCCTGCCTACAGAAGGAAACCAAGCTGAAAACAATTACTGATTATATGCCAAAAAAGCCACCTTGTAAAAGCTTATCTGAGTAACAACATATATATTTTTCATACATGCCATTTTTAAATTCCTTAGCACCAGTGGTTAAAACCTTTTAAATATTAAATTAAAAATTAGTTTCTCAAACCAATTCAAGGAGACAGGCAGTAGATTATGCAAATCACAGTTTCTATCTTCCCATTGAATGATCCAAGGCCAGTTGAATGCAGTGGGAGTCTTTCCAGTAAAAAAAAAGATTTTATCTTTTTAAAATCCTCTCCTCAGACAGTACAAGCAAAGACAGAAAGAATCTGATGGGGGAAGGTTGGTTGGCAACATGTGGAACATGTTAAGAATCCCATTTAAGGTATTATAATCTAAATATTTCACACATATTCATACAAACACTTTGTCTATAATCTGTATACTTTATATGGGAGGCAATGTATCATAGTGGTTAGAATTGAGAACAGATCTGTGTTCTAACCACTGGCTTGTACTATGATCCTGAGCAAGTCATTTGAGCCCAGATACTCAAGGGTATTTAGGCATCTAACTAGCCTCTTTGTCCTTCACTACCCCATCTGTCAAATGTGGATATTACCCACATTTGCAGAGAGCTTTGCTATCTTTGCAAGCAAAGGGCTGTAGCAAATCCAAAGTATTCTTTTTATTGTTATATACATTTTCTGTATAGACACTGATTTTTATTATATGAGAATTGGCCAGTTTTGTAATAATTTTAATAAGTGAATTATAAACCTGCATTAATACAATGTTAATTTTGCATAGCTAAAGTCCTAAGAAGTTAGCAATTGCAAATGGTAATAGCAACAATAACTCAGCCAACCATACTGTACATGCTGTGTTTTAAGCCATAAATGTAGGCCTTCATTTTGCAAGTACTTCTGCTGTACCCCACAGGTGGCCTGAACTGTTGCATTCTAGTGAAAGCACAAATAGAAGCTATATTTGGGTATGGGGAGGCATAGTTCTCCGCAGCACTAGGCAGTAGTTGTAAGTCTCAAGCCTCCTGTACATCTAGATCCTGATCCAATACTCGAGTGAAGTCAGTGGAAGGTGTCAGGGTGGATATGTCAACACTGCATCTGCGAGTGAACCTCCCAGTCCGGGTAGACAGACACACACTAGCTCTGCGTGAGCTACGGTCCCCCCGCTCCCTTTTATCCTTATTCCTGCTACTGGGCAGGAGTATCTTGGCAGCCACATAGCAGCTTTGGCAATGCAGGACCAGCTTCTCCTGCATTTCTTCTTCCGCTCATCTCTTTTTTTTTTTTACTGTCCATATACATATGCAACATTCCGCATCTGCGCTGAACAGGATCGAGCCCAAGATGTCTACTTCAATGCATTGAGTATTCATGTAAAACTAGTTACCTGGGAATTTACAAGCTGTGCTGTCAAAGCTCTTGCATCTGGTAATCTCTGCAAATCTAAATCATCCCTAGGTTGATTTAGCTTTTCTTAACAGGAAATGTTGGAAAATCTACATCCTGTAACCCCGTCCAAAATGTATTTTTCAAACTTTGCTCCTGTTTATGTATCTCTTACTAATAATGAGTGTGATAATGTTTCTAAACAGATTACTGGAGATTTAGATCAAGTTCTGAATCATGGCTGTAGATGTCCTTATGTGGCTGAATAACTGATATAAATATCTGCTGTGAAGAGATTAACTATGCAACAACACACATTCACTAATCTTGTACATTTATTAGACAGACACAGCTTAAGTCTAAACCCTCATTGCTATATGATACTGAGCTAATTGTAGTTTGTCTTGCATGACAACCTTTTCCCCCGTTCTTAATGCAAAACTGTTGACTTGGCTCATCTTCTCCTTTTGGCTCTCAAGCGTTAACCATGGACTGAGTGCAATCAAATCAAGGTCCCCAGCGTGCATATACATATACACACACAAAGTTACAGACGAGGTTTGATACAGAAGATCTGATCTGCATGATCTCTAAATATAACTGTAAATCCCAGACTAGCTCATTCTGAGGTTTTGCATTCTTTACTATAAGTAAGATATCCATGGGAAGCCTAGGTCTAGTTGCTCAGTTGCAACGTGGTTGAAGTTTATAGTAAACTTTCCTCTTTTCCCCCACCCTCTTGAAAAAAGAAAAAAAATCTAGACCATTACAGATTTTTTGTCTGTGGGCAGATCAGGATGAAAAATGCAAATGCGTCTATAATTACATCATTTCACAGTGTGAAAATATCATTTTGATTAATACCAATATATTTAAAACAATATAATGTGTTTAATGAATTATTGAAAGGGGGAAATGTTTTGTTTTACAGGCTAGCTCTGCTGAGTGTCAGTGCTATGGGGAAAGACAGAGATGAGTTTTGTGTGGAAAATTGTGTGGTCAAAACTTCATTAGCTTTGACCAGCTGGAAATAACCAAGACATTAAGCAGGTAGTGCTGGTGGACAAGCCCTCCAAAGTCTGGTTGCCCCAGCAACGGATACTACTCTGCTGTCTCTAGATCTGGTAAAAATATTTTGCACATTTTTTTAAAAGAAAATGGCCCCTTTTGTGACAATAAAACTTTTTGTAAAAAAAAATTTGTCAACAATATAGAATGTTTCCATTTTTCTGTGACTTTTTTTCCAAAAATTTAAATCCTTTCTGACATTTTTTACTATAGAAAACTTGGTTTCAATAAGAAAACGCTGGTTTTAGCAAACAAAATATGTCTATCAGAATATTGGTAAACTTTCTATAACAATTTTGGCAAAAACATCACTAAAAGTTTCAAAAAGATGAAAAAACATTTTGAAATTTGCCATGCAGGTTTCTTCCTGTCTTTTGACCAGCTCTGTCTCTCTGTGGAGAGGGAAAGTAGAGCTCTGCTGCAGACTTCTATCTGCCTGAGGCCCCCTTATTTGTCTCCTTCCACCCATTGCCAAGTTCAAAGAGCTCATCCTCTGGCAGCTTCTACTCTGGGGACTGGCCAAACATGTTCTATTTCTGGCCTATCCCTGCTACCTGTCACAATATTATCTCTGCCACTGACTTTCCAGGAAGACTTAAAGGACTTCAAGTATCTATGACAATGTAAATTAACCATTGTTGGACATATTAACACTACTTGGGGGAAACAAAACCCAGCAATCAGCCATTATGCTGTTGGGAAGCATTCCTCACCAGTCCCATGATAGCAGTCAAAGAAGTCTAGAGCCAAATTAGCTTATCCATGAAGTAGATGGAAAATTCCACACAGTGATAAATGCTTGAAGCTATGAACGAGTGAAAAGAATCTGGATTCACCCTCCAGAACACTTCAGACATTAGTCATGAAGGAAGGGGGGAAAAAATCTTAACCGCAGTCATGGGAAAAGAATATACAAACGCTGTGGTGCAATCAGTTGGCTTTGGATGGAGGTTTCCATCACTAACTTGCGTGTCTCGCTCTGCCTCTTACTTGTCTTGGGTGATCTCAGTATAGTGAGGTGAGCTAGGAAGACAGTGTGAAGCACAACACATTTAGGGGTTATGGTATCAATGCCCAAGAACAAAAGGTGATCACAATATCCTAAAGGGACAGGAAAGAGTGGTCCAGTGGTTGAAGAGCATTTTCATTCAGAGTTCTTAAATTTCAAACCTAAGAGAACAGGGAAAGGAGCTTAAAAAGCAGTCGATGACATGGCTGCTGAAATAAAATGGGTAGCCAAAGAGGCACACTGGCAGACATTGTCTGTGAAAGAGTTCCACAGCAAGGGACTCTGACTGAGAAAGTCTTAGATCCACTCTGGTCTAGTCTAAATCTAAGGACTAAGAGCAGATCTAGCTCAGTTGATCATAACTGTCTTGTCTCCCCAGATCCATCATTACAGGGACTAAAGAGTCCATGTACCCATAACCAGTCCCACCCTCAGCCTGCCAAATCCCCACCTCCCACAGTGTTAACCTACTTTCAGGACCGCTATGTATGTGGTCCTAGGACAGACCTGGCTCCTAGGGCTGAGAGTGCAAATAGAGATCCTCAGAGCAGGAGGTAAAGGACATCTTACAATAAACTCCATCATCACCTCTCCCTGCCATCCCAGGCCAGGCGCCGTGGGGGAAATGAACTTTCTTTAGGAAACGTTGCTTCCATTGTAGAGAACAGGAGCAGTGGAGATGTCTGGCCATGCTCTTAGCTGTTGGTGGGATGCTGGTGGTTGCCTAGGAGCTACCAAGTTCTCACATTGTATTTGATGATTTTTTTAAGCCAACTTCATGATGTTTGGGGAGCCTGAGTCATGGTTTTGATTGCTTGGGGTTGGCAATACTGAATTAATTATCGTATTTGGTGCTTAGACAGTACTTTCCACGTAAGGTGGGCAAATGAGCCTGAGACAGCTGGAGCTGGTCAAATCCTCCTCCCCCCTGCACTGACATATTAGGTGCAAGGGAGCAGGGGGGGAGCATCAAGAAGGGGAGAGGGAGTAGTAGTAAGCCTTGACTGCCTGTTTACCTGTCCAACTGCAAAAGAAACCTTGATCACTACCTGCACCCCTGTGTACAAGTGCATTTTAGCTCTGACGAGTGATAGAGAGATACTCTGGGCAGATGTGTAGCTGTCCTCCAGCTGGTGACAGTCAGTAAATATGCCGCAGTCTCTGCTGGTCCCTGCTGGCCCCACTGCTAATAGTGAGGGTCCCAGTCACTGGCAACATTTATATGGAAGAGGACAGCAATTGCGACCGCTGATTTTTGTCTTCCCCAGCTGCCTATGGTCCACAGCACAGGAAAGGGGAGCACAGGCATCTGGCGGCAGCGGTGGACAGTGGTTGATACCAATGTCTTTGGCTCCCCCTGCTGGGTGTGGCAGAGAGCACTGCTTGTGGAGGAGTCTTGCAAAGGCACATCTGACCGTGTCCTGCCTTCCGGAAGTGGTTGGAAGTTTCTGTTGATGTTTTTTGGCTGCTCTCGCTGTCCATTGTTCAGGGCCCTGCAGAGAATTCTTTCCTCTGACAAATTTGTTTTTTAATTGGACCTACATTTAAAAATCAGTTTGGAAAATATGTTGCTTTAAATGAACTCAGTTTTAACAATCAGTTCAAGATGTGTCATTCCCTGAGCCAGCAGGGCCTGGGAGCACTGTACACGCAGCCCACTCAGCCCCTCAGCTTCCCTTGGGCAGAGGGAGGGTTACTGCAATGCAGGCGAGAGGTACTGCAGCTGTAAAAGAAAGGAGGGCCTACAACATCTAACAGAAAAACAAGGTGTGAATAGTAAAATATGTATTGATGCTTTAAATCTGTGTAATATGTCCTTTAATCAGGGCTAGATCCTGCACTTGCATGGAGAATTGGCTGCAGTGTTTTAATAGGTCTTTTCCAGTTCTAACCTCTAAAACTCTACCTGTTCTTGGCAAATTACCTGTTGTAGCATGTACCAATAAAAGATACAGACTGCGAAGACTTGGGGAAAGATAGCAACAACAGAAGCAAGCAGGACCAGGCTAGTGTAGACTGCCAACTTCCCACCCCAAAGTTACTGAGACTCAAAGCCAATCATTGCTGCAACACCAGAGATTAAAATTCTTCAGAACACAGTCACACATTCTCTAAGGACAAAGTGGTGTTCTGAAAGCATTCTTGACGCAGCTCTGCAGTTGAGGCTCTTGTCAATGTCTATAGGCGTGGGTGATAACTGATAAGGAATAACTGGGAATTTGGCTGAGAAAATGAAGGACACAGTGCCAGGAATAAATCAAACTGTAGGACTGTCAGAAATGGATGTCGGAGGAACGTTAATACGATGTAATGTGAGGGGATAATGAGTCAAGACAGACTTAGAAGGAATGAATTCTTCTAAGTAAGCAATAATACATGACTGGGTGTGTATTTGTCAGTCAATATTACCCTGGCAGGGCTTGCAATTTTCCTGGTACGGTGCACTCCTTTTATAAGAATCACCTCTGTCCTGGATGATTTGTTTCTTATAAACAGTTGATTCTTACAAGTGGAGTATCTTAGTACTTTAGGAATGATTTTGTCCCAGTGGTTTTGATCACTATATGCGGTCGATTCTTATATCAGTGATTGGAGTGCACTGTCCCACAGAATATATGTTCTTTGAATGTAACCATGGACATGATTTTTTAATTCAGAACTTGTTCCCGTTGACTTCAGTGGCTTGGACTCTTTCCATTGACTTCAGTAGGCTTTGGATCAGGGTCTTTTTTCAGTAGATTGAGTTGGCAATATTAGGTAAGTACAGAGATGCACATGCTAGATAACAGGTTTCAGTGCAGGGGAGACATAGTTTCCATTGAAGAGTTGCTATATTGCTTAATAACGATCTGGCAACATTTTGAGACTTGCACTATAAGAAGAATTTCTAGAAATAAAGAACATTCTGAGTGCGGGAGAAATTTAAACTAGTGACCATAATGTGTAGTCAGTCCCAGCCATCTGTTCTTTCTCTTCCATTTTTCTCTTCTCTTTCCCACCCTTTAATTCCTTCTTGCGCCCTAATCTGTACCATACATAGTGTGTAAAACTTTATATTCCAATATGGATTCCAATATGCTCATTTGACTTTTGTGTTTTTAATTGTGTTGCTGCTTTTGGTGTTTGTGCATGTTTGTGATCTACAGCTATCTTTTTCCCAATGTAAATTATACCTATAATATAAAATATACAACAATGTGCTGTGAAATAAAGGTTTTGTTTGCATAAGCGGGTCCTCCCAAATGAGCACCAATATCACTTTTCTATGTCACCTCTCTTGCATACAAAACCATCTTTAAAATATTTTAGGGAGTTTTACAATTTTTATGACAGTTTTTTCCCCCAATTTTCCATCTAAAGATACAGATTCTCTTAGTTATTTACACTGAGTTCAACTGCTCTACTCACTGCTCAATGACACCTCCTCCTGGCTGTTTTGGGGATTAGCTCTGCCCAGCTGACACCCCTTTCCAGTGTTTGCACTCTGTCACTCTCCGTTTCTCTCTTACTCCAGGAGCTGCTGCTTTCTGTTCATGACTCAGTCCTCCGGCCAGATCACTAAGTGGTTTCCCCTTCTGGGGTATGATATTTTCCAAGTATCTCAGGAAAAAACAGCGTTCAACAGTCCTCACCCCCGCTGCCCTGACCCTGTCACTCCTGCCGTGACTCAGTCTGCTAGTTCATTGCTCCTGGCAGCACCACTCAGCAATGGTAGATTTTTTTTTAAAATGGTGTCTAAAGTTAGGTTTCTAAGTCCATATTTAGGCATTTTAAATAATAATACTTAATAAGGTTTGCTTTTTTTCAGGAGAGCTAAGTACTCACAACTCCTACTGAAGTCACTGGCCAGTTTGAAAATCAGCCCACTTATTTCAGTGCCTAAATATGAACTTAGTACAGTGTTTCTCAAACTGGGGTTGCCGCTTGTTCAGGGAAAGCCCCGGGCGGGCTGGGCCGGTTTGTTTACCTGCCCTGTCCACAGGTCCCGCCAATCGCAGCTCCCACTGGCCATGGTTCATTGCTCCAAGCCAATGGAAGTGGCGCAGGCCAAGGGACTTACTGGCTGCCGCTTCCAGCAGCCCCCATTGGCCTGCAGCGGCGAACCGCGGCCAGTGGGAGCCGCAATCGGCCGGACCTGCGGACGGGGCAGGTAAACAAACCGGCCTGGCCTGCCAGGGGCTTTCCCTACACAAGCAGCGTCCCCAGTTTGCAAAACACTGACTTAGTAACTTAAGACACTCAGGGTGAAATCCTGACCCCATTGAAGTCAATGGCAAAACTACCATTGTCTGCAATGGGACCATGATTTCACCCCCATTATTTAAATTTTTGGCCTTCATACCTAATTCTTCAGGGTCACAAGATGTAGAACTGTAAATTGATCACTGAGCAGGGTTAATATATATATTTCCCCCCTTGCATTTATATATATAAATTTATTTCCCCCCTTGCATTTTGATGTAATATATATTTACTAATTTTTATAGGATAACACTTGTGTTCTTTCTCTTTATATTGATATTAAAGGGCCCAGTGATGCCCCTACCGAAGTCAGTGCTCAGTGGGAGCAGAAGTAATTACTTTTTTTCTTATTTTTAAATAAATAACAAGTTGACTACACACTGAAAAGTAGAGATCTTTGTTCAGACCGTAAAGAGGTTATGGATGAGATTTAAACTTTTAAGTCTGTTTGCACATCATAAAACGGAAGGAAAGTAAGAGCAAGAGAATTGTATAGAAAATGCAATCTATAGGAATCATAAAATATAATCACAGTGCAATAATGTGTATCATTATCCATAGGGGATAAACCATGGCAACTCTTGTTGAAATATACAGCATAAGGCTACAGCAATCAGATGAAATACAAGAAAGGCTTGCAATAATATGATTATACACATTTTCAAACATTGGTGCCCAAGGTTGAGTGCCTAAGGATTAGCATTAATGGGAACGGGGCATTCAGATCCCATGTGCAGTTTTGAAAATCTCAGCCCTAAATCCTTACTTGGGAACCCAAATAATTGGCCTTATTTTCAGATGTACTAAGCTCGAACAACTCCCATGGACCTGAAACTTTTGGCTCAGTGTTGTTATTGATGAATGGAAGCAGTCTGTACAAGTCATTGAGTTAAATGCTGATACGCTTGCATATGCACTTTTCCACAGAAAACAGAGATGTGTAACTATTGTGCTTTAACCATTGTTGAGTGAATGACACCACCCAAACTTTACATGTAGGCAGAACTTTAAAATCAGTTCACCTCCCTCCAAACTGAGGGCTGACCGTTTTCTATTCAGTACGTGCATCTAATATGCAGTGCATTTTTTTTTTTGCCAACCCAGGAAAAATGTAGATACTGTATATTCTAGGTTTCTCCTTACCCCTTAACGCAAAATATAGAGAGGGAAAGGATGAGAGAAGGAAAAATGTTGAAGAGGCTAGACTTTGTAAATACATTTTCTCTTTTTTTAATGTTTTCCCCTACCTCGGCGGAATGGGTTTGTTGAAAAGAACAGTAATAACAAATTGAATAGGTCCACCAAACTGTATTGGGTGGCTAGCTGATCACCCCAATATACATACATATGTGAATATACACTCACTCACAAAAACAAACAGGTTAGATTGTAAGCTGTTTGGGGACAGGGACTGCCTTTTATTAATATATGTGTGCACAGAGTCTAGAACAATGGTGCGTGCCTGGGACTTCAAGACACTACCACAATACTAATGACTAGTAATGATAATTAACAAGAAAAGCCAAGCACAACTAAAAGAAAGTTAAATTTTAAGCAAAATGTAAATATAGAAGATGTGGTTACTCAGCCTTCCAGAATGCTGTGACTGCACTGCAGAAATGTTGCTATTTGCTTGCATTTCACTAGAGCTGTCACTTGAAAAAGTGACACCATTCATTGGTAAAAGTAAAATGTGTCACCATTAATTGGTACTACCTGCAAGATTTATATAATACTGAATTCACGACAACCCCATGCTAAGAGTTAATTAATTACAAGAATAGAAGTGTTGCCTCAGTAGTATGCCAGTATGTTTGTCTCCAACTCTTCAGTGGCATATGTTTATACCGCCTTGGAGAATTCTGATACCTGCTGTGCCCTGCAAGGTGAAAAAGAAATGGCAGTCAATTGAAAGAACACTCTCATCCATGAGTTATACTAAAATGTTCAGCTTCCATAACACCAGACAGGTGTTATTAGAAATTATGAGGTAATGTCACCTGTATCTTCCTCTGTAGAATCACTGGCACTTTGGGAGGCAGTTACACTGACAGAAGTAGTGAGACATTAGATTGTGGTATTGTCTCAAAAGGGGAGTGACTGAGGCATCATTGTGTGGGTCAGTTAAAATTAGATGGCTGGAACACCTTAGCCTACACTATATGGGAGGATCCTGGTTGGCCTACCAGTTCTTTCATATCTTTCGCTCCCATTAATGGTAGGCATGGATTTTACAAATGGCAAATTATAGATGAGGGATCAGATCCACACCTTGTGTAAATCAGTGTCGTTCTGCTGGATTTAGTGGAGCTACACCAGTTCACACCATCTGGCCCAAGTTCTGTTAGGTTTCCTGATTGTTGTGATTCATTCAGACCCGTAGTGAAAAAATAAACCCATTCTTGGTTCCATTAAAAATTGAAATTAGCTGAACTAATTAGTGATTAATTTCCTATTAGCACCAAATGCAGCCAAGGCAGTTATTTATAACTTCAGAATGCCTCTGAAAGATTTATAAATATCACGAAAATCTTCCTTTCCAACTTCCCAAAGGTTTGAGCATGACACTTGCTTCTTAACATCAGTTCATCTTTAGATCCTATGGAAACACCAAACCCAAACACGGAATGGGAATGAGCTCACACCATCTGCAAAGACTTCTCCTTGGGACATGAAGTGTTTAACTAAGGAAGACCCCCCATGTGAGCAGCAGCAGTTCAAATAAAAAGCCTCCTATAACAAGTGCATTTTAAATGGTGTTTATGGCGATACAAAATGTTACACTAGCTGATATTCGTTCCAGGATTCATTACAAGGAAACACTAAAATAGAAATTAGCTTCATGAGCAGATGTCAGACTTTTTAAAATGCTAGGTTAAAACAAAGCATCATATTGAAATGGAAACTACAGAATGAGGCTAGGAGAGGTTTATTATAGCCTGCGAAAGTGTAGTGGTTGCAACATTTCCAAATATGGCATTACATTCATTATATATAACATGATCATGCTTTTTGATAACAGTCATACATATAGAAGCATAATAATTACAATGATTAATACATTCATACTTAGCACTTATATGCATATTGAATCTTCAAAGCATTTAAATTACCTAAGCTAACGAGTCTTCACAATAGGCTTGTGAAGTAAGATGTAAGTCTTATTATCCCCATGCTACCAATGGAAAAACAGAAGCAGTGAAACTAGGTGACTTGCCCAAGGCACCAGAAAGAATCAATATCAGGACTGGGATTGGAAGCAGACATGCCAAACCTGCGGGGGGGAAGAAAAAAAAAAAACACAGAAATTGGGCTTGTTTTTGGCTTAATTGGCTTGTGAGTTGCTTGTTGGCTAGTAGCTTCTTTTTTTTTTTTTTTGATCGGCTACAGCAAGTAGGGGTAAGTGGGGGAAAGAGTCAGGGGTGCACAGTGGGCCCACCACAGTCCCAGACTGCACACTGGGGGATCTAGTCACAGAGTGTTGGGGTTCTTAGGGACTGGCTTGTTTTGGCCTTGCTTTGAAATGGGGTTAGCTTCATTTTTGGCTTATTGTGAAAGTCGGGGTGCTTATTTACCATGTGAAAGTTGGCAACGGTGACTGGAAGTTGGATGTATGTTGAATGAAGAACTTTGTACAAGAGAATGATAAACTGATATGGCTGGCAGATGAACTGTGCTGGCACTGAGATACCTGGATTGTTTGAGAGCTAACAAATAGTCCAAATTTTAAGAAAATGTGAAGCCAATGGGCCCCTGACCTTCTGAGAATTCCACAATGAAAACCTCTTCCAGTGGTCTTTGTTGTTGGAGTCTTCAAGCCCTCCAGAAATATTTGTTGACTTTTCAGGGAATCGTTATAATCTGAACTGATCAGTGAGCCAGTATCAATATACCAGTCTCAGTGATTTCAGGTCTGGATGGAGAATCTATGCCTGCTCTTGCTGTAAGCTCCCATTGGCTGGGAATGGTGATCCGTGGCCACTGGGAGCTGCGAGCGGTCATACCTATGGACACTCAGGTAAACAAAGCATCTCGCGGCCTGCCAGGGGCTTACCCTGAACAAGCCGTGAACCAAGTCTGGGAACCACTGATCTGGCAGAATTGAAAGTATTGCTGGAGGTTCCAATTCTGAGGCAAGGAGATCTGAGAATCAAAACTGAAGTGCCCAAAGTTGGAGCTATTTTATGTCACCTGAACTTTCTCCTGTTGGTCCTCATGGTGACCCTAAAAGAAGCGTGGTAGGGAGGGCAAAATTCTTGACTCTGGTTCAGAAGGAAGATATGCATTAGGGAGCCCAGATCTCTGCCATATCAGGAGCAGAACTGAAGGTACCTTATATTCTCTTTCATGGTCCTATTTCATGGCCTCTTTCACGCCCATATTTGGAGCACAAAGTCCTTGAAGGCCCCTCATGCCGGGTATTATATTTCCAGCATGAATTGTCTGCCAGCATGTTATCCTTATTGGGAAAATGGAGGACCAGAGGAATGATTTGAAGCTGATTACATTATTCCTGGTACCTGACATCCTCCTACAGAGTGGTTGAGACTGACTTTCTCCTGTTGGTTAACATAATACAAAAGATTTCTCCATGGATTTGTCTGCAAAGACCTCTCTTGATATGAGGGAAGAGAGTGTTGAAAGTCAATGAAATTGTCCTCAGCCCCCCAGACATTTATGTGAAGCATTAGTTCTTTGGGTTTGTAGAGACCCTGGATCATACAATTGCTGAGGTGCACTCCCCAGAAAGCTATGTTGGAAGTATCTATTCCTATCACAGCTGATGGTGAAGAGATGAATGGTTCTCCCTTGCAGGCATTCTTGAGCTTTATGCACACAACTAAGGTCCTGAATCTTCTGAGGCACGATCACAGAGACTCCATGCTGAGGACTGTACACGATCCTTAATCAAGCTTGAAATGATTTACTTTGATGTCTGGCAAACATTGTCATGTAGGTGCAGGAAGCCATGACTTCCATACCCCTAAGGAAGAACCTTATCCTCTTTTGACATTGAGATTGCACAGAGAATCCTGAGCTATGAATCTCTTAAATTCTGTCATTTGACAGGTAAGTAACTGCAGAGTTGGTATCCAAAACAGCTCTTATGAAATCCAGCTGTGCCCTACAGTTACAGGCAGATTAGCCTGTAAGGATTTATCCAGCCACAGGAGATATATCTTGGTGGGTGGTCTTCACCCAAGCACTGCAGAAACTGAGCCTGCCAGTCTGTAAACAGTCTCTTTCCAACATATCATGTACTTTATTTCAACTACAGTTCCTTACTGCAGTCTGCCATATGTAACAGCCTAGACAATAGGACGAGCTGGAGCCAAAAGTTCGGCTGCTAGCTGAACTCAGCTTTCTTTGAACCAGATAGGGGAACCAGTTCAACCCACAGACTAGGCAATGATGCCAATACATAACCAATATTAAGACAACAAATCTTAACAACCACTAAAATAGGAACAAACTAGCTAATAGTTGACCAATGCATAAAAGAAGGTTCTTCCTTGAGCTAGTCAAAAGTTTCACAAATTTGTTGTTTATTTTCCTAAAAAAAGTTTTCACTCAAGTTTAAAAAAATATTTCCAAGATTTTTTCCCGTCCACTATTTTAACCAGCTCTAGCTCTTTGCTGATAAGAAGGCATTGAGAGTTCGCTGAGTATTAACACTGCATTCTTGAATTCCGACTTGAAACCAATGGTGTACGCTTGTCACAAAAGAGGGGATCGATATGGACAATACTCAGAAGAAAATCTGGAGATGGAGTGTGCTGTGTTATATTTTCAAAGCTATTATATGTAAACATGACAATAATACTTTGTTGTTTGAAAAAGTGCAAAATCACAGCTCATCCAACTGCTAACTTAGTACAAGATCAGAACCTTACATATGTTTGTGTTATGGTATATGGAAAAACTGCATTTTACTATGCTAAAATAGTGCAACTGGCATCATGTAATTTCTATGTTTATTTGGGCACACAGACTCCTCCCCTCAGCCCTAGGGGGATTTTCACTCAGACAAACCCTGAAGAGGGGGAGCTGTGCCAGAATCCTTGCACCCCACTACCTCAAGCCTAGGAGATTAGCTCATAGACTCAGAGACTTTAAGGCCAGAAGGGCCCATCATGACCATCTAATCTGATCTCCTGTACATCTCCAGCCACAGAACTTCGCCCAACCACTCCAGTAATGGACCCCTAACCTCTGGCTGAGTTATTGAAGTCCCCAATTCATGATTTAAAGATTTCAGGTTACAGCAAATCCACCATTTAATTTAAACCTGCAAGTGACCCGTGCCCCATCCTGCAGAGGAAGGCGAAAAAACCCATGGTCTCTGCCAATCTGGCTTGGGAGAAAATTCCTTCCCGACCCCAAATGTGGCGGTTAGACCCTGAGCATGTGGGCAAGACCCGCCAGGCAGATACCTGGGAAAAAATTATCTGTAGTAACTCAGAGCCCTCCCCAGCTAGTGTCCTGTCTCCAGCAGTTGGGGATTTTTGTCCCCAAATCATCAGGGAAAATTCCTTCCCAACCCCAAAAATACAGTTGGACCTTGAGCACATCAGCATGACCCACCAGCCAGACACCTGGGAAAGACTTCTCTGTAATAGCTCAGAGCCCTTCCCATCTAGGTCCCATCACTGGCCATTGACGATATTTGCTACTAGCAGTTGCAGATCGGCTACATGCCATTGTGGGCAGTCTTGTCTTATCATCCCCTCCATAAACTTATCAAGCTCAGTCTTGAATCCAGTTAGGTTTTTTGCCCCCACCGCTCCCCTTGGAAGGCTGTTCTAGAACTTCACTCCGATGGTTAGAAACCATCATCTAATTTCAAGTGAAAACTTCTTGATGGCCGGTTTATATCCACTGCCTCTATCTTCATCTTCCTCCCTCTCTCAGGTCAGGCTGTGAGACGGAGGGTTCTGCCTACTACGTTTGAAGTTTTATGCAGAGGGGGAGCTGTCACGCTGATCTGGGCTTCCTTGGCACCTCTTTGGTCTGAGAATGCAGCAGAGACCTCAGATCAGTGTTCTTGCTCTGCAAATACAGAGGCTATGCTGAGCAGCACTTGCTGAGGACAGCACTGGGCCACCAGGCAAGACTGTGTGGCCACACAGGCAAACACCTTAGGTAGAGCCCAGATCATGGGGGTAGAGTCAGCAAGGTCAGCAACACATGGCTCACTGAAGCCATTCAAAGACAAATGTGTCTGGCTCAATACAGTGGGGTGATGTAAGCTCCAGAGGACTTGTAACAAGAGCGGACTCACCCCTGCAGCACCTCCTGCTGGTCTCTCAGGGAATTAGCTCGACCCAGCCTCCAGAGCGCCCTCTGCAGGCCGGTGATCTGCCTTGCTCTCTACTTCTGGGCCCCGTGTCCCTCCCAGGACCCCAGTGCCCCTTGCTCAGGGTGCTGCGCCCTGGCAGAACCCACACACTAGGTCTCCCCTCCCAGGGGAACCCCACCCACTAACCCTACCTCACCTCAGTATCCGGCTACTGTCAGTCACCATCTAGCCCCACGCCCAGGGGCAGACTGCAGTATCAGCCACTCATCACAGGCAAGGTTGGGTTTGGGCCTGCTGCCTTGGCCTATCTCCAGGCTGCCCTCTGCAACCCCCAGTACCTCCTGACCTAACACTAGGCCACAGCCTGGGGCTTTCCAGGCTGGAGCTCCCCAGCCTTTCCCCAGCCCTGCTCCACCCAGGTACTCTGCTCTAGTTCCCTGCAGGCAGGCCCTTCTCTCTCTGCACTCAGAGAGAGACTGCTGAGCTTCTGACCGCCCTGGCCTTTATAGGGCCAGCTGGGCTCTGATTGGGGCATGGCCCAGCTGCATCTACTTGCCCCAATCAGCCCAGGGTGTTCTCTCTCACCCCCGCATCCTTTCCAAGGGCTGTTTTTAAATCCCTCAGAGCAGGAGCGGGTGACCACCCCGCTACAGGACTTTAGTATATTTGAGCAGGAATGACCCACAGGTGGCACCTTTTTGACCTGATATAGGAAGATATATTCAAATGCAGTTAATATAAGTTAATCATTAACATGCTTGCTGTACTTTGCTCATTCAGGTTGGGATGGCCAGTGCTAGCAGACTATGTGAAATCAATATCAGGTTTTTTTAAAATGTGAATGGAACTGAGAGCCCTGTGGCTGAGACTTTGGCAATTTTGAAACCTTGAACAATTGAATTAATGCTATGAGTGTGGTGAGGTAAACTACAACTGTTCCAAACTGTAAAAATAGCCCATTTCTTCTATAGGTGTTACATCACCTTTTCCAACTGCACAAATCCTTTATTAAACAGGCATGATGCGTGTTTGTATGAGATACAAAACGTATCCCTGACCATGTGTAACTTTCATAGCTCATTTGTGACTTTCCCCTTGGAGAGTTATTTCTTCACCTCACTTTGTGGGAAGAAGTTCAGAGCCTATATAAACCTACAAAACATCTTTCATTTCCGAACGATTTAGAACTGATAGCTGCAAATAACCTAAATAGGCAACTGGAAGTGGTAGGTGAGGTACCCGTCTTGTCTCATCATTCTTGTTTGCCAAAATTCATATTCATACTCACATTTTGTAAATAAATATGTTTATAATGTGTGTGTGTGTGTATATATATATATGGATGGATGGATGGAGATTATTTTATGCTGTGGCTGTGTGGGAGTCAAGGAAGAGGTTTCTTTTTTCTCTACCACAGTTTCCACAAAAATTCAGCGAGTAGATCGGCTCCAGATTGCACATAGTCTGATTAATCCAGATTGCCTTTGCTCAGCAAGTATTGTGAGGCCCTTCTACTGTGCAGAAATGTTGTGTTATTTTGTGGATAACATTGATTGGGTGAGGGGCAAACTATCTGCTTCCATGTAGAAAGAGTAAGGTTATGGGATGTAGGTGAAAACTTTTGTTAGTGAAGGGCTGGCCCTAGGCATTTTGCCACCCAAGGTGGAAAATGTTTTCAACTGAGCAAAAAACCAAACCAAAACAGCTGAGTGAGGTGATGTTCTCCCAGAGGCTGATTTGGCACCCCCAGAAGTTGACATCCAGGGCAACTGCCATGATTGCCCAGCCCTGCAGCCAGCCCTGTGTTAGAGCTTCAGTTGGTATCACTCACTGAGATGCTGGAGGTGTTGAGAGAACTTCGGGCCACAACGTGTGACTTGTCCCATGTTCTTCCTGGCTGGTGAAGCCCAGGAAGTCCATTGCTGGTGCACACCATGAACATCTCTCTTAGAGAGGGCAGACAGCCCCTTCCTTAACTTGAGATCATATCTAAAAATGACAATTCACTGTAGTCTGGGTTAAAAAAAAAGAGAGATTAAAAATGCCATTCATAAACTTGAGCTGTATGTTATGCTAGATCTGATCCTATGATTTACATATGAAGACTGGAACACTAGGGATTGGTAATGAGATATGGAGGCTTTCACCCATATATTACCAGTTCACATCTAGCTCTAGTTAGTAGGAGTCAAAAGTTCTGAGTATTGATGGCTGTGTGATAGGCTATGTAAAATGAGTTAGTGTTGTCAGTCTAGCTACTTAAAGACATATGTCCACATCACAGAAAAATATAATCACAGCTGGTGGTAACTGGTCCTCCATTTCGGCACTTGAGTTAAAGGGTCAAAGGACTAAATGGGCATGGATAATGAAGTAGTTGCCAGGGTTGAGACACACTGGTGGGGTAGCGTGGAGGAGTTTGCGCTAATGCTGCCTGTGCTGTACTATCCTGTGAATAAGTAATAATAGTACTAGTTAGCTCTTCTCCAGCGCTTTTCATCAGGAAATTGTGAAGCGCTTTACAGAGGATGTCAGTAGAGGATTTCAGTATCCAGGGCTGTGAACATATAGTACTTTTCATAAACTCTTCAGTTGTTTAATGAAGAAAAGGTGGTTGATGATGATGATAATAACAATAAAAATACATTATCTAGCACCTCTCATCCAGATGATTGATCAGTCTGTCTGTCCCCGCTGTGAAAGGCAAACAATTTTAAAGAATATATAGCAATACTAAATAATAGTCTGGTTCAAGAATTGCCACATAAATCATAATTACCCCTGTTCTTTCTTTGTCCAGTTGAAAGTGCAGGGGGAATTTAGGTAGGTATAATGTAATTACCTGTGCTGGAATTTGGCCAGAATATCTGGATCAAGTGTCCTGATACCGTGACTCTTAATTTATTTCAGTTAATAAATTTGCTAATAAAAACAATCTCTTAGTGGATGCCTAATAATTAAAACAATAGTTAAACAGTGATTTGGAAAATTGGTGCAGTGCAAGCAGAAGACCACCAAACTCTGTCCACATAAATAAAAGAAATGCAACCCCTCTTATATCCCATCAGTTAAAAAGCCTGTGTAAACATAGGCCAAGCAATGTGCCATGAAGTCAACAAATCTGGCTCTGATACATCAGCTGGGGGAGTAAAGCTAGAGTCAAATGCCCTCCCTAAAAATGTCCTGCCACCAAGTTGCTGTTAGTTCAAGTACTTAAGCTAATTACAACTGTGGTGGTATCACCAAGGAACAACACAATCTTTTAGGTAGTGAGGACCTAAGCTATACAGTTTTATAGGCCAAAACCTACATTTTGAGTTATACTGGTAGCCATTGCAGATCATAGAAACCAAGTACAATTTACTCTTAGTGAAGAGCTCCACAAAGCAAATGGGCTGATGAACTAGCCCATTCTCAACTAGGTACAATTTCTAAATTGTCTTCAGTTATAGACTCGTACTGTCTGTAGTGTACATCAGAGTAAACTAGTGACAAAGTGCTACATAACTGCAATGAAGTCCACATCCAAATGGAAAGGTCTTATCTAATAGCCAATGTAGATGGAAAACTTTTGGGGGACCAGGTGCTACTCGATTTTCTTCTAAATAAAAATGTCAAAAGTTGGCCAGGTCTTGGGTTTACAACTTGTCCCCATAATTTTTGTGGGAACTAATATTAGTCAATGGAACATTTTAGTGTGACATTTTTCAGTATAAAATAAGTGCTGTTTACCACTGAGCACAGTACTTCTACAAACATATTGTGAAACAGGTGAACCTAAGTTCTTTACACCATTTGAAACACCTGACCAAACACTTGGTACCTATTATATGCATCTCAAAGCCCATTAAGAGCCAATGCCTCCAGCAGCTGCCATGTAAATAAAGAAGAATCTTTGCAGGAAGCTTTACAAAATGTATTGTCTTTGGCCAACCTTCTCTGGTGTTTTTGGCTGGCTGAGATGCAACTTGCTGTTAGGATATTATCCAACATTTACTACTGCTCTTAAAGAGAACCTCCAGAGACGGTAATTTCATTCGTGAGCAACACATTTGATGTCACGCAAGTACTCTATAATATATACAATATTACCAGCAATCTCTGAAGTATCATAGTTCTTTGCTTTCTGTGGCTTAATTTTCTCATTTGCCTGTTTTGCAATTACAGTTCAAGTGGCTCATGTGGTGGGAAAGCAGCAGGCGCATGGGAACATATCACCATGCCTTGTTTCTTTTTAGACTACTCCCTTTGATTATTTCTCAGAACATTTCCCACCAGGCCCATTTGTCTTTTTCATTCACATCTGTAAGAGTAAAATCACTGGAAAAAAAATAATCCTAAGGGCAGTATAGTTTTGGCAGTGTGCTAGAAAACAAAGAGCACAGGATGGAAATTACATGGAAAGGAGTAAGGAGCATTTAATTTCCAACTTCAGCAGCTCAGTTAAGAAAGCTTTTCTTGGAAAGAAAAAGACAGGGTCATACATGATGACTGTTAATTTCCACTGGATAGGATTTTGCTTTCCAGTAATATCTACCTACCTACTTACCTACCTACCTATTTAATTGGGAGTTGCAAGTAGTTGGCACGTCTCAGAATCAAGCCCTAAAGGTCAAATTCACCCTATAGCAGAGTCCACACAAAGCCCCATGCACCACTTGAACCATACTAAAGCCCTGGGTTAAAGGTTTAACACCAATCTCCACAGGCTAGGGGTCTGTCAGGATGTGTCTACACTGCAATTAAAAACCTGTGGCTGACTCAGACGAAAGGGCTCGGACTAAGGGGCTGTTTAACTGGAGTGTAGACATCTGAGCTTGAACTGCAGCCCCAGCTTTAGGATCCTGGGTCCCAGAGCCTGGGGTGCAACCCAAGCCCAAACATCTACACTGCAATTAAACAGCCCCTTAGCAGTGTTGACATATCCTTAGTGAGAGGCAATAAGTGTACTGTATGTAGAGATGAGCAAGCCTTGTGGTGTTTGATATTTTGTGAATCTGCAATATACTTCGGGGGTTTGTGGTGTTCTCAAAAAACATCTTACTTTAAATCCTGATGTGTACTTTTTCAAGAAAGATTAAATATTTTTTTTAAAGTTAAAGGGCAGCCTATGCTCTGTTTAGTATGCTCTGGACTAGAGCTTCATCTGCACCAGAGCTCCACTTGCCACAGTTGAGGAGAGCAGGGCAAAGTTGGCTTTAAGCACCTTTGGCATCCACCAATCCCCACAGGTTTCAGGGGCCAATTTGACCCTGTGTCTCTTAGATCAATCCCAGAAACCCCCGCTCCCTACAAAGCAACCAAAGAAGGGGCCAAGGAGCCAATCCTCTATGGTGTGTTAGGTATCTCTTCCTTCATTAAAATTTTCTCTCTCATATTGCTCCTTTTTTCAATCTCCTTACAGTGCACTCTCATTCTGCCCACTATCTGCTCCACTTTTCACCCTATTTTCTTGGTGTTTTGTTTCCTCTCTCTGCTCCTTTCACAGGCCCTCTCCTAAACAGAGCATGATCCATTTAATGTCCAAGTCTGAGATGAAAATTACAACTCAGAATGTTTGAGTAGGTTGGAAATTAGGCAAAATGAGTTTGCTCATCCCTAATTGTGAGTGTCTCTGAAGTGAGTAGGGGATGTTACTTTATTACACATACTCTTTAAATACAAAATTGACAAAACTTCTGGGAAATGTTTCATTAGAAAACCAAAACCCCCCCAACTGAATTTTTTTTTGTTGGAAAGCAAAATCTTTTTTAGGTTTTTGGCAGGTTTTGGCTGATTTAATTTTATTTATTTATTCTTTGGGTGCAGATTTTATTTTTGGTTTGTTTGTTTTTTTTAATTGAAAATTTTCTGCTATTACAGTGAAAACCAAAAATATTTTCATTCACATTTTCTGGGGGGAAACCCCCATTTTTCCAGCCAGCTGTACTTGCGGGGTCACAGACTGAGATGTATGGCTGCAATGGTATTAGCAGGCTTCTATACTGATAACATTAGCTAGTATTTTACTAGAACACAGATGATATACAACAGAACCTTGCTTATAACTATTTCCACATGGTATTAGAAGAGTCCTTTTGGTTTTTTAATCACTACTCTCATATTTATGGGTAGAAACCCCAAGACGTGGCTGTTCATAAGCTGACTGTATAGTTTTAAAAGAAAAAAACGTTAAAAAATGTTTGTCGGCATACGTTTTTTGTGAGCATATAGTTTCTACCAGTTGGGAGTGCATTGTCCCTTGGTTGTGTCAGCATAAATCCAATTAGCTTTAATGGGAACAGAATGTTTTATTCATCTGCCCATGGGCAATGCATAACTCCTATTCAACCCTTCATAGCTGTTTTTCTGGTCCAGCTTCTGAGCTGCCTCTACTTCTGTTCTCGTTCTGACATTCCACAGGAATCACAATGGAACTTCATGACGTACCTGGAACAATGACGGTGTGTTTTGCCTGACAGCAGCAAAATGGGATATATATATATATATACATGCGTATGGACAGAGAGCAGACGACACTGAGAGACAATTCCCTCCTGTTGAGAGAAACATCTCTATGTGCTAAGGAACACGTGTGAAACATAAATAATCCTTTGTGAAAAGGTTTGATTTAGTTTTAAGACATGTATGTCCTTTTGTAAAACTGTAATTTTTCCCTTTAAAGTAACCTCCAGTACCTTTGTATTTATGCCATACTTGTCATCACTAATATCTGAGTACCCAGAGCCACAGTTAAATGTACTTAGTTAATTGAATGCATGTAGAAGGTGCCTACTGTGTGAATATGCACAAAGTGACAGTACAGTAAATTAACACTATTACAATAATAAATAAATAAGAACCACATGAAAAGACCACCAGCCAGCCGAAAAGGAAATGGCAAAAGAGCAAGCCCTGTATCATTAAGGCAAACCACTCATCAAACAAAAGAGAGCAACTCTCTATTAAAACAAAAACCAGGAAAGACAAGGAGTTAAGATACCAAAAAGGAAATCAAAACAAAGGAGAGGGTCCAAAAAGAGTCAGGGGTAACCCTGATTGAATAACCAGGCCCTAGAAGCAACCCATGAAGTATCACATGTGGGAGAGAGTTCTCCAACACAGGTCCCTGGCCCAAGAAAGACAACGGAGACCAGGGTCTGAATCACTTGTCCCAAAGCTGCGAGTTTACCCAAAAACAGCTCACAGGAGTGTGCTTGTCTTTAGCACTCAGATGCCCAACTCCCAATGGGGTCTAAACCCAGATAAATCCGTTTTACCCTGCATAAAGCTTATGCAGGGTAAACTCATAAATTGTTCGCCCTCTATAACACAGATAGAGAGATATGCACAGTTGTTTGCTCCCCCAGGTATTAATACATACTCTGAGTAAATTACTAAATAAAAAGTGATTTTATTAAATACAGACAGTAGGATTTAAGTGGTTCAAAGTAGTAACAGACAGAACAAAGTAAGTCACAAGCAAAATAAAATAAAATGCGCAAATCTATGCCTAATCAAACTAAATACAGATAAGTTCCTCACCAGTTCCAGCATGCTCCCCTTTACAGGCTAATCTCCCTTTAGCCTGGGTCCAGCAATCTCTCACAACCCCTGTAGTTACTGTCTTTCGTTTCAGTTTCCTTCAAGCATCCTGGGGGGGTGGAGAGGCTCTTTCTTTAGCCAGCTGAAGACAAAATGGAGGGGTCTCCCCCAGGGTTAAATAGACTCTCTCTTGTGGGAGGAGACCCCCCTCCTCCTCCCTCCTATGCAAAGGGAATGGCTGAGCCATTACAAACATTGAATCTATCTCCCCTTGTAAGTATTCTCACACTTGCTTCTTATCAAGTGTCTGTACTTGGCTACCTTGATTATCACTTCAAAAGTTTTTTTCTCTTACTTAATTGGCCTCTCAGAGTTGGTAAGACAACTCCCACCTGTTCATGCTCTCTGTATGTGTGTATATATATCTCCTCGATATGTTTCACTCAATATGCATCCGAAGAAGTGGGTTGTAGCCCACGAAAGCTTATGCTCTAATAAATTTGTTAGTCTCTAAGGTGCCACAAGTACTCCTGTTCTTTTAACGGAGACCTGACTCATGCTTGCTGGCCATAAATATATCCCAGGCCACGCAATGATTATTCAGGCATCTAGGGCTTAGATGATTTATGTATTACACTATCTCTTACCGCTTGACATCTGCTTTCAATTTCTATTTCGATTTATGACTAGACGATGGCTCCCTGGAATGCAGCTGTGCAGTGGCGGGGAGGGAGTCAAGAGTCTTTCCATCTTTGCGTAACCCACATAAAGGTCGCCCAGAATTGGTGTCCCTGTGCTTGAAGGAGTGCAGAGACGGCTACTCAGTTGCTCACCCGAGCAGCAAGTCACTGGAAAGGAAGAGGGGACTAGCTGTAGCAAGTTGGTTGGCTCTGTGTGGGGGGGGGGGGGGGGGGGGGGGGGAATTGTTCTGTACCCTAAAGGGGTATCACAGATTGCCTCCCAGCAGTCCCTGGTTGCACAGAGGGTAGCACAATCTGCCTCTAGCTACATGTCCAAATCCAGTCCAATACAAGAACAGAAACAAGCACTGAAATGAACTTGTTTGCCTACTGAGAGAACACTTCTTTCACTGAAAATGATACTGAGTTTGTGACTCTGAGTGAAGGATAATTTTATTGGCGAGGACAAAACTCAAACCTCTCTTAGTGACGTGGATTGCAACATAAAAAATGACAACTGACCTGGTGCTGTTTCAAGGACATCAGAACTGTTTGTTTGTTAGAGCTGTCAAGCTTGCAAAAAACCTATGGCATGTGAGTCCAGTAAGCTTTTCTTTTCTTTTTTCCAGCTTAGCCACATTTGCCTGGTTTGACTCGAGCCTGAGGTGAGCTCAGTTAGCACTAACTGGCTTTTGGAGAAGGCATGATTCACAATCAGTGTACTCAGCGAGCACATATGGGTGCAGTCAAAGGGCGTCTGTAGAAATACATGTATAAAGCACAGATTTTTTGTGTGCGTGCATCAGGAGGAAGACCCTGACAGTCCCTACTCCATAGAGTTTATAATCTACATAGATAAGACAGACAAAAAAGTGGGGTGAAAAGAAATGCTATTATCACCATGTTACAAGATGGGGTAGCAAGGCACAGAGAGACTGAGGGTATGTCTACACTGCAAAAAAAAAAAAGGCCCACCGCAGCAAATCTCAGAGTCTGGGTAAACCAACTTGGGCTTGTAGGGCCAAAAATTGCAGTGTAGACATTCAGGCACAGGCTGGAACCCGGGCTCTGAGACCAGCCTGAGTCAGTGTAATTGTAAGCTCAAAAGCTTGTCTCTCTCACCAACAGAAGCTGGGCCAATAAAATGTATTACCTCATGCACTTTGTCTCTCTAATAGCCTGGGACTGACACGGCTACAACAGTACTCCTACTTGTCTTTCATAGTAGAGAGTTTTGTGTTAAGTAATCTGGTACCTTGTTTTGTTTAATAAGTATTTTGGGCCTTCATTTTGATCTGCTTCCAGAAATGGCTGTATCAATCCATGTGAATCTTTATACTAAAGCCTTTTAAAATTATATATATTAAGGAAAAAAGCAATGTTGTACCGTAGAAAAGCTACGGGGGTGACACTACCACTATGATAACCACATTCAGTATAATTCCATGTGTCTGAATTCCTTTTATCTGAAAATCCTAGTTATTTGAATCCACAGTGTCCCCTCCATATACCCCTATGTTAGTAATCACCCATTAGTAACTTCTCAGCTAACCTCTTAGTGACTGATGCAGAAAGCTTACAGATTCTAGTGTTGCGTAACTACATTAGAAGGCTCAACAAAAAAGAAATGCTCACAAACTACAGACTGTGACTAGTCAGTATTTTTTAAAAAAGATAAATAATTCAGAATTAAATTATGTCTAGAATGGTTTGATATCATTTTGGTGTTTTAATAAAGTCAATAAAGTTGGATTTTTACTCATTACTAAAGAACCAACTATTAAGCAAACATCAGCATTACTCCTTTTGTTCCCTGTATGTCTATATCAGCAAAACTGCAGCTCAAAATAGCACTTCTGTTTTGCCGAACATCCGGTTGTGTGAAAGTTTCAGATGTTCCCAGGCCATTCAGATAAAGAGAAGTATATTGTATATCTTACCTATGTGTTAATCTTGTCACCAGAATGATGTTGTGACAGTCTGTACCCCATGTTCACCGTTTGTACAAAGCATGCCTTGTGAAGTATCATTTGAAAATTCATAATCTGCTGAACATTATTGTCCTGGCAAAATATGTGTATCAACATTGTATGTAAAGTTATAAATTTCTACTGTATAACATTGCTGTCACATGTTCCAGAGTTAGAAAGGCAGGCCTAAACCAATTCTTCGGAGACAAAGAACACTGGCACCTCAAGATAGGTATCACCAAAGTCAAGTGGGCTATCACTTAGTTAAGAAGCCATTTTCTGGCAGGGGGAAGGCATGAACAAGAAATTTACATTTCATCACAAGGACAGTTGAAACCTCATGTCCACAAGAGACTGTTTGGTTACCATGACTCAGCAAAGATATTTCTAGCTCAAGAAATTGAATTAGAAAGAGGGGAGAAAAATGCTTGACCTCACTCCTCTCCTTCTTCATCTCTGCTCATGACATCAATGATGCATAAAGAACTGAATGGGGGGAGGGGACTTTTCAGCCAGTACAGACTGCTATAAGTTTATGGTGAGAAAACCCTTTTGCTTTTAAGTTCACTTAGCTTGTTAAGTTAGGCAATTAGTGTGTGTTTTATCTTATTTCTTTTGTAACCAATCCTAACTTTTATGCATTACCTGTAGCCACTTAAAAACTTTCTTTTCTTTCTGTAGTTAATAAACCTATCTTATTGTTTTATCTTAACCAGTGTGGATTAAAGTGTATGGGAAACTCCATTTGGGATAACAAGGCTGGAGCATATCATTTTCCATTGATGAAATGACAGACTTTATATGAGCTTGCATTGTTCAGCAGTGTGTTGGACAGCACAATATTCACATTTCGGTGGGAAAGTCTGGCACTAGAGAGCTTGCTGGTATTGCTCTGCAGTTTAATTCATGAGTGGCTAACTAGTCCCATTTACAATGGAGTTCCAGTGGGATCAGTCCTGGAGGAGGATCACAACCCAATGTCAAGGTTAATTTTAGTGAAACAATCTCTTTGTAGTACTGCATTCCAGTCCACTAGTACAAATTGTCTTTTCCCCCTTTAAAGTTCAACGCATTCTGATGGCTTTTTCTACACAAAACAAGGGTACAAATATTTTCCCACCAAGTGGAGAACCAAAAGTGCCACACATTGAACACAAGTTAATCACCGAGTGCTAGAATTTAGCTGCCAGTTTTAGATCAATCTCAAGTTCGGTAGCAGTGCCAGTTTCCATCCAAACCTTGCAAGAGAAACTACAATTTCATATAAGCAACAATGGTGTAAGCATTACATCAAATGGAATTGGGGATATTCAGCACCTCTGCAAATGAGAATTGGTGCCTAAATTTAGGCATCTGAGGTAAAATTTTAAAAAACACCTAAGTGACTTACGAGTCTAAGTCCCACTGACAATTAGTTTGCTGCTACTTAATTTCAGTGGGTAAAATTTTCAAAAGTGCCTAACTGAATGTCAATGGGACTTAGGCTTTTTAGCCACTTAGGCTCTTAATTCACTTAGACTCTTCTGCAAATTTTACCCTCACATCTATATTGAGGCACCTAAATAAATGGCCTGATTTTCACAAGTGCTCCCTAACCTGAAGCCCTCACTGATTTTAATGGGAAAAGAAAATGTTTGATTATTGTATTACAGGATAGTTGTTGTGAAGAAATTACTGTCCCAGAGTCTCATTTACATGAAAGCCCCTTTACATCACTCAGGCAGTGGAAATGGACCTTAAAGTGGGCATAAATGTAATTAACTCCCACTATAAAGCACTTAACACTGCCAGAGTAGTGTAAAAGGGCCAATAAGCAATGTTAAGGGCCTTATGTGCCTCTGTTGAAGACAATTATCACAAACTAAGCAAACTTTTTGTTTAATGACACACTCATTAAAAACAATGAGAAAACAAACCCAAGGCTCTTTATTCTTTCTTTGACAAGTCCCTTTATTGAATATATAGAGCAGAACTAAAAAATTCAAAACCAGCATTGTTTTAAACCGTATATATTTTGCCATAGAAAATTAACTTGGATGTCACTGCAACATTTTAAAAAGCACTTTGTGTTACAGACTCCTGCAAATGAATATTAAAAGCCCATCTAATATTATTGTTAGAACCAATATAATTACAGACATGGTATTACATCCGCACACAGAGAGAATACATAGTTATCTGTTAAACCACAAGAAAGTCTTTCCTAATGATGTGGAGTCACAGTTCCATGTTTGCTAGCCAAGTTTATTATATTTTCCAGCTTTCAACAAGAAGCCCTAATGAAAACAATATGCAATTAGTATTTGTCACAAAATTATAGAGGAATCACAAACTAAATGCATACTAAATTGATAGGAAATCCAAGTTTCCATTAGCACATCTCAATAAACTTTTAATGTTTGGGAAAATATCAATAATTAATTATATTTCAGCTACTTCACATGTATACTTGCAGGAAGGGCTCCACTAAAGAAAATTCCTTCATGACTCCAGCTCTGAAAGGAAAATACACTCTATAGCACAGTGTCTACGTGATAAAAGCTAGTAAGGTGTAAAGAAACTAATAATGTACCTAGGTCCATTCTCTTCCAAAGGTGGTTCTGGCCTTTGGTTTTTGTTAACTAAGGTACTACTGATGAGTAAATTATACATTGTATATAATCCTCCACCATTGCTGTCACCCTACATCATTTTGTCTTTATGAAGACTGTCCTAGAAGAGGAAGTCTTGTGGGATATTTTCAAACAACTATCTTTAAGCGCCAGAATGTGATCCCCTTACTGATGCTGAATAGCACCTTCCTCTACAATTTGTCCCGCTGACTTCAGCAGGACTACTCATGAAGTAAAGTACTACCCAACATAAGTCAGGGGATCAGAATCTGGGCCTACATATATTATCAAGTAACAATTGAAATAAAATCCTAGACTTATGGAAGATGAAAGCATTTACTATAATTTCAGAAACACTAAGATGGGACAGTTATATAGTCCATATCACTTGAATGTCCTGTACTGCTTATACTGCTAAAAATGTACATTACCTGGGGCTTTTTGGTTTTTGTTTATTTATTTATAACTAAGCTCTTATTCCTTCCACCACCAAATAGCTGTATGTGAATGATAATGTTTTGGAATGCTGATTTAACAATGAACATGTTCAGTGATCAAAGGAATGGGTGCAAACAAAAGCAGGATTGTCATTCGTGTTTGGATCATAGTGCATTGTAATCATACCATGCAAAAGGCCATTTTCCCTTTTGTCACACATTTAGGTCTTTCATTTGAATTGCAATGTGAGGAGCCGTATGTGCATTAATCTATTTTTGACTAGTTAGGTGACAGGAGCAGGTGCTTTTTACTTCTACCTGAAATTGTAAAGGCCTTTCATACTCTCTGAAAAAAGAAAGACTTCTGAAAATAAGACAATTATAGCAATTCAGCATGCAGTATCTATTAATTTCCTTGCATAGATTAAAAGCAAAAATGCCTTGACAAAGCATGAATTAGAAATGAATAAAACAGAAATATGTCTAATCAGACTCTGTAGAAAGGCTTCAGGGAAGGATTAGCAAATGCAAGAAAACTTTGGCTTAATTTCTTATTCCCCCCCCCCCCATTAAAGTATTACATCAGTCACATAGTATTATATGAATAGTTACTCTGGTTTCTTTGCAAAAATCCCAACAACCTCAAACCCCCATACACTTGACTGAAAGCTTTTTGAAGAGCAAGGATAAAAAAACCCAAGAGAATGCATTTAATCACTCTGACATAGTCTGCTTAAGCTATGCCATTTTATAGTTACAGTTGAGCTGTTACACAGAATATATTTTATCAATCCCATAAATCCCTCCAGAAGTAATAAACGATATCCAACTTTTCTTTTATGTTAATAGGAACACAATATACATTCGTGTTGACATTTTGAAATATTAAATAATGAAACTTTCAAAAAATATTCACAGCTAAAATAGTGCCTATAAACATTACTTCATCAGTAACAAACACACCAAGTGCATGGTTGAACAGAGTTTAATTTAGTGAAACACTGAAATAAAGATATCCTTTTTGTTACACATCTTACCTTCCTGTTCAATTAAATATTGTGTTCCCTTTCAAATGAAAAGTCACAATTCCAAAAAGACAAAACTCAGATTGAAAATCAGGTTATATGTCAGTTGCTGATTATTAATAATTATCCTCCATGTCATTATTTATTTGCACGTGGCAATCCATTGTCCATAATCAGCATTCATCTTTCATCTTTATTGGCTGGGCTTCCTGACAGGTGCTGGGTGGGGTAAACACAGAGGGGTCAGTGATACCCAGCTGTAGATCAAAAAAGCGGGTGGAGGTTGTCACGCTGTAGTTCTTGGTGTAGGTTTCCTGCACTGGGTAACAATCCTTGACTGTGTAAACGCCAACCCAGGACTCAACTATAATGAAGCACAAAGTGTGACTAATTTATGGGACAAGCATGAATTGTTTTAAAATTGTTATTAAAGAGACAAGAGAACATTGATATATTTTCCTGACTTCAGTGACAACTTTCAAAAGAGCCCCAGGGGATTTTGGGCACCTAGAACTTGGAAAATTCCAGCCTTAATGGAGAAATTAAAAGAAAAATGTTTGTCATGCTGTTTCAAGATAAAATGTTTAGTCATGAGATGAATATTAATTTCTGGAGCAGTTTTTGAAAACTCTGTGTACTGTACACATATCTTAAGCAAGTCATGAGCTGGGTTGATATCTACTAGTCTAATGGACAGCAGCAATCAATTTAGGATTGGGTTAATCCAATAGCGGTTAATCCCTAATTACCAGGAAATTGTTCTGATTAGAGAATCATGTTTGCAGACTTCCCTCTCTCAATCCAATATTGCCCTAATTTGTGGCAATACTCCCTCCCTAACCCCCCACTGTTACTCTCTTCCATTACTTTCCCTTCCTCAACTCTCTCTCTCTCTCTTCTCTCTGTGGACCCTTCTGACATCATGCTTCCTTTGCCTTTATATTCACCTAAAACAAGTGATGACCTATAAGTAGGGGTGTAAATTTGTCAGGGTGGTAAAAATGTCATGGATGCTTTGACTTTTCTGTTTGTCTGAGACTTTTCTTTGTGCCCATCATTTTAATAAAGCAGTTATATTCCAAACCCTGGTTTATGACACATCAGTGGGTCATGAGAAGCATCTAGGTGGGTCGCCAACCTGGTGGAGAGGCGAGGCCCCAGTGGGAGGGGCTGGAGAACAAGCCCACCCCATACTCATCCCATGGTGGCAGCTCCTGTCCTGCAAGACTGGGCCTGGCTCCCTCACATCATGATGGATTGGCGACAAGGCCAAATTTGAGTGAGTTGCACTGTGACCCACATGCCAAGTGGCAACGCCCAGTGCAGGGAGCCAGGCTCAGTCCCGTGGGACAGGAGCTGCTGCTGTGAAGTGAGTGCGGGATAGGCTTGCTCTCCAGCCCCTCGCCCCATGGCCTTCCCGCTACACTGAGCTGGGATTAGGGCTGCTGTGCTGAGAC
Source organism: Terrapene triunguis (assembly GCF_002925995.2). Lineage (NCBI taxonomy): Eukaryota > Metazoa > Chordata > Testudines > Emydidae > Terrapene > Terrapene triunguis. Next base: position 7,383,785 of record NW_020698066.1, on the reverse strand, counting down.
AGAGGGTACTGCTGCAAGGTCAGTGCCTCCTCCCGCCCCCCACTGAGGTAAGGGCAGTGAAGAAGGAGGCATTTATGTATATTGTATTTAAAGAGGTATAGTTGAATTTTCATATCCATGACTCTACACACTGTTTTCCCCTAAACCTGTGACTTTTACTAAATTTACCAATGATTTTTGATCAAAAAGTGCCATGGCAAATCTGCAGCACTACCTGTAAATATCCATTTCTCATCAATGTAATCAAAAAAGTAGATTTCTCTCACCTGTCCATCAGACTCTCATAGTTCCCACGTGTCCCTCACTTGGAGGGACATGACTTATTTTAGTCCTAAATTTACCTACCTTCCACACAAATTTGAAATCTCCTTTTTATTCTCAAAAATTATTTACCTCACAAATAAAGAACCATGAAATTGTAGTTCTAGAAGGAGTTATTTACACTAAAGTGAGGAACTCCGGGGCATTTTGTGTTTCCTGCATAAAAAATGTTTTGTGTCCCACATTTCGAATAAACATCAAACACTGCATCCCACATTTGGTCCTAGGTAGATTAAGAGGTCAGTATCCTTGATGGTCTTCACACTGCCCATAGCTTGGAAACCTCTCTCTTTCCCGTAGTTAACACATTGCCAAATGTATTTCTTCCTTCTGCTACTGAAGGCTCTTTCTCAATACTGCTGGGCCTCAGAGCCACCTTTGACACTGTGCAATACTCAGTTTCCAGAGCTATGTAGGATATCTGATTCCCTCTTACCTATGAAGTCACTCATTCTCCGTTTTGGTGGGAATTCCTTCTCTTCACCAGGACTCCTCCTCTGTGGAGACCCACAACCTTCTACCTTCATTCTTTATAGTTATCTTAATTCCTAACTGCCAATTTTAAACTGATGAACTTCAGCTGTACATATTTTGCCTTTTGTCACATCTTTAATGAAAATATACATGGCTTCTTTTCATCTTCTTCTAGCTAAGTATCTCAGACACAGAAGTGTTCATTCTGGAAAAGAAGGAGCATTCCCAAACACAACTCCAACTCCTCTACCTCTTTCCTTGACTCATTCCTCCCGTCTCTCTGTAAACCCTTGACATCATCCTAATCCCTAAATTTTACTTCTCCCACAGCACTTTGTCTGCAAATCTGCCCATCATCCTCTCCACAGCATTGCTCATATAAGCCTTCCCCTTGCCTGGCCCCATTGTGGAAATCTTCATCCATATCTTCATTAGTGCAACTTCCACCTCCCTAAGCATCTCCCCTGGTCTCCATTCATTTGAAGTCCTATTCAAAACTGCATTCCTTGGACCCTATTCTCCACTGCAAGATACAAGTCAAGAACACAAAATTTGTATCCTGAGATTGAGAATACATCATGGATTTAGTCCAGACTAACTCTCCGACCTCCTCTCTCTCTCTCTCTGGTCCTCCACCACTAGTTTCCCCTTTTTCACTTCATGTAATCTTGCCACTGTTCATGCAAGAATTTCTCTCTCTGCAGCTTCTGCCATCTAGAAGGGCTTCATTGACTCACCATCCTTTTTTAAATCTCACCTCAGAGCATTTATTTTCTCTCTTGTCTGCACTCCTTAACTTTTCTCTTCCTCCTTTTTAACTTGGTGACTGTATAGTTTTAGGGGTGTGCTCAAACACCTGGCTGAACTAGAGCCTACTTTTGCACAGCATTTGGGATATAGTTTGTATGAAAGAGGCAATTCAAAGCTAAATTGTATTGTATTTTATTATACAGATTTTAAAAGATGCCATAATTAGACACTGGCAGAGCAGATATCTTTCCTTTGGTGTAATAATTAAGGGATTTCTTCTGTGGAAGGCTCTTTTGGGATTATAAAGGTTGATATAAAATTGGTTACTGTCTAACAAATAATTTGAAAAAACGGAGTTTCTAACAGTAAGACTAAAGGTGAAGAATTTAGGGCACTTTAATGCTGTTGATTCTATCTTGGCTTTTTAAAAAATGTTATACTTCTTGAATTTGCATGTGTATATTATTCCAGCATTGTATCCTTGCATAAGCTAGAGTCTGCACAGAAATTTCAAAATTAGCCAGTGCACCAATTCCCATGTGTCTCCTTGCTCAATCACAGGGAGGTTAACATACATTACAAATTAAATTCTAAGATATGGAGAGGAAGAATACATCTGAATATAACCACTTGATACTTTTTAAGCTTTAAAGCCTAGATGCTACCAAGTCCAGGGATCTTTCTACTAATTAGTATTTCTTATTACAGAAACCCTGATTCCAGCCCCTAAGGGATGAAAAATATACACCATCGTGCTGGATGTAGTGACATCCGCATTTCAGTAATTCCTATTAGTGACAAATATTTTCTTTCTTCCGGCCCTTTAGTGGACCCTGCCTTCTCTTATTCAAAGAGTGGTCATGCACACTTATTCTATCATTTTAAAATTCAGTCCACATTAACAAAACAATTTGAGTGGTGATATACAGACAGAACATCTAAATAAAGGCTGATAAGATGAGCAATAATTCAAAACACTTCTCAGAAAGTCATAATACATTAGTGAACATATATAAATGAACAGTCTACAGGATCCTTTTCCGACCTGCTTGTGATGGTTTTAGTGAATTTCATATAAAAATGAATGCAAAATAAAATGCTATTAAAGTACAATGTATTTCCACTGAAACCAGAATAACCTTACCATAAGAATCCAAGCCAAATTAGTTGTGAGGGAGGGATGGATAGATAGATAGATAGATAGATAGATAGATAGATAGATATGAACAAGACATTGTTTTCTTTCAATATTATGATATAAAACACACAAAAATAATTGTGGGTGTACAATATAGCCGGGCATATTCAAATGACTTCAAGAGTGCAAATTGATACTATCTGGATATTAAGTTCCATAAATCTGCCAACAATACTGGATCTGAATAAAAATTTTCCTGACATGGGTGGTGATGTGTCTCTTGTGGAATGTTGGAGGATGCATCCAGTCTAGTTAGAGTTCTAACAATCTTTTTCTTTGTTTTATTTTTAATTTTTTTATTAAAGAAATATTTTCCCTTGGCTGATTATTAAGGTTCATAACCAGCCATATATTTTGTTGATCATAACCATAAGTGTTGCATCAACTGGATAATGCTGTAAATTCAGTTTAAATTCAGGGAGGTTTAAGAACTCTTTTTTATAGTTAGGGTCTGGGTGTGATGCTTCCCGGGGTACCCAGGGTTGTGAGGCATCTTGCCTCTACCTACTCTTAGCGCGAAGAAGCTTTGTCTATGCCTGCCATGGGACAGCTCCCCAGTTCTATCAGTCAGAGGCAACCCAAGCACCACCTCTAGGTCTATGTAGGCCCCACTGTCTCTTTACAGGTTAGCGACAGGCACACTCTAACCTACGACCTCTTCAACCTCTCCCTGGAGTGTCCACTCTCTGATACACTGGACTTTGGTAGTATTCACAGATTCGCTGTTTCCAAAGGAACAGTACACCCCAGCTTACCATTTCCACCTAAGATCACGGCTCTGCTTAACACACAGCACTTAGATATGTTTATAGTGAAACCAAGTATAAGTTTATTTAACAAAGCACAGTAATTCAAGTAATAGCAAGTAGAAGTATTGGAAACAAATGGTCACATATCAAATAAAATCGTAACACGTTTTAGAACCTGACTTAATTAACTAGATACTTTCATGTCTTGTAGAGCAATGCTCACCCAAAGTCCTTCCAATGTTTTTCAGCCAGGTTGGCTGTGACCCAATTTTCATGAGGCAAAACATGGTGTCAATTTGCCTTTTCAGCAAAGGATCCAGGGTGTTTGCATCCATAGAAATATCAGAACAATCCATTGTCCTTATTCATAAACAGGATGCTTATATACTCCTTTTTTGTAGACTTTGCAATCTCTTAATCAACAACTGGCTCAATATGCAAATAGGTCTACATTGTGAGGCATACAATACACAATTCCCAAATGACCATACAGGGAGATAGGCACCTGTTACTCCCTGCCTGAAAGGAACCCGTCCAAGGTATGTCACCTCCTGGTGATCTGCCTTAACACCAGGACATTAAGAACATAATTTCCAGTGTAGATACATAACTCCTCAAATATTATCCATGCATACATTTTGAAATTATTAGGATTACCAGTGGACTACTGGCTCTCAGCAGAGACCTCACATGCTACCCTTCAGTGATTATTGTTCATATGTTTGACCCAAGGGAGCCCTGTAAAACCCTATGCAGCCCCAGTGCCCTCTGTTAGTTGGCTCCAAGAAGTCCTTGTGTCACTGGATAATCTCCAAGCCACATAGGTCACGTGCAGTTACTCCTGAAATTGTGAAAGAGTCTCTCTATATTATAGATTTTCTTATGAATCATTCTGGGCTCAGATTACTGGACTCTAATGGGAAAATGGTGTGGTTTCATACCAAACTTTGTCTGAAACATGCAAACAACTCCATTATATGCTCTTCAGATATTTAACTCTTAAATAATGGGGACATTTTCTTTAATACAATGCAGCACTAATATGATATACAGTATGTGCTGGATATTTATTACATGTTATTTCTTCCTGCAAATTTTGTGGTAATATGAAAGCCAATACTAACAGTCAGTTGGAAAATTATATCTTGGGTAAAGGAAATGCAGACATTTTTTAACAAAACAAAACCAAATACTTACATTTCCTGGCTGGTTTTCTATCAGACCATTCCTGTACCATAATTTCATCTCCAGGCCCCCCGATGTAGTACTGATCTTCATAAGTGGAGTTGTCAGGAATATCATAAGGATCCCAAGGCTCAGTCAAAGCAATCTTTGAGCACAGCTTTGTGACTTGTTCAATCTGAAACATCACTGCATCTTTATAGAGAAATATATATTCAAAGAATCTGAAACATTAAAAAAAAAACAGTTAATGTTCATGATGGTTTTACAACTGGTAGAACTCCCTGTAGTTAACATTGCCTGAGACTTCTCTTTATAATACCCTGCTTTTAGTCACTTATAACTTTGTCAAAAATTAACCATTTTGGCTAAAATTTTCCATAATGGGTATCAGCCTCAGTATGAGGGGTTTTTTTGTTTTTGGGTTGTTGTTTTTTTTTTAAAGTTTCAGCTAAAGTTCTTCAGCCATTTCTGAGAATGAGATGAAGGGAAAATATGTTTTGCCCTTGTTACATTTTTTTAAACAACATTTTAGTTTAGAAGCTCTAGCACCTGCCAGTTTTGTGGAGCAATGGCTTGACATTTGGCAGGAGGATGGCCTTTGTGTCAGGGTTATATCATTTGCATCCCTGTGAAAGTCTGTCCAAATTGGACAAGGTATAAGCCTTTGAAAAATTTCAGTTTTCATACACTCAGTCCCTGCACAGCTCTTACCTCATGAACTGACACACAAGGGAACTGAGGCTCAAGGCAATTAAAGCCAAAAATTTCAAAACATCCTCTAATTTTGGGTGCCCAATTTGAGACACCTAGGGCCCAGTTTTCCAGAGTACTTAGCACATGTACAGCATATTACATATTCAAAGCACAGCTCCAGTCAGATTTTTCAGTCTAGTTGCAGTTGTAAGCACTCAGCACTTCTGCAAATCTGGTGTCAAGTGTAGAAATTGAGCACAAAGTTAATGGCCATCTGTGAACATTTTAATGTAAGTATTTGGCTTAAATAATTAAGCCAGCTCACAACTCTGAAGTACAAGAAAAGATAGAATCCAATTCTCCAGGGTGGCATTCAACTTCCTTAACCAGAAAACCATTTCTTCTCTTCCTGGAATCACCTGCCTCGTTCACAACACTTGTAACAAATGAGGCACGGCTCCTACAAACAACAGCCTTACTCACTATACAACCTTGATTCGTTCTCAGAGCACCATCTATCCCCTGCACTGAATGATGTAGGGGTCCTGTGGAAAAAATAGGATGTGATTATGTAATAAAGACTGTATCATAATACATATGGGGAAGCTTAATTCTGGCATTTCCTAACTTTTGAGTGCTTGACTTTTCAACCTGAACATTCTTTTAATGTAATTTTTTATGTAATATTACGTAAGACCAGGTAGAAGTCAATGCAATTCAAAATTTTACTAATTCACCATATAAAATATACATAGGTAGGAATCACTTCACCCACTGCTCAGGTGAAATTATTTAAAAGTTAAAACATTTAACAGTGATTAAAAGCCATTTAGCAACACCCATAGCAGCTCAAGAGAGAAAGTGAAGACTAGTGTATCTGAATACAGGGGAAAATGTAGGTAAGTAAAATGTAATTAGACCAACTGGAAGTGGATTAAGACACTCTGATTCTTGCGAAAATTGCCACGGAATCATTACTGGCCTAAAGTCAATTTACATTCTCTTTGTTGAAAGAAAAGTTCACACCATTGTGACAAGGGTCAGGAGAACTGCCTAGTATCTGGTCAGTAAAATGCTGAATTTGTGAACACTTAAGCATGTGCGTAACTTCTGTTCCACTGAATTCAGTGGAGCTACTCATGTGAGTACAATTATGCATATGCTTAAGTGTTTGCAGGATCAGGTTTTAAGGGTTTAACTCCAGCTCAGCTTCCTCCTCTGTTTGCACAAGTTCAGCAGTGGTTTCTTGAGATTCAGAGAGAGAGAATGCCTTTGGGAAAGTGAGCTGCACACATGCAGCTGAGTCTCATGGCATAGCAATAATTTTTGACCTTGAATTATCATCTGGAAAATTTGCAAATTAACCAAAGATAAAAATGCTGATTTATCTTTTAAAATGATGTGACATACACATTATATCCTGTCTGGTTCTAAAGGATTTCACTTCTATTTCTTCCTTCAAATCCCTCCTCAAAACCAATTTTCTGTGGAAATTCTTCCTACTTTATTTCCCCTAACAATAATCTCTTCACACCTTCCTTTCCCTGAACTGTTATCCAGTGTCTTGCCTTCTCCGTCTTGTCTCTCATATATTATAAGGTATTTGGGGGAAGGGAATATGTTTTACTCTGTATTTTGTAAAATCAAATTATATATTATTGATACATAAGAGATATATTCTGCCACCCTTACTCAAGCAGAGAGTACCTTAGGCTTCAATCCTCCACATGCTTATGATGTACTCAACCTTAAGCACATGAGTAGTCAATCTAACTTCAGTGGGACTACCTGCATGTTTGAAGTTAAGTGTGCGTATAGCTATGTGCAGGATTGGAGCCAAACCCTGTGGATACATTTTGTTGACTTTGCTTTCTCAAACATAAATACCTAGCAACGTGTATATTAAAAAAACAAAATAAAAAACCCTAACACCACAAGATACTCCACTGCACACACTTCTCACCCTGGAGAGAGGATGAGAAAAACTCATGACAGATGTTAGTAATGTCACTTAATACACAACTGGAGGGCACTCTGATACTAAAGTGATGAGCACAGAATAAGACTCTAAATAGAACAGAATAGACTACTATGCTCACAGTGAAGTCATTGGGGTTACTTGCAGAGGTGTGAGTGATAATTTTTGATAATGAAGCAAGTGAACAAGTTTATACTGTAAATATATATACTCTCCTTAGCTCTTACAAAAAAATCAGACATACCTTTTATCCTAATTTTTACAGTGAGGATTGCTTCTGTGTATGTCGATATGCCTCCACACAATGAATATAAGGTACTTTGCAGTTTTGCAGGACTTGTATTTCATTACACATTATTGAAGGTGAACTGCTAAGTTGTTATTTTACAAAAAGAACCGTTTACCAGTCAACATTAATAACAAAATGTGCATAGATTTAAAAATGACAACCTGGGATATTTTAAAACAAAATATTTGAAAACGATTTCCTCCTTTATTTACCTGCCAAGTCCTAAAGGTACTCCCTGTAGTTGTTTTAGGTGCTTGAGATGTCACCGGCTTTTTAAGGGGAAGCATGGATTCCTGAAAGTAGGTCTTTGCAGATAAATAAAAACTGATTTTTCAAATATTATGATTTTTAAAAAGTAAATGTAGTTGGAATCTTTATCTACAATTACTATTATTCTGTTAATAATTTCATTTCTTAAACAGTTTCTTAAGACAACCCTCAAAATCCTTTATACCTCACCTTCAAATATAATTTATAAGGAGCTACTTGGTCCAGTTACTATCTTTCTGGTTTAGACTTCCCTTCCTCTCCCCTACTTTATGCTATGTACTTAAAGGGACTCTGTTAACAGCCTTTACGGTCCCTTTTTATATGACTTAAAATTAATAAAATCCAGTAGATTATGGCATGTATGTAGTGTTTACTTCTCCTTTCGTGAACATAAAACCCCCTCTCACTTCAATCAGGCCTTATATTATAATAACGTTTACAAAGCATTTGGAAGGTGAAAGGCAGAATGTTATGTATTATTATTATTGCTGATGTGTTGTTCAGATGTGAACAACGTCATTTTAAATTGTTGCAAATGAATTCAAAGTCAATTTTTTTCACCTCCACTGAGATAACTGGAAGTGTGGATAATCTACCTCTGCCTTGATGTTATTGTTTAGATTTGTCTAGTGATAGAAATTTCACTTTTTAAAAACCAAATGCTTCTATGCTGATGAATATACCAAAACCTACAGGTAGCTCTAAATCCTTAATTCTTTGGCTTTCTAATGCCCTGTTTGATAATGCATACCACAACTTTCATAGAAATATTGCTTCTTTTTATAAATCAGTTGTCTAAACAAAATATAGATCAGTGTATTTCACAAGCCTAGTTCATTAAATGATGACAGCAACAGCTAATCTCTGCAACATTTTTATTTTAAATAAGAATATTGTAGAGGAGAAAAAAAGCTGTTGGGTAGACATTCAGACAGATGATAAATACTTTCTTCAGGTCAAGAAAACTTCATCTGCTTTTGGATATCTCTGGCCAACTCATTTCCTAACTGTGAAGCATTCATTTTTTTGGTATATTTCTGGGAACTCCGTTCCTCTTTACCATGATGTTTCAGTAATTTCAGACTTGTGTTTTTCTTCTGGTGTATCTGACTTCAACAACAGTAATTACTATATTTGATCTCACATGTTTGGCAAAGATGCAGGATTATAATATATTGTACAAATACGGTATTGTACATATACATGTGGCAGTACATGTAATCTAATATTGTGTCAATGCAGTATTTTTTAGACTGACCAAAAATGTTCTCAGATTTTACTAGATTTTCTTTTCCAAGAAGCATGAGCCTTCTGTATCGGGTATCTAATTAACAAGTTATAAACAGAACTTTGACAATAGGAGTTTTGAACTGGAAGAAATAGGCAGCTTTATTCCAGTTAGTGATGAAGTTCAGGTAAAAAGAAAATTTTAAATATAAGAAAAGAATCTAAACCTGAAAAGTCAAAGTTAAATCAACTAAGGGGATTACATATTTCTGTGATTTTACTGACAAAACTCATAAAAAGTTATACCGCCTTTTATTCTTTTGATTTTAACATAAATTAGATTAATAACTTTGCCAAAAATGACAGGAAACTGAGTTCTTCAGTAAGAAAAGATTTACATTGTTTTCTTTGCTGTTTTTTTGTGGGCCATTTGATGTTCCATAATATAGAGCCTAAGGCCTGGTCCACACTACCCCCCCACTTCGGACTAAGGTACGCAAATTCAGCTACGTTATTAACGTAGCTGAATTCGAAGTACCTTAGTCCGAACTTACCGCGGGTCCAGACGCTGCAGGCAGGCTCCCCCGTCGATGCCGCGTACTCCTCTCGCTGAGCTGGAGTACCGGCGTCGACGGCGAGCACTTCCGGGATCGATCCCAGAACACCGATTGCCTGCCGTCGGACCCGGAGGTAAGTGTAGACGTACCCTAATCTAGCAAACTTTAATAATCCATTCTAATTTAAGATGTGATTCAGGAAAACACTTAAAACATGCTTAAATTGATTCCTATTTAGGATAGCACTTAAAGCACATTCTGAACTTTAAACACAAGCTTAGAGCCCACTGTCTTGTGTTTCAATGGGACTTAGGCATGTGCTTATGTTCTGTCCTAAATAGGGATGGATTTGAGCAAATCTTTAAGTGCTTTCCTAAATAGGGATGTTTTCCTGAACTGGGGCCTTTAATAGTCCCCTTAAAGACAATGGAGTTACTCATAAGAAATGAGATGGAAAATAGTAACAAAAATATTATAATACCTTCATATAAATCAATGGTGTGGCCTCATCTGCAATACTGTGTACAGTACTGGCCACCCCATCTTTGAGTTTGTACAGCAACTTGCACAGTTGGGGCTCCTAGGGCATACAGTATACAAATAGAAATAATAAAAGGATATTGCAGAACTAGAGGGGGTTCAGAAAGTCAGGAAAAAGTCTTCTATTGAGAGTCTCAAAAGACTGGGTGTGAAGAAGCAGAGAGACTGCAGCTGGGCACAGCAGGGGTTAAAGAACACCTGTGGGTTCAGCTAGCCCCATCCCATTATACCTGCAGCCAATGCCAGGCCTGGAGGGGGGAGAAAAGGAGGGAGCTTGGCTCAGTCAGGGGCTGACTGGCAAAGAGGCAGGAGCTCTCTGTATGCCTGCCTGAAGGCACAGGTCAGCAACCTGCCTGCCAGTGCAGCCACTGGAGGCAAGTAAGTCTTCCCCTGCTAAGGGGAACCTGCAGACAAGCCCCAACTGCGGGAAAACTGGACTAGCAGGGCCACACCCTAAACTAAAAGGACTTGAATAGGGAGCAGCCCAGGAAAACAGGCCCCGAAGCCCTCCTCACGGCTGGGAGGAAGGTCTATCTCCCCTGCTTAGGGGTTAGCAACACAGGACTCTGGGCCAGGACCTGAGGGAGGAGAGCAGCTCAGGTCCCCCTTCATCCCCACTAACGAATGATCTAGCCACTAGGCTGCCTGGCCACTGAAGGGCCTATCACAAATGGTGGAGAGTGGGGACATCGCCCTAGTCCCTGCTGAAGGGAATTTAAAAAAAAAAGAGAAAGAAAGAGGGGGAGAGAGAGAGAGAGAGAGAAAGTCCCGAGGACAAACACTTGAATGGAGATGGAGCAGCTGCTGAAATGGATGACAGAGCAAAACACCCACCATCAACAGAAACAACAACTCCCGCAGCAGATGGTCATGCAGCAGCAGCAGCTAGTTTGCGAATTGGCAGCCCAACAACAGCAGCTGGTCCAACAGGTGGCATCCATTTTGCGACCTGGTGCTCCAACAGAGCTGCCTAACCCCGCCCCTATCGGGCTTGCCAAAATAGGGCCTGATGAAGATCCTGAGGCTTTCTTAGAGACTTTCGAGCGAGTGGCCACAGTAGCCCGGTGGCCCAGAGACCAATGGGCTGCAGTGCTGCTCCGTACTTAACCGGGGTAGTACAGACCGCATACTGTGCTTTAGACCCTACTGCCGCCCAAGTTAAGGCAGCGATCCTCAACACCCTAGATATCTCGGAGGAAACCTTCCTGCAACACTTCCGGGGGGAGCGGTACCCACTAGGGGGCCCAACCCCACCTGGTCGCCCAGAAGCTGCATGACTCATTCTGGAGATGGCTCAAACCAGAAGCAAAGATGGGGACGCAGGTTGCTAAGCAGGTCCTGCTTGAGCAGTTTGTCTGCCCCCTGGGGGAAGAGAGTGGGTGTCGCACTGACACCATGACGGATGCCATCCAGCTCATGGAGATCTATCTAGCCAGCAAATCCCTCATAATGACACCCCCTTCGGGGTTGGCTGCAACCAAGAGCCCAATGTCCCTAAAAGATGGAACCACCTACGGACCCCAGGATTGTGAGGGACGCCGGCATCTTCCTCCCTAGGAGAAATATGACATCGGTCCTGCAGTCCCTCCAGGAGGCCGGCCTGACAGTGAACCCCGCCAAATGTCACCTTGGGAAGAATGAGACCACCTACCTGTTGTATCACCCAGGCAAGGTATTAACAAACTTGAACAGAACTTTATTTACAGTGGAAATCTCTTTACCAAGCTGTAACTGCACACTCTGTAACTCTCACTCAGCCTCCTCACTCCTCCCCCCTCCTTCCTGTTTCCTGTCCTTTCAGACTCCCAACAGCTAGTGCTCCCAGTTCTAATAATCACATGCAGCATCTAAACACCACATTCCCTCCTCTCTTAAGAAACTTTCCAAATTAAAATAAACACTGTTGTTCTAACCCCAGAAACAAATATGAAACAAGACACTATACTGTTGGCAGGAATATTACACTGAAAACACTGTAGATACTACATAACATAGTCTTTAGTCCAGGCAGGTGGTCATCTGAGTCTGACAGGCCGTCTCTCAAGCCCCAGTTCCAGTGCGATGTCTTGTTGTGTTGGTTCTACTGTGAAGTCATCCAGTGCAGACTGGGTGTTGGCATAATCTCCTCTTGGTGCATAGGCAGGTGCAAGATAAGAAGCATTCCATATCCGCCCATCAGAAAGTCGATAGGTATAAGGGCCCTTCTTCTCTATGATTTTAAGAGGAGCTCTGAATTTATGGTCCCCTTTGCGTAAGATTCCAGGTTTTCGTATTCTAACAAAGGAACCACACTCAAACTTTGGTTCCTTAGCACCCCGCCGTTTGTCTGTGAAAGCCTTAGACTTTGCTTGGTTCTGTTCAACTGTCTTTCTCACATCATCCTTGTTTGGGGCATCAGTCGTGCCTTTAACAATCCAGCAATGTTCAGTTTAGTATTCAGCTGTTTCCCATGCAGTAACTCTGCGGGTGATCGTTGCGTTGTGGCATGTCGTGTAGCCCGGTATGCTTGCAAGAAATCAGTAGTAAACGGTATCCACAATCGCCCTTCCAGTTTAGCTGTTTGCAAACTCTCTTTCAAACTTCTGTTAAACCGTTCGATTTCTCCATTGGCTTGAGGGTAATATAGGGATGACCTCCTGTGTAAAATGTTCCTCTCTGCTAGAAAAGTTTCAAACTCCAGGGAAGTAAATTGACTACCATTATCTGAAACCAGTTCTTTGGGGTTACCTTCCCGGCTAAAAACTGAAGAGAGAAACTTAATTACTGTAGCAGAAGAAATTTGCGATGTAAATGCTACCTCAGGCCATTTGCTGAAATAGTTTATTAAAGTGATGGCATAACGACAGTCAATTGGAGCAGTATCAAAGGGTCCTACAATGTCAATCGCCACTTTTTCCCATGCAGATTCAGGAAGAGGAACAGGCTGTAATGGAGGGTACATGTCACTGCTGTCTTATCATGCATTTGGCAAGTGACACAGGATTTTATGAGTGCTTCAGTTTGAGAGTCCATCCCTGGCCACCAATACAGATCCCGTAGTCGTTGTTTGGTTCTGACAATTCCTTGATGAGTATCGTGTGCCAGGTGTATGAGTTTTGACTGTAATTCTGGCACAAGTAGCTGGTGTGTACCTCGTAGCACACAGCCATCGAGCAAAGAAAGTTCATCCCGAACTCTAAAATAAGGCAGCAAAACTGGGTCAAGGTTTTTAGGGTTACTGGGCCATCTCTTTGTCAGAAATTCCCGTAGTTTTTGTTGAATTGGACACACTGAACAAGCAGCTTGAAATTGTTCTCTTGTAACTGCAGAAATTGACCATCATTGTTAAACAACTGTTCCTAGAGACATGACTTTCAGATAAAACAAATTGGCTAAACACACATTTCTATTTTAAGAAAGTTATGTCCATTTTAATTGTATTAAAAAACAGGTGTGACTAAAAGCCTGACTGACACATTTATTTTTTATTCAAGGACAGTTCTAAGAAATAGTAGCAAGGAAGACAAGACCTGTAAATAATAGTGGTATAAAAATACAGCACTGGCACTGCTGAAAGTTTTCCATTGCTCAGGAAAAGGTCAGTAGACCTATTGAATATGTTTAGACTACCCCATGCTGATTAAAACATGACAGAAATAGGTTTACCATTTGGCATCTGACATGAATACAAAACCAAAGTCTCTGGCAAACAGGTAAGACTGTCTAACTTTCCTGAAATGAAAGTGTCTGTGGCAGGTATCAGCTGGAAAAAAGAGCTACAGTTCACTTCGAACTTTTTTCATCAACAAGAACTGAGAACTTTTCTTATATGTGCAATAGTGATTTACTTTTTCCTTCTAAGAAACATTTCCTCCACCATCAAAACAAATATTCTTACCAAAGTAACATATCTTTTGAAGTGGACAAATTATAATTATTGTTAATAATCATCCAAAGTGTGCATATTGTAATTTTCTTGTATTTCCAATTTCAGGCACATTTAATAAGAAGTAAAGGCCAAGATTTTCAAAAGTGACTAGTGATTTTGACTACCTCATTTTTGGGGTGCCTGATTTTCAGAAATGAGTATTCAGCATTTTCTGAAAATGAGCATGGATGCACAGCATTTTCTGAGAATCAAGTCTGTTTAAGTTGTCACAAGTTGAACACCCAAAAATTAAGACGAAAATCATCCAAAATCATTACTTAAATTTGAAAATCTTGATCAAGGGGCTGCTTGCTTGTCTATTGTTTGCTTAAATTATTATCCTAATATACCAGAAGATCAACCTTCCTACTGACGGGGTCTTATGTCTCTGGCTTACATTTTCAGGACTTCCAAAGCTTAGGCATTTCTGGCACACTTCTACCTCTTTACACACACATTCTTGAGGCTGTATATCCAACCCTTTGGGATTCTTTTCTCAAAGGCTATACTCTTGCTTGCATCTGTGATTGGGTAGGTGACTCTTCAGAAAGAGCTACATCAGCATTAACCACTTATTCACCAGTACAGTTGAGACCTGTCCCTCCAACCTCCCACAATGGCTATCAAGAGCCTTTTCACATCTCATCATCTACATCAGGTCCCCAAACACCTGCTACTATTTACAGATCCCGTTCCAGCACCCTCTCTATGCAAAATACATACACCAATATACTTATCTCATTTTCCATCACAGTGTGAGCATGAGACCCAGCCATCCCAATACAACCAAATAACCACTATCACGCCAGCTACTGTACAAATACCAGCATAGACTACAATGAACTGTAACTCATTTTCCAAAACAAATTTAGGGCCTGATCTAAAGTCCAGTGAAGTCAGTGGAATGAAGTCACTTGAATTCAAGAGACTTTTAAATCAGGTCCTTATTATCTGTTACATGTGGAGAACAAAGAGTAGTTGAAAAAAATCTAAAAAAGGCATTTGAAATACTTAGCACATATGCCAATGTCCATTAAGTGGATAATGCAGATTACATGGGTGCATGCTGGAGTATGGAATGGGGGCAGAGAGAACGTTGTTTATAAAATCTTAATTTCCAAAAGTTTATTTTTCACAAATTTAAGGTAACTTTGAATTTTCTGGTTTTAATGTTCTAGAATTTATTTTAGGCAAAATAATAACTAATAGAATATATCTTTACATCCTTGATTATAGCCACCTGAATTATCTGGTGCACATTCCCTGTCATAAAAGAACTGTGCTGGTTTTGGGGACACCCTTGCCCCTTTTTATCCTCAATCTTTAAAGTTAACTGAATAACTTCTTAGGGCAGTGGTTTTTAACCTGTGGTCTGTGGACCTCAGAGGGTCCGCAGACTATGTCTAAGATTTCCAAAGGGGTCCGCACCTCCATTCAAAACTTTTTAAGGGTCCTCAAATGAAAAAAGGTTGAAAACCAATGTCTTAGATATATGAGATTTAGGAGAGTAAGAGACTTTTTTACTCCTTGTAGCATTTTATTATAAATCCATCTCTCAAAGATGCCATGGTCTAGATAAACCCCATATTTTCTGTACGACTCGAGGTTGACCCTGAAGAGGAGTGAGGTAGTAGAAGTTCTTCAGGGAGTGATAGGGGCTACTGAGAGTTTCTCAGAGATGGGCTTATAAGGAGTTAGTGAATCAAAGAGCAAGGATCTGAGGGGAATTCATTGCATATGAGGGGTGAAGATCCTGCTGTGGCTCATCTCTTCTGGCAGGAAGTGTTTGTGTGTGAATATGGCAGAGGCCAAGAGCAGGATCTAAAAACAGAAGGCCAGATTGTCCTCTACATTAAATGACTCTGCATCATATGGAGATTTCCCCTATGCTGGGAAAATTCCTAGGTAGCTAGCTAAGACCTTCTTTGTGCTGCTGGAGGGGCACAGATAGGAAACTGTTGCCCTAAGCTCCAAGAGCTTGTTATGGCTGTCATACTTCAGGTGAGAGTTACACCTGCAATTCATTATGCATGAGTGGACGGCTGCACCTGTGTAGGTCTGTGTGCATAGAGAACCCCACTAAAGTCAATGGGACTCCATGTGGGAACAGCGGTGCACCTGTGCAAAGTAAACTGCAGGATTCTATGCTACTATTGTAAGACACTACTGGCTGCTTCATCAGAGTTTTAGATTCAGCAAACTGTATATTTATTAACCTGGTAAACAGAAACAGATGGACACCTATGTGTAAACTGGATCAAATTTTGTTTTTAGTTACATTGATGTACTGCCTATCCCCCACTCATTATAATGGAATGAATTATAGTGATAACATATATCTTACAACTATACTGATGTGCATATACTGATATTTTAAAGGTACACCTCTACCCCGATATAACGCTGTCCTCGGGAGCCAAAAAATCTTACCGCGTTATAGGTGAAACCGTGTTATATCGAACTTGCTTTGATCCGCCGGAGTGCGCAGCCCCGCCCCCCCCGGAGCACTGCTTTGCCACGTTATATCTGAATTCGTGTTATATCGGGTTGCGTTATATCGGGGTAGAGGTGTAATTATGGCTAATGTAGCTAAATATGAATGTTTGTTGTTTGCTATGCTGTTTGCTGTTTCAGTAGATAGAGTCCTGGCTGACATAGATTTACACATATGTTCTTTATATTCTGTGTTTATTAATACTCTATTCTAATAGACATCATATAAATATGGTAATGATGATCTGCTATTTTTAAACAAAAATTCTAATAATATTTCTGAACATAAAGACAGAGAGAGAGCTCTGTTTATATTGCACTTCCCATGGAAAGCCAAAATTACACTTGAATAAGTTTTGGGGGAATTAATATGAAGACCAGGTTGATGTTAAAAGTAGGTAGTAATTAAAACGAATGGGTAATTAAGCATGGGCGAGCTGGCCTAATTTGACCCCAGAGCAAAAGACTACAAATTTAAAATCAGATCAGCTGTTTTTTTTTTTAAATCCCCAAAACATTTTTTACATTTATAGTGCCTATTGCTATGGCATATAAGCATCTCAATTACAACATATATTCTGCAATGTCATAATCCAAACTTTACATAGTTTTGAAGGATTTTTTTTATTTCAGCCAAAACACAAATAGGCACTTAAAGTAAATTCAAACAAACAGTGCTTTAAATCCATACTAGTATTCATAGAAATGGAGAAGGAGGTCACCACTTCTAACAACAGTGGGATATATATAAGTACTGTATAATATAATTTTATCACCTAATGCATGATTTGTATCTAAGTGGTGCTTCCAAGTTTGCCGTTTTGTTTCATTTCAGAAACCTATATGCTGTCACACTTTGTGCTTGCAGTCATAGGTTTCACATCCTTGAGTGTTATATATTACAAATCACTATAGTTAAATACAGTGTAACAAACAAAAACAAATCTGTAGATAAACAAATAAAGAGTATCGAAACAAATATATGAGTAAACATTAATTAATAAAATACATATTGCAAAATTAGTCTTTATAGAGAGAGTCAAGATCCAAACCGTGTTTGTGCATGCAGGGCCGGCTCTAGCTTTTTTGCCCCAAGCAGGAAAAAAAAGCGCCGCCCCCCGAACCCCCCCGCCGAGTGCCGCCGGAACCCCCCCCAGAGCGCCGCCCCCCCCGCCGAGCACCAGAGCCCGCTGAGCGCCGCCGGAACCCCC
>NW_020698066.1:7294739-7360943 GCF_002925995.2 Terrapene triunguis | reverse complement strand
GGGGCTGGGGGCGGGGCCGGGGCCCCGTGGAGTGTCCTCTTTTTGGACACTCAAAATATGGTAACCCTAATATAACCCCATGCTTGGGGCAATTCTAAACCTCTGACTGCCAGAAGCTAAGAGGGGAAGACAGGTGGATCTCTCCAAAATTGTCTTGTTCTGTACTCTCCCTGTGAAGCTCTGGTACTGGTCAATGTCAGAGACAGGACACTGGGCCAGATGGACCACTGGCCTAACCCAGTATGGCCGATCCTATGTTTTTATATTGATTTAAGGACAATATTATTATGATATTCTTTCCAGCATCAACTTCAATCACTTCTAAATCTACTGAATATTACCCATAACTCATAGTAAGGCAGATTAACAAATCTTTCATCAGTCAAGGTTGGCCATGGAGCAAAACATATGCATGTGTGTTTTACCTTTTAAAAATACAATATACTAAAGACACTATTACGTGTTAATAAGCTTATTTGAGGTTTATGTTCCTGATTCTCTAACTTATGTTGCTGTAGAAAGATTTTATTTATTTATTTATTTACTTTTATGCTCGTGCTTTACATATAGAAATTACATCTTCATGAAAAACAGTTTGGGGTGTTCGAAACAATAAACTTATTTTATTTTATTTGCCAGCTGTCAGAAATTAGTCTCCCTGGGCAAAGACAGCTGTGCTGATGTAGAAATTCCCTTGGTACACCTCTACCCTGATAGAACGCTGTCCTCGGGAGCCAAAAAATCTTACCGAGTTATAGGTGAAACCACGTTATATTGAACTTGCTTTGATCCGCCGGAGCGTGCAGCCCCACCCCCCCCAGAGCGCTGCTTTACCATGTTATATCCGAATTCGTGTTATATCGGGTCGCATTATATCAGGGTAGAGGTGTAGTAATCATGAGAAAATGATTTTATTGTAAAGGAGCCAAATTAAGAAATCAATAGAACACTGGCCACAAGAATTATTTTATGGAACTGCTACTATGGGACACTCATGCATGGAAATAACTCCTAGTAGAAAAAGATTGTTCTAGATCTGTAGCTCTCAGGTTTTGGCTCATAACCAGTAGGTGAGTGAAAAGCAATTGGGGGGGGGGACACCACAAAATTTCCTACAGGATCTAAGTTTTAATGTAAATATTATACATACACATTCTACCATCCTGGTTACAAATCTGACCTTGTGGATGTAAATAGCTGAGATATTTAGGTTCATTGAATATATATCATGAATGGTACATTCCCCAATGCTACTTTCAGTCAAGTATAAATTATGCTAAAAATGTGAACTCATTTAATGTGTACGTGTTAAGGAGGAAATCCTACAGGCCAGATAAAGGGTGCTGATGGTTCTGAATGCAGCAGGACCAGTGCTGTGGAAAGAGGAGCTGCAGATAGAATTCCTAAGAAGACCTCCACAGCAGCCCTATAAAGTGTGTGTGTGGGGGGGGGGGGGGAGGGCTAGGGATGCGGATGGGGAAGGTCAGCAAAAGGGTGAGATCATGATCAGTGTAGCGGCAACTTCACAGATACACAATCAAAGTTCTGTGCATAGAGGGCTTAGTGGCCACAGAGGCTGCTGCAACCCAGTTGCTCCAGTAGTAGCCCTAGAGCAGTAGGGCTAGGGGAGGATTCTCTCCTTCAATCCCCACAGAACTCTACTGCACAAGGCATATTTACTTGGTTTTCTATAAAAGAGAGAACTTTGGCCCGAATATAAA
The DNA here is from genome assembly GCF_002925995.2 of Terrapene triunguis. Classification (NCBI taxonomy): domain Eukaryota; kingdom Metazoa; phylum Chordata; order Testudines; family Emydidae; genus Terrapene; species Terrapene triunguis. Next base: position 7,359,222 of record NW_020698066.1, on the reverse strand, counting down.
TATGGTATGTATCGGACCCATGAGTATTAGGGGTCTCCAGCCCAGTGTTTCTAAGTTATTTTCTACTGCATTTATCTCTGTATTAGCTTGTTCACCAGTCTTCTTCTAACACAATCTAAAGATCTAATCTGATTTAATACATTTATTTATACGTCTTCATTTCTCTCTCCTTCCGTTTGGGCTGTGTCAAGTATGGTCACCTTATCATGATCAAAGAAGACTACAAGAATGGCAGCCTCCAAAGAATGGAATAATTCAGTGGGGGCTTCGTTGGTTGTGTATTATATGTCCACCCCAATCTCAGGTGGATAAATCCTTTGTGATATTATCATGTGTCCTCTTTCATTTTATGTATAGTCCATATAAGAATCAGCAATAACAAGAATCTATATTAAAGAACACAGAGGCTGCAAAGTGAAGCACTCAAAAAAATCAGGAAATGACAAAGTTAAGGTTGCCTGTACAACCTTAACTCTACCCCCTTTATATATGCCTTATGACACAATACTTACATGACTGCACACTTTTGCCCATAGGAACACTACTCCATACACTATTGGACAGTGTATGATGCAAAGTTGTGTAGCGAATTCTTTTGAGCTCCAGAGCACCTCTATCTTAGTCACTGCATTAAGGGCCAGATCTAAAGTACACTGAAGTCAACAGAAAGATTTCTACTGACTTTGGTGGGCGTTATCTGGCTCTAATTGTATTGTGTGTTGTAAATAAGGAAGGGGATCCACTTGAAAAAGAAGGATGGTCTTATGGTTAAGGCACTTGAGTGAAACAAAGGAGACTTGGGTTTTATTCCTGCCTCTGCCTCAAACTTCTTGTGTTATCTTGGGTAATAACTCTGAGCTTCAGTTCCACCTCTGCAAAATAGGGATAATAACGCTTCTACAATCAAATGCTTAAGTCCTTGTCACATTTCAAGTTCCCACCACCTACTGCTGAAGCACTAGGCCACTCAAAAAAGGCTGCAACACTTTTCTTGGCAGAAAAAAATACATTCTTAACCAAAAAGAAAAAACCACCCTACATTTCACTCCTTATATGCCACAAAATGGCTCAGATGGTTTTGATGAAAATCTCAGAAAACAATGCTTCCTGACTGAGAGCAAGCATACCAAATTTTAGCCAAAAATCAAACTTTGAGGATGTTATAAACTACTGATCTTTTAAAAGCTTAGGCAACTTTAAATCTAGGTGACACTACGTACACTGCTACCTCGCTACAACGTGACCCAATATAACATGAATTCGGATATAACGCGGTAAAACAGTGCTCCGGGGGGGCGGGGCTGCGCACTCCGGTGGATCAAAGCAAGTTCAACGCGGTTTCACCTATAACGCGGTAAGATTTTTTGGCTCCCGAGGACAGCGTTATATCGAGGTAGAGGTGATACTGTCCATATTAATACAATCGTTTTCACGTGACCCGTCTATTTTCAACCTTCTCCTATCATATGGAAAGGTGTAGGTTTCCTTCTATGCACTGCCTTCTTCCATTCACACCCTTGTTATCAACTGGAAAGAGATACGGTTCCTTACACAGCCTCACTTATGTACTTAAGGAGTCCTGCCTTCTTCCCTGTGCACCTCTTCTCATTTTAATGACCTGTAATTCACCACCAATCCTGACCTGGGAAAGTAATGACAGAGGCTGTCGTGTAAACAGTGCTCAGGGAGGCTCAAGTTTTTGCCATTGTCATCTAATCCAGTGGTTCTCAAAACCGGTCCACCGCTTGTTCAGGGAAAGCCCCTGGCGGGCCTGGCCGGTTTGTGTACCTGCCCCATCCGCAGGTTCGGCCGATCGCGGCTCCCACTGGCTGCGGTTCACCGCTCCAGGCCAATGGGGGCTGCGGGAAGCGGTACGGACCAAGGGATGTGCTGGCCGCTGCTTCCCACCGCCCCCATTGGCCTGGAGCGGTGAACCGCGGCCAGTGGGAGCCGCGATCGGCCGGACCTGCGGATGGGGCAGGTACACAAACCGGCCCGGCCCGCCAGGGGCTTTCCCTGAACAAGCGGCGGACCGGCTTTGAGAACCACTGATCTAATCCTCCTCTGTTCAGGGTTAGATGACATGGTGCTGAAAACACCTGAGCCCTGTCCACACTACAGCCTCTGCCATTGCTACCAATGGTGAAGCTGCATTGGGGGTCAATTATGGGTCCTAAGTGAGGTGTTTATAACCCATGCTTGAATAAAGGTAATTCTGACATATAGTATTCGGCCCTCTGAAGATAAATGTAATGTTGCCAGTCTGTGCCATCTTAATTACATCAAACCTCAAGTTGAACTAGAACCTAATATAAGATCATGAATAAAAAGATTTCTTTCATAGTGTTTGTATAACTGCTCAGTCATGTCATCACCACTGTCTGTATCCTGTCTGTAAACACAGAACAAATTAAGAATTTGAAAAGTTATATATCTGATTCAAAGACACCCGGACGTACTGTACTTCTAGTTCAGATATGGTTTTGCTTTACTTTTATTAATAGTAGTATTACAGTAGTGTTTAAAGGCACCAGTCAAAACTGGGGCCCAGTGTGCTAGACATTGCACAAACACATAGCAGAAACAGTCCCTTTCCCAAAGAGCTTACAATCTAAATAGAAAAGACTGACACAGTGGAAGGAATAAAGTATTATCCCCACTTTATGAGGTTCAGAAATATTAAGGGTTTAATCCAGCTCCCATTAAATGCAATAGCAACCTGGTCCATAAAGGACTATGAATTAGCAGTGATTCTCACTAAGAAGACATCTTTTTTTAACAACCCCCAGCAATATTTAGAATCTACAAGACAATAAAGATCCCCTGAGAACCTCAGAGTTACAAACACCTCAGAAATGGCAGATGAAGCTATAGGCAAAAGTATCAAAGTGCCTAAGTGACTTAGAAGCCTAGGTCCTATTTTCAAAAGTGACCTAGGCACTTAAAAGCCTAATAGTTACTTGGCTTCCTAAGTCCCTGTTAGTTTTGAAAATGGGACTTAGGCGCCTGAATCACTTAGGCAATTTTGAAAATTTTATCCATAGGCACATTTTATTTTCCTAAATGTTGAGTAGCAAAAACCACTCTCAAATCCAAGTCTGAGAAACAAGCTTTCAGTCACTCACTGTTGTGAGCTCAATGACTTAGCCTGTTAAGTCATCATAATGGCCACAGAAACAAAAAGAATTACGGTACATTATTGTAATAGGTCAGACACCCCTGTTTTTCTCTTTACAACTGCACATCCTTAAACAATTAAGAATTGGCTCAAGATAAATCAGAGACACCTGTCCACACTCTTGTTTATTTTGAAAAGTGAGCATCTCATCTCTGGACAGATGCTGCTATATTTGCACCTGACCATATGGTTCTTCTTATCAGTCTGGGAGAAGGATTGACACAAGCATGCAGACAGGCTACAGGAATGCAAGATAGACTTGCCTAATCATAGAATTGTGCCTCCTGTACAGCATCAGCAGCTTTTTGTTCTCAAGTCAAAGAGTTAAGCAGATTCATAATTTGTGTCTGTCCCTTGCAAATACCACTGAGACTAGAGAAATTATCAATAATCACTTTTGTTATTAAATAAATACTATCATCTTTTTAATAGTTCAGTTTTTTTACTCTCCATTATTATTGCCATTATGATAGGTGCCAAAAGGCATTGACCATACTGGGGTCCGATTATGCTAGGCACTGTACAAACATACCGTACATTTCAGTTCCTGTCCCAAAGAGTTTATTGTTCATGATACACTTATAGAAGGTTCAAAATGAAATTTCTTCCTCTCTTGATGGTGCTGACCATTCAGTGAATTTAATATTTTTCTTGTATTCCTTATAGAGTAGAAGCTAACACCAATGTGGATTCCTTTTTGTGTATATCTCTGTATGTGCATGTAAAAGCTGGGAGGGACCAGGAGTGAAATTGTATGAGTCCTGCAGCTATTGTTCTTCTTTCAACTGAATCCAAAAGGTATCAAAAAAGACCTACGCACTCACGCTAAGTTGAAGCTTGCAAAATATAGCATGAAGGTAAAATAGCACCTGAGCTGCTTCTCCAATGCCTCACTGACTCACCCTATTACCTTTGAAAGAGATCACATTCAAATGAAACAAATGCCTCAGACCCCATGTGTAAAATAGGGATAATGATACTTACCACATTTATAGAGTGCTTTTCATCCATGGATCTCAAAGCACTTTACAAGAACTGTATTACTGTTACTATATACTATTGGCACACTTAAGTTCCTTCCAGCATTAGACAGTAAAGATTTAAGAGATATTCCCTATTTTTAAAAAAGGGAATACCACAATAACTGGTAATATCTCTAGAACCAGGATGAATTTTTTAAGCATGCTCAGTGAACATGATATGATAGCACTACTGGAGTGAACTATGGAATAATGTAATACACCATGAGATGGCACAATCTAGTAAATGAAAATTATTGTTTTCTTTATTATTTGTATTATGGTAGAACCCAGCAGTTCCAGCCAGAATTGGGGCTCTATTGTGCTGGGCGATGCACAAATGTAAAATAAGTCAGTCCCTGCCCCAAGAATTTTATAATCTACAATAATCTGAAGAACACAATGCAGTGGAGAATGGCAAAAGACAAGAGTGAGTGAAATAGGAATACAGGGTTGCATTTATTAACTAAAACTGGGATTTTCAAAGAAGTTAGGCACCAAGCTCCCATTTGAATTCAATATCCTTTGTAAATCTCAGCCTAACTGCACAATTTGCAGACTTCAAAGTTTGTTTGTTCTTAAATAAGGTAAGTGAAGAAGAGATATTAATGAAACACTAAGAATATGTCTACACTGCAATTAGACACGTGTGGCTGGCCCGTGCCACCAGACTCGGGCTCACGGAGCTCAGGCTGCAGCACTGTTTAATGGCAGTGTGTACTTACAGGCTCGGGCAGAAGCCCGGGCACTAGGACCAGAGGTGGTGCTAGCCCATTGGGGGCCCTAAGCAGGAATATTTTTGCTCTCCCCAACACACAACACATACTAATAATAGGCCCCCTCTCCCCCCCCACTTGAGCTGCTCGGGGCCCTAAGCAATTACTTAGTTTGCTTATGCCTACCGCCAGCTCTGTCTAGGACCCTGGGAGTGAGGGTTCCAGAGCTCAGGCTGCAGCCCAAGCCCAGAAGTCTACACTGTAATTAAACAGCTCCACAGCCCAAGCCCCGCGAGCCTGAGTCAGGGTCAGCTGACACGAGCCAGCTGTGGGTTTTTAATTGCAGTGTACACATACCCTAAGAAGCCATCTACCTGGCTATTATCTTTAAGCAGTTCACTGTAGGCATCAGGGCTGAACTGGGTATGAAAAGACCACATGATTTGTTAGTTTCATTTTTAAACATATACCTCAGTGGTGGGCAACCTGCGACCCATCAGGGTAATCCACTGGCAGGCGGCGAGACAATTTGTTTAAATTGACTGTCCGCAGGCACTGCCGCCCGCAGCTCCCAGTGGCTGCGGTTCGCCGTTACTGGCCAATGGGAGCTGCGGGAAGCAGCAGCCAGCATGTCCCTGCAGCCCACGCCCACCAAAGCCCACTGGGAGCTGCGGGCAGCCGTGCCTAAAACGGTCAATGTAAACAAATTGTCTCGCGGCCTGCCAGCAGATTACCCTGACGGGCTGCAGATTGCCCACCACTGATATACCTACATGGAAAGCCCTAATAAGTATAGTCCTTACTATGGCTACCATCCTGCAAGCGGTCAGACCCTTGCACCCCTGTGGGTCCCACTGATATCACCCAACTTCAGTGGCAGTGGGCATTGGCACAAGAGTCCCACAGCATGGAATAGTTTGCAGGATTAGGGCCCATATTTGTAGGATTTAGAAAACATTTTGTTATTTACAATTTAATTAAATCTTCGGTTAGCACTGATTACTGCATCTTAGTTACATTTGATGTGAGTAAAGTTTGTATATTGCTGATCATGGGAAGTGTTACCAGGAGCGCCGCCAGCTTTTCTGCGGCCCTAGGCAGCGGAAGGTCCCACCCCGAAATGCCGCCCCCCATACAGGCAGCGGAAGGTCCCGCTGCCGAAATACCGCCGCGGTCGCCGCCCCCCAAATTGTAGTGCCCTAGGCGACCGCCTAGGTCGCCTAATGGGTTGCGCCGGCCCTGAGTGTTACTAACAGTTCTCTAGAGGGTTGCATATCAGTTTTGTTTGTTTTTGTAGTCAGCGCCTTGGCCTAATTATCTTTCTCTTGACAATAACAAAACAGAAGTTGGGAGACAGAACTATTTTTTTCAAAAGTCTGGACAATTCCTTTTGATTTTAACTTCTGATGCCTTCAGGATACGACTCATTATGTCCAAAGTAAAATGAAGTTGTGATCACAACTTGAGGCCTGATCCAACACCTATTGAAATCCATGGAATTTCTATTGACTTCAATGGGAGTTGGATCAGGCCCTTAGTGGACACTATTTGCACACGTGATAAAACCTCCCTACAATTTTGTATGACAGGAAATCTGCCCACTAGAGACAGTGAAGGTCAGAGGATTGTCTGCAATAAATGAATGGTACTCCTGGGGGAATTCTGCGTCACTGCACGTGCGCAGAATTCATGTCCCCCGCAGATTTCTTTGCTTCCCTGCAGAAAAATTACTTCTGATGGGAAAGCAAAGGGAAGCCACAAGAGTGGTCACAGGCGGCGCAGGCTGGTCAATCTGGGCGCCTGGAGCAGCTGGTAGAAATGTAAATCACTGCCAGGGGGAGATAGGAGGTTGTGCATGTGAGACAGAGTGACGCTGTCCCTCTTGCTTGTTATTGCGGCTTGCTCAGCATGAAGGAGCAGGGCTTCGGGGTGTTTCTGAGGAGGTAGGAGTAGGGCAGGCTCTGTCCCCTAAGGCAGATCATAATGTATACTCCTGGGGGAATTCTGAATGCAAAATGTTGCAGAAATTAATGTATGTGCAGAATTTCTTTTCCCCCACAGAAATGGGCTGCAGGGCCCTGTGGCTGGGCTCTGGGGGAGAGGGGATGTGGGTATCTGGGCCGGCGGGTCCCCGTGGCTGGGTTTTTGGAGGGAGGGGGTTCAGGTTATTGGCTGGGGAGGCATGGCTGGGCCCTGGGAAGGAGGGGTTGTGAGTGTCTGGCCCCCCAACTGGGCTCGGGAGGTTGGAAGGGGGCAGAGAAACAGGAACTGGATTGTCACAAGGGTTTCTTTAACTCTCTACTCCTGGGGGAATTTGTGTGTGTGTTTGCATTGTTACAGACATATTTGCTGATAGGTATTTTGAAATAAATTACCAAAATAATTGAAACTGGTGTGATTATGTAGTGTTATTTTGACAAATAAAATTTGCAGAATTTACAGAATTTTAAATTATTGTGTGCAGAATTTTTTATTTGTTGGTGAAGAATTTTTTATTTTTTGGTGCAGAATGCCCCCAGGAATAGAATGGGTAGCACTAATGTAGGGAGGCTTCAACTGCACCTGCCTGCCCTGTGCCCAGCTCTATCAGCCTAGACATAGTTGAATCCAGTCCAAATATTTAAAGTATTCAAAATATTCAAAAAAAAATTTAAAACCAGAATCTTCAAATAATACAGAAATATGTTTATGCAAACATGGGAATATGTGTTGTAGTTTGCATATCAGAACACAATACAACATCAGATTTTCTAATGCAGTTCTACACTTGTTTCTATTTTGAAAATCAACCTAGAACTGATATATGAAGAAACTTGTACCTCATAGGCCTCCTGAGATCAATTTAAGACATGTATGACAAGGAATAGATCCCAGGAATGAATTACCACCTTTCACGTTCGACCTATCTTATATTTAACACTGTTAAAACTGTTCCTTTTCAAAATATCACTAAAAGAAAAACCCACAATTTAGAAAGGAGGAAGAAAATTTAGATTTAAAACAGGATACAGAATAAGAATGTTGTGACAACCATTCTGACACAGAAAAAGAATTCAGGAACATGCAGTTTAGAAAGATTTTAAAAATGATTATATGATGCTGGAAAGAATGGAAATTAACAAAAAGATAGCAAAAATATTATTTATGTTACATTTTAGTGCACTATGAACTGTGTTAATAGTTTAAGTATCTGTCAATTCATGCAAGCAAACAGTACAGTTTGTAAATGTCAATAATTTTGAATTGATTGATCTGAAGTTTGGGTGGCCACAGGATGGGGATCAGATCTCCTGAGGGAAAATCCTGACCCTGGTGAAGTCAATGGGAGTTTTGCTATTGACTTCAATGGAGGCAGGATTTCACCCATATTTCTAGCTCTGCCATTGGTTCTGTGTGATCTACAGCAAGTCACTTAACCTCTGTGATTCATTTTACCCATCTGTAAAATGAGGTGCAGTGAGAATAAGTATTTGAGATACTTGGATGAAGGATGTGACAGAGTACTGGGCAACAGCAGCTGAGCCAGCACACTTGTCCAGGATATTAGCTGGTGCAAGGGTTCAGTGGCCTGGACAGTGGAGGAGACCCTGCAATGACTGGTAAAACAACAGGCAGAGATGCAGAAGATGCTGCAAAGCTCCCAGCAGTTCCACTATCTGGAGAGGCAAGCCTTACGTGCTGAGCAACAAACAGATGAGCCTGCAGGATTTTATAAGAGAATAAGCCAACAAGCAGAAGCAGCTTTTTACTGCAGGTGGTGAGTTCTGCAGCGGTGAACAGCAATTGGGCACTGGCCCTGGGGCTCTGTAAGATGGGCCCTGCAGACAACCCTGATGCATTCCTGGGCACCTTCCAGAGGGTGGCCATGTGTGCAGGCTGGTACAGGGAAACCTGGGCTGTCCAGCTAGCCCCTTATTTGACTGGGTACATAAGAACATAAGAATGGCCATACTGGGTTAGACCAAATGTCCACCCAGCCCAGTATCCTGTCTACCAATAGTGACCTATGCCAGGTGTCCCAGAGGGAGTGAACCTAACAGGTAATGATCAAGTGATCTCTCTCCTGCCATCCATCTCCACCCTCTGACAAACAGAGGCTAGGGACACCATTCCTTACCCATCCTGGCTAATAGCCATTAATGGACTTAATCTCCATGAATTTATCTAGAGCTCAAGTGGCCTTTATGGTCCTGAATGATGAGCAGGCCAGGGATTATGAGGGGGTCAAGGTAGCCATCATAGATCAAGTCAGTTTCTCCACTGAGAAATACTGCCAAAAATTCAGAGGCGTGAGGTGAACTGGGTGTGTGTGTGTGCAGCTCCAGGTATTCATTTAAAAGTTGATGGATTTGGCTACCCATTGGCTGAGGCCAGACACCCAAATGATGGGCGAGGTAATGGATGCTCTGGTGTTGGCACAATTCCTTCAGGGCCTCCCCAAGAATATATTGGAATGGGTTAGATGGCTTCAACTGATCTCTTTTGATGCAGCTATAAAACTGATGGAGAAGTTTGAGGAGGTGGACCTATCAAGGAAAGAGGGTCAATCCTACAAAGGACTGGAACTAAGGAGGAAATCTGGGGAACCCACAGCTACCAAGGGTGTGGAGATGAAGAAGGAAGAGCCCAGAACTAAGAGCTTCAGCTGGGGATCGACATGACATGTTTCCAGTGCAGGCATCAGAAACACATGAAAAAATTCTGCCCTGTGGCAGAGGTAACCCTGGAAGTCGGGGAGAGGAATAATTGGAAGCGAGTTGGGGGAGTGGACAGACTACCTGACCCTGTTGTGTTGGGCACCAATTGGAACCTGTTCCCATTAAGAAAAGAAGGTGCTGTTAGGGGGCCACAGGCAGGGAAACAGAAAACCTGAGAGGGACGAAACAGAGCCCAAGTGAAAGGGAACAACCCCTATATAACAGAGCCTAACTCATGTGAAAGAGGAGTAAAAGAGAGTCCTCCCAAAAATTGATGGGGAGGGGATAGGAATTAAGGAAGTAGAAATAGTGGAGAAAGACAACCCAAGCTCCATAGTGGAAGTTGAGGGACCCATGGAGCCCACCACACCACAGTGCCAAGGAAAAGCTGTCCAGGTGCAGTTCAGAGGGCTGGGAGAGTCTGAGACCCTGAGCAGTCAGGGGGATGAGGGAAGTGCTCTCAATCCACGGCCAGATACAGAGGGGGAAAGCACTCCCCTAGGGTGCCCATGATGTGGCGAATTGTGGGCTGAAATAGAACTGTGGAGGTATCTTCCCCATACCAAGTGTGATTTCAATGGGTGGAAAATGAGTGGGCACCACAAAGATGATCTAGATGATCAGCCTAGGGACCAAGAGAGACCCCCGCAGGGTGGCACCTCCAGTAAGTGTGGAAGATGACAGGAAAAGAAAAATCTGACGGTCAGGTAAGGCAGGGAGGTGTGTGATGGAGTGCTGGGCAACACCAGCTGAGCCAGCACTCTGATCACTGCAACTCCAATTAGTTGCCCCGGCGCACACCTGACTATGAGAACAGTGCCCAATTGATAGACTGGAATGGACTGGGGAGAGTTAAAAGGCTAATTAACTCTTTAGCCCAGAGGGTACAAAAGGCACAGGAAGGAAGTGTGAAGGGAGGAAGACAGTGAGTGGGAGAGAGACAGGTTGCCTTGTAGAGTCAGAACCATAAACGATCTCTCCCCTCCTCACCTCAGGAGCTGAGGACTCCATGGTACTGTTGGTATGTGGCTGCATCATCTGTAAAGGTGGTGGAATAGAACACTGTAAATACGTTGCATGAGATATTTTACCAGAAGAAATGTCTCTGGGCCGTTTGAAGACTAGACTATCTGCCACAAAGGGCAATATAGAATCCTCTCTCTTCCTTCCCAGGATTTGATGCAGGATGAGAGCGAAACTGATTACACTTAGTTTGGAAGAGTAAATTGTAAGTTCATTGGGGCAAAGACTTCATCTTCCTTTATGAGTGTACAGCACCTCAGACATTCCAGGCACTACCACCAGACAAATAAGAAATAACAGAAACAAATGCCAGTTGGAAGTACCAGGGGGAATGAACAGCTTTGGTACCTTCATATTTCCTCATATGTCTTGACGTGGTGACTGAAATCTCTTGTTTTGATACCTAGAATTATGTTCCACTGGACCAGTGACAAGCAGACATGCCAAACCCATGAAAAAAACGCAAAAATTGGGCTTGTTTTTGGTTTAATTGGCTTGTGAGTTGCTTGTTGGCTACGTTTTGGCTTATAGCTTGTTGTTTGTTTGGCTTGTAGCTTGTTGCTTCTTTTTTTTTTTGATCAGCTCCCGGCAAGCAGGGGCAAGGGGGGGCAAGCAGGGGCAATAGACAAGCAGGGGCAAGGTGGGAAGAGAGTCGGGTGCACAGTGGGCCCACCACAGTCCCATACTGCACACCGGGGGGGATCTAGTCACATAGGGTGTTGGGGTTCTTAGGGACTGGCTTGTTTTAGCCTTGTTTTGAAATGGGATTAGCTTGATTTTTGGCTTATTGTGAAAGTCGGGGTGCTTATTTACCATGTGAAAGTTGGCAATTGTGGTGACAAGGCATTCTCAATTGAAGGCCTCACCTCAGGAATCAGTTTTCCCTAGAGGTCTTCCTGAGTCTGAGTTGGCAAATTGGAAAATAATGAGAGGCCTATCGCCACTCACTGAAAAGCACTTAATTCCAGAGCAAGCTGGATTCCATCCAGGCAAGCCATGCACCAGTCAAGTGCTGAACATCACCCAATACACTAAAGATGGTTTTGAAAATGGTGTGGTAGCAGGCATCATGTCTGTTGACCTATCAGCACCATACGACACAGTGAATCACTTAAGGCTCCCTACTAAAACATATGTGATGAAATATCACCACCTCCTACGACTGATACAATCTCTATTAGAGAACCAATGTTTTCATGTCGAACTATGTGGGAAGCAGAGCCAGTGATGGCAATAGTAAAACAGCCTATCACGAGTGTATTCTCATCACATTCTTTAACATCTACACAAATGATCCGGGATTTGGAGCAATCAAATTTTTGAATTGCTCCACTCCAGCTCCGCTCCAGCACCAATAGTGACTGTTCCAGCTCCGCTCCGACTCCGCTCCGTGCTCCGACTCAAGTTAATTTTTAACTAAATAAAAAAGTGCATACTGTAATTTTGAAAAAACATTATTTTCATTCAGACTTTTAAAACAATTTAAATGTCATCAACAATGATACAAACTAGAATCATCCATAATTCATTCTGTAAAAAATTATTGCAGCAATCAAGTCATCTTTCATAGCCAGCCGCAAAATTTAAAATGAACTTTAAAGCCGAAAACAGTCGCTCTACACTAGCTTGAGTTGTTGGCATGCTCGAAGCAATTCTACAGGCAGCCTGAATGTGGTGTGGGTAGCTGTGAATGGCCTCAAAAACAGACTTAACTTTTAGCCTACCAATAGACTCCATCGCCTTACAATCTTCCCGAAAGTTTCTCTTGAATAATGCTTCATTACAATTATGAATCACAGAAACTTGCCGGGGTCTTTCTTGTTTATCCAATTTCTTTTCGAAGTCATCTTCTGAAGAATTGATGCTTGAATTATCTCCATTTCCCCGTGATGGTTGAAGACGTCTCAGGGATGGACACTCGAACAAGTTCAGAGTGGAGATGGACGTTTGAGAACAGCCTGCTATTTCTGAAGGATGTGAACTTTCCAAAACTGCAAATTTGATTGTTGATGACTCCTTTTGTTGTGTTTCGTTTTCTTCCACCTCTTTCGCCGAGTTCAAATGTAGCAATAGATTTTGTTTTTTGACTAGTCGAGCAATATCAAGGAGCCCTTCCTTTGCCTTTGGTATTTCCCTTGAGGTAAGAAGAATCTGATACCGTGGGTTAACATAAACTCCAGCAAGGAAATGAATATTATCAAAAAGCTTCCCTTCGCATTTCTGCATGGAGGATAGAATTCCTTCTGCAATTTGTCCACCATTTTCTTGCAAGAATTTTGACAGTTTTCACCATTCCTTCATTAAAACTCCCGGGGTTACAGCGACAGCTTGAAGATTCACGGTTGTTTGGTTTGGCTTTGCCAAGAGGTCTCGCAGGTTCTTCACTTTGTCCCATTCAGCTTTTGTTAACTTGAGTTCTCTTGTTCCAGCAGCAGCCACTTGTTCATGGTAAGATTGAAAAACGAGAAGCCAATCAATCATCGCAAATGTTGAACCCCAGCGAGTCACAGTATCCAATGATTGAGTTACCCCATGTAGATCAAGCAGAACACTTCGAATACGTGGGGTTCATAGTTTGACAATGACTTGTCGAATTTTTGCCAGAAATTTCTTCGCATGTTCTTTGTTCAGTCCATCCCAGATTGCCAACCGAAGAGTGTGAATACCATACCTCATCAGTTGGACTTTTGAGTCGTCCTCAGGAAGCCATGTTGGAAGTATGAGACTAGGGTCATTAACCCACTGCGCAGCAGCATCCATGCTGAGTTCGATTTCATCCATTCCTTTAGTTCCTTCCTCAGGCAAAATACCTTCAGTTCTGTCCACATCCCTGTTCTCAGAGGTAGAAATGGTTTCATTGTCCTTGCTGAAATTTTTGATGGCACACGTCATGTTTGCTGCATTGTCAACGCAGATGCTCAGCACTTGCATTTCACTGATACCAAATTTTTCTAAAATAACTTTTACTTGACTTTTCACGTACGAAGAATTGTGACGCCCTTCAGTGTCGATTATGTCCAAGGTTTTTACCACAGCTTTATCTTTTCCTTCTTCGTAGTACTGAACATTGATTGCAAGGAAATTTCTGTTTCCACGGGTTGCCACATCCATTTTCAGGTAGCACAATTTTTGCTCCAAAGCTTTCTTGAGCTCTTCACGACCAGACTCAGCTGTGCTAACAACTAAATGACGAACCGCATCATGCCCCGTCGAATCGCCAAGCTGCCGACCCATTTCACCTGCAATTTTTTGGAATCCTTTGTTCTTTAGCCTGAAGGTAGTGAGCGGTGTTGAACTCAAGCAAACCTTTTCCATCAGCCCTTCACGGAAAGTATTGGCATCCATGGTGACTGTAACCTTTGAGGACTTCAAATATGAGTCAAGTTTTGTTTGCTCAATTTTGGGTTTCTTTTCAGATGAATCTCCGCAAAAAATATTTTCTCCAGGAGTTTTCAAAGAGCCAGATGAACATCGTTTAGCTGCATCAGCTTTCTGTTTTGCCTCATCTTCCCGGTCCTTTTTTGTAACCAGAGCCGCATAGTTTTCAGGATGGTTACGTTTTACATGCCGCCAAAGGTTGAAACTTTTCACGGCACTTGCTTCACTTGTCTTGAAGCTACATGGTTTGAGCTCGCCATTCACTTCCTTTTCTACCTTGCACATTGCCGATTTCTTCTTTGCTTTTCCCAAAAGCCCAAATTTGGGCTTTTCAAATTCAAAAGTAAAGACGTCATTGAGCTGCTTTTCCATAAATCGGCTATCAATCATGGGGGGCAGATTTGATTTTTTTTTTTGAAGCCATGGCCAAATCTTCTTGTGCTGCTACCGCATCCAAATGTTTTTTGTTATTATCTTTGAAAAGCAATGAACAAAAGCATTACATTTTTTTATAATGTACCTGCTTGTGATATCTTAACCACTTAAGGTACTTCGAATTTATTTTGGATTTTCTGTACAAAAATGATCGCATTTTCTTTTTACACAAAATTATTATTAAAGTATATTTTAATATTTTAACATGTTTCTTGCAGTTTTAATGAAGTAAGAAGTATTTTAATATACATCATTATTATAAATTTTTATTTATAAATTGCAAGTTAGTTTTCTTATGAAATTTTGCAGTAAAAATATTTGAAATATTTTCCAAGTTTTAATATAGATATATCGATGAAATTTGGTATGTGCCGTAGCGTTAGTACATGCTATCGCTGTTCTACAACATTAATTGTTGGGAAGTAACGAGGCTACACGTTACAAAGTTGAAAATAAACTTTAACGGGAAAGCGGATTCAAATTGCAAGCACAGTCCTTTTAGTAAAGAGAGCAAATTTTCGGAAATATGTTTTTGCTACATCAGCCTGAATAGATTATACAAGATAGAGCAAATAACAGGTTCTATCTTGTATAATGTTTCCAGCCTGATGAAGGAAAAACATATTTCCGAAAATTTGCTCTCTTTACTAAAAGGACTGTGCTTGCAATTTGAATCCGCTTTCCTGTTAAAGTTTATTTCCAACGTTCTATTATACAACATCATTCAAATAAAATTATTTAAACTACAGGCGTCGTGAACTGAGGGGACTGGGCCAATTTTATTTAATATTTTTTACATCTTTGACTATTTAACAAATACAACCCTGGAATATGATTTAATGCTAAAACATGCATTAAAATGGTACTCTTAATTTATTTTGTATAATTAACAGTTTCCGAGAAAACTGCTTAAAATTTTTTATCTGCTTAGATGCTTAGAATGATACAAACAATCTTACTTATTACTTATTTTTCAACTTTGGAATCATAAATTTTAAATGTAATAATAAATAACCAAAAATTATTAACTTATTACGGAACATAATATTACCGCTCGTAGCCAGGGGCAGTTGACAACAAGCCTTTCTTGAAATATGAAATAAAAATGACCAACCACCAGTTCGGGATGCCTATGGTTTAAATAATTTTGGATAATGTAATATGGTAGCACATACTAACACTAAGACACAGACATAATTTTATTACTTTATATTAAAGCGTTTTTGAGATATTAATCAGAAATTAACTTTTCATCACCTCCTTGAAGGGACTGTAGTTCCCTTAGGAAGAATTTTAGGACACGTGTTCACAGAAATGTTTTTTCTTAAAATAACCTAAGGATTCACCCCCAAAGTTGTGTTGGACATTTTCCAATCACTCTGGATATATCACAAAAAACCCTCCTAATGTATGCAAAAATGTTTACTGTATATTTATATGCCTGCTGCACACGACTTTTTCAGTAAATTTAAAATTACAAACAACGCTACCAAAAGACCGTTGAACAGATGACATATAAAATAAGTCCGCCAGAGTGATACGGGAGCATGTACAAATGAACAAATGTACCGGTAAGGGGAGCCCGTGTGAGAAATGAGCTTAAGTGATTAATATCTCTTGCGATATCTTAATATATCAATAAACAAAAACATTATTTTTTTTGCAATATACCTGTTTGTGATATCTTAAATGTTGTATCTTGCGTCACACTTTTCTGTAATCGCAGCACTCAGCGCGTCTCATTGATCAACCCTTACAAAAGAAGTATCAACACATACTAATCTAACTATCTAACTAATCTACGCGAGTACGTACTCGCCTAACCTTGGCACAAGGGTGGGAGCCCACTGCTGGAATCCTGTCTACCATGGCATTATGCTAAACCGCGCTCTCTCCTTCAAGGCACACGTGGAGAAGACATAAGGCAAAGTTAGCACCTGGAACAACATACACCTCTACCCCGATATAATGCTGTCCTTGGGAGCCAAAAAATCTTACCGTGTTATAGGTGAAACCGCGTTATATCGAACTTGATTTGATCCACCGGAGCGCGCAGCCCCGCCCCCCAGAGCGCTGCTTTACCACGTTATATCCAAATTCGTGTTGTATTGGATCGAGTTATATCGGGGTAGAGGTGTACTCAGGAAGCTTGCAAATTCAGAATGGGGAACCAACCCAGGAACACTTAGAGCCCTCACACTTGCACTTTGCTATTCAACGGGTGAATGTGAATGTCTGGTGTGGGAAAGATTGGGTCATGCAAAGAAGTGTACCCTGTGCTGAATAACAGCTGCCTTATATCACAGGATGCCTAAAACCAACAAATGTGAACAGCCTTTATGTGCTTGCCAGAATCGCTCCACCAGATATTGGGAGAATGGTCACAAGCAAAATGAAATGATTATGATAGGTCAAAGATATCAAACATCCTTAATGGCCACACCATGGCAGGTAGACACCTGAAATTGCGGAAAAGCTTCATAGCTGCAACAGTACTGCTTAAAAAATCACCGATGGCTACATGACAGGAAAATGGCACACTCAGCTTGAAATACTTGGAGGACATCAAAATGCACATCTACATTGCTGAACACCTTCCTGCAGGCATGGAGAAGGATTGGTCAACCTGGAGATATTTAAACCACCTCCGAACAAGAGTTAGCATGTCAAAAGTCAATAGGCGGAAGTGGGGCAACCCCCAGACACCTGACTGCACAAACCCTGGAACATCTGTTGGTTTACCAGCTCCTGGAAGAACCATGCACTATGGAAGATCTCAGCAGGGCTACAGACCAGGCCATATCATGTGTCCGACATTGGAAAACCTATGATTGTGGTGGAAGAGCATGAGAAGAAGATTTGTTCCAACAAGCCTTTTCTAAATTTATTTTTTCACCAAACTAAGATGGTGAGGCAGTGACTTTGTTAGGTCAGTGAATGGCTTGACTTACACACTCTTTGTTTTCTTTAAGCATAATAAACTCCCTGTATGCCAAG
The DNA here is from genome assembly GCF_002925995.2 of Terrapene triunguis. Lineage (NCBI taxonomy): Eukaryota > Metazoa > Chordata > Testudines > Emydidae > Terrapene > Terrapene triunguis. The sequence continues at coordinate 7,341,779 of NW_020698066.1, read as the reverse complement.
GCAGTATGTGGAATGTAGATGAATATACAGATAAATAAGTGCAACGTATTACTAGCATCTAACAATACAGTATTTATGCTTAATTGCATAAACAGGCACAGCCAGAGAACTTCTAAAATACAGGCAAAACTTACTAACAAACCACCATATTAAAAATCCTGAGACACTAATCCAGGGTAGGCAACCTATGGCACGCGTGCCAAAGGCGACACACGAGCTGATTTTCAGTGGCACTCACACTGCCCGGGGTCCTGGCCACCGGTCCAGGGGGCTCTGCATTTTAATTTAATTTTAAATGAAGCTTCTTCAACATTTTAAAAACCTTATTTATTTTACATACAACAATAGTTTAGTTATATATTATAGACTTATAGAAAGAGACCTTCTAAAAACGTTAAAATGTATTACTGGCACGCGAAACCTTAAATTAGAGTGAATAAATGAAGACTTGGCACACCACTTCTGAAAGGTTGCCGACCCCTGCACTAGTCTCATGTTTATTAATTATTATTATTTTATTATGGAATCTGTTTAAATTCCATAACAAAACAAAATACTTTAGTTAGGGGAAAAATCACCCAGTAAGATTCACAAGCTGCCACTGATAAATATAATAAAATATATTTATTGAGCATGGACATCAGTCAAGTCCCTAATGGATCTTTTCCTGGCACTTGTTGCACAAGTATCTGTCACCATGATAAGACAGCTAAGTTCACTTAAAAGGCTCTTTCTGGCTTTGTTTTTAACCCTATCACCTCCCTCTCCCCAGAAAAAAAAAATATTATGTGGGGGGAGGGAGGAAAGGAAGCCCTTTGTCACCATCCACCAGAAATCACCTCATACATGGCTACATACACCCATCACTGATCAGATCAGTATAAAAACAGGAGGCTAAATCTTGCTCTCAACTAGGCCAGTGTAAAGTCAGAGAAATTTCACTGACTTAAACTAAGTTACTTCTGATTTACACTGCTGTAAATGATCTGAATCTGATTTAAATGATCAGGGCAGAATCTGCCCCAGGATGTCCACCAACCTGTGGGAGTCCAATTTTTGGGAATGGCTGTAAAGTGAGCTACAAAATCTGCCAAATTACTGTGGCTGAAATAGATGATTTTTGTGACATTCTTTGGGCAGGCTCACAGCATAATGGTAAAACTGTGGCCTGGGATGCATAAATGATATAATAAGCATGCAGCAACAGAGTGATGAACAAACCCTGCGGAAACTAGGAGAGGAGGGAATAAAAAATGCATCCCCTGGTTGCAAACTGAGTAATGTGCTGCTGGTGGGAGGAGTGGAATGGAATCTCTCTCTCTGGGCGTTTATACCACCTGGTAGGTGTGTGGAGGGGGGAAGAAGGAGAGTGGGGCTAAAGCCCTTGAACAGGGGGCTCTCTGGGATTGTGCTCCCCAGTAGATTTGTGTAGGCATCTGGGTTGTGTTCCAATGCCCATTGGAGTCAGTGGAAATACTCCCATTGACTTCAATGGGCTCTGACTCAGGCCCTGGGTGCAGCTGAAAGCTTTACCAACCCAATCCCTGCTCCAGCACTCTCCGGAGAGGTCCTCCCTGTCCCGCCAACGCCAGCACCGCCCAGCTGGGGGGAGGAGCAGTTTAGGGCAGGTTTGCAGAGGCAGCAGGTCACTGACTGCCGAAAGGGAGGGAGGGGGAGTTCCAGCCTCAAGCCGCCCCTTCCCCAGAAGTGACTGGCTGCAAGGCTGCTCTCCCCTCCCCCCGAAGGAGGGGCCGCGCGAAGCCATCCCCTGGAGCTCGCACGCGCGCCCCAGCAGCACCTACTTCTTGCAGGGGATGAGCCCCTTTCTCTCCTCCAGGAGCCGGAGGCGCTGGTTGGGGCCGTCGTAAGACACCACCGCCCTGGTGTTCCTGCCGCTGCTGTGGTCGTAGGCCACCGTGCGCCCCTCCCACTGCAGCGGCGCCTGGCACGGGGTGGGCGGCTGCCCCCGCCCAGCGCGGCCCTGCGGGGCGGCGGCCAGCGGAGCCCCGCCATGCAGGCACAGGAGGCCGCCCAGCAGCAGCAGCAGCAGCCGGGGTTGCCCCAAGCAACCGCCGCCTCGCGCCATCCTCGGTGTCTCCTCTGTCAGCGCGAGCCCGGCGCCCTGAGCCCCACTCCGGAGGCGCTGGTGGGGTGACGGGGGGCGGGGAGCAAGCCGGGTGCTGCTGAGGCGCTGGAGCTGCCGCCGCTCGCTCTCTGGCCCCTTCTGCGTCGCTGACTGGGGAGGCGAAGGCGGGTCTGGCTGACTGCGGCAGCGGCAGGCGCGGAGCCAGGGCCCAGCAAATTCTGCAGCTGGGAGAGAGACAGGAGCGGGTGCAATGCTGAGCAAGGGCGGCGGCTCTTTGATCTCTCTCTCCCTCTCTCTCTCCCCGGCCAGCAGGGACTGCGGAGGCAGAGTGCCGCCTGCAGCCCGCCGGGCATCAATTATTTAAACAACAGACACGATGGGCAAGGACACACACGCCTCCTTCCACCAGCTCCCTCGTGTTCTCTCCCCGTTCATTTCACCTCTTCCCTTATACGTTTCCTGCCACAGGCATTGCGTATGGGATAGCCCCGATTCTGTAGCTGGATGAACATCATTTAATACCAGTGCAATAGGAGGGGAGACATCATCTGATGCCAGTGTCATAGTTGGGTGGCAGCCTATGATACCAATGCCACAGCTAGGAGCGCTGCACCTGAAGTAATACTCTGACTAGAAATACTGGATATTAAGCCTGTATTGATAGCTATTTCATATACCTCTTTATGTTCAGCCCTGTGAGTTTTCTCCTTGAAGGCTTAATTAAGATAAAAGGGAAGCAAACAATATATATGTTAATGTCATTGCTCAGTTTATAATGATCACATATTTCTTATTCAGCAAAAAAAAAGGGGGGGAGAGACAATACGTGGTTTAAAATACGTTCATGCTCGTGCTCCATATATAAACCAGAATAGGAAAGTAGACACTTTTCAGCAAGGAGCTAAATGGCCACTTGTTTGGGAAGTCGATTGTTTGCTTGCTTTCCATTTGGGCCTTATATTTTTGGTTTGTCTTTGACAAGAGCATCTGTGATATGGAATTTGATTGTGAGCAAATCTGATCACTTTTTCCTCTAAAAAAAGAACAGGAGTACTTGTTGCACCTTAGAGACTAACGAATTTATTTGAGCATAAGCTTTCCTGGGCTACAGCCTACTGTGTTTTGTGCGTGTGTGTGATCAAGGGTTCCTATAAGGCAGTGAACGCACACATTTGAGCATACAATTTTGCCTGCCCCCCAAATTCCTACTAGTCTCAAAGCAGAGCGACTATCTGAAGGACTGGACGCTGCAGACCAATTTTATCATATCGACATATATTCGTGTCGTATTGTCGTGTGTTTGGGGCTCATGGAGGGAGGGAGTTGAAGAATGATCTGCTTAGAGAGACCTCTCTATAATTTTACTTTTGAAGGAAAACATTTCACTTTCCCTGGCACCTGCTCTCCAGTCACTAATACGAGCATCCCCTTTCCCCCAAACATATCCGTTCTTCCCCCATTTGCCTTGGAGATTCCTTGACCTAGGTTTATCGTCTTCTGAGCAGTTTCCTAGAAAAGAGGGTGGGGGGAGGCAACATGGGTTACTAAAGCACACACGGAACTAGAGGTCAGGGCGCTGCTGCTGCTGCTACTACAAACAGGAAAGCACATCAACTGAAAATGCACCTTACAAAATAATCTTAATGAGAGGGGATGGGAAATTGCTACCCTAGGAGGACCACAGTCTGCCCTTAGTTACATCCCCGCTATGCCAGTGACTGCAATATGCCATTGCTCTCATCGGAGTTGCACAGTTGAACTGAGGGCAGAATTTGGTCCCTATTAATCAAGGACGAAATTCAACTGTTTTAAATAGCTGTAAATCCGGAGCAATTCCAGTGAACACTATGGGATTACTCCTAAATTACACCGATGTAACCGTATAATTTAGTCAAATGAAAGCCTCTGGGTTCGGACTAATGAAAGGGACAAAACGACTCGAATGTGAACGGTCTGCACTGTTTTCTAAAACACTGGCGGCTGCTGGTTTGTGACACAAAGTGCTTTTGAAAAACTTTAAATAATATCGTATCTTCCCCTCCCACCTATTCCTTTGCTGATCCGGTTTATGGGGGGGGGGGTAGTAGGTGGAAATTTTACTAGGGCGAAGTGGGTAGCTAATGGGATTTCTCATAGCAGCAACAGCAGGTGCAACACGACTATTGGCGCTGTGCACTGAGGTTCACTCCAGGCTCGGATCGGCTGCTGCTGTCCCAGCCAAGTTCGTTTCCAGAAAAAGTAATTGACCAGTTTGTATATTTCATGTTTGTTTTGTGAAGTCTAAGTTTCACATGCAGTATCTACCTCTGGAGCCATTGCAGTAACTGCGTAATAGTCAGAATAGACAGAAATAATAGCAACATTTTTTAAAAGCGGCAAAAGTTTCTGTGCTTTGTCTCTTTGAAAATGTAGGAAAAGGGCATAAAGTTCAGTGCTGCTTAAAAGAGTATCGTCCTTGCTCCTATTGAACTTCCCCTCCCTCTCTCTTAATTCTGCGACTGAATTTGCAGACCCGAGGTAGATGAGGGAAGCGCTTTTTTCTCTCTCTCGTCTTGAAAGAATTTATTGCACAGATCAACACTGAATGGCTTGTTGAAATTTATCTTGAGACGCAATGAGAAATTTAGTGATGTCGCCCTGGGATTAAACCGAGTGGAGGTGATGTCACCCTGTCTGAAAAGAAAAACAAACACACACACCAAGTGAACGATGCTGCCAAGAAGAAAGATCAACCCCCACGTCACTTGTGGCACTCGTATAAATATGGCCCTACAATTTCCATGGCTGTCTGTAAGTCTCAGATAGCTTGAACTTTGGAACAAGAGAGAAGCTCTGTGTCTTTTTAGCACTGAGGCACAAGGAAATCTAGAAGTTCATCTTTGCCAGTGGTTTTTATGTGCCAGAGTGATAGGGAACGGGGATAGACCAGCATCTCTTTAGCTCTTTCCACTGAAAGCTGAATGAGCGACAGGATCAGCCTGTGAGACTGATTACCCAAGACTTCGTGAGAGGAAGCAGAGACTCTCCGGAGCGACAAACGTTAGTCCCGCCGCTAAAGGCTGGGAAAATGCTAGCAACCTTGGCAGCGCTCTTCCTGTGGCTCAGGGTCAGCATGGGGGTGCATGGTGCTCCCTGCGAGGCTGTGCGCATCCCCATGTGCAAGACCATGCCCTGGAACATCACCAGGATGCCCAATCACCTGCACCACAGTACCCAGGAGAATGCCATCCTGGCCATCGAGCAGTATCAGGAGCTGGTGGACATCAGCTGCAGCCAGGTGCTCAGCTTCTTCCTGTGCGCCATGTATGCCCCTATCTGCACCCTGGAGTTCCTCCACGACCCAATCAAGCCCTGCAAATCGGTGTGCCAAAGAGCCCGAGATGGGTGCGAGCCCATCATGAAGAGGTACAACCACAGCTGGCCCGAAAGCCTGGCTTGCGATGACCTGCCTGTGTACGACCGAGGGGTCTGCATATCTCCTGAAGCCATAGTCACCGATGTCCCTGAAGGTGAGGAGGGACCAGTGTTTGTGTGTGTGTGTGGTGGGGGGTACACTAAGGCAGGGCTCATTGGGTAGAGAACCTTGATTATAAGATGGCAATTTTGAATTCAGATTTGTGCCCTTCTTCACCAAGTCTCTGGAAAGCAGAAAGCTTTAGTTAAGTGGGTCCCAAAAGCACAGAGCTCCAGAAGCTCCAGCACTGTGTAGGGCAATCTATCTCTCAAATATAACACAGAGGGACAGGTTTTGGCGAGGACTGCAACTAGTCTCTCGGGTAAATGTTTGTCTTTTAAAAAAAAGATTTCTCAGCAACAAACAAACAAACAAACCCAAACAAACAAACAAACAAACAAACCCAAACAAGAAGAGATTGAATTTCCTATGGGCAGGCAGCTTTTCTGAGAACACTGAAAAGCCAATCTGGGCAGAAGGACTCCAATATCCTCTCCAAGTCTCACTGGTGTTACTAGTCAAAACGAGAGATGATTCAGAGTTAGGCATAAGTGAACATTGAATAGTGATGTTTAAGTACGCCTTTCAAATTTAAATGTCAAATTGGCAGTGCAATACACAAAACTACACACCAGGCTTTTGTCCACGAAGCGAACTAGCAGTCATACAATGATATATTGCAGATTTTATTCCCTTCTTTTAAACAATTTACAGTGCTGTTAAAAAAAAACAAGTATAAGACCTGATGCAGACATATTTTCGAAAATATAGTGAATCAATGTTTTTTTAGGAAAGATTAACTATTTTAAATGCTCCCCGAGATGTGTATGCTAGTGAAGTGATTCCGGAAATATCAGAGATGATTTTTTTCGTTTATCTTCTTGTGTTCATTTCTTTTCGGTAGCAAAAACCAAATTCTGTGCAAATTTTATTGTGTATGTTTTTAAATAGATGTGAAGTGGATGGATTTTACTCAAGATGTAATGGTCCAAGAAAAACCTCAAGAGTCTAACTGCAAGAATCTAAACCAGGGTGCGTCTTCGTAAAGGTCCCCCTTTATTTCTCTCGAAAATAATTCTGTAATTGACATTAATTTGTAATTTTTCCTTATGATTTTTTTTTTTGAAGCTCGATGCAAGTGCCGGAAGATAAAGCCTACCCTAACAACATACCTGACCAAAAACTACAGCTACAGTAAGTCAACCAGTGAAATAATTTCATTTTCAACTCTTGGCAAAATTTCCCTAGAATCGCATTATCTTCTGGTTCCCTTCCCCTGGTTCTTTTGATATTATCAAATTATTATAGCTCCTCTACTTGTAATCCATGACAAGCCGCATCGTAGGTTTTAAGATTAAATCAATAAATGAATCTTAAAGAATCACTTTTATCTGGCACTTTAAAAGATGTTGCGCCTGAAACCTTATTTTCCCGAAAAACAACAAGAAACAAATATCTAGAACTAACGTGGTCATTAAACTCGCTAAATTGTTGTAGTATTTTTAGAATACAGACCGGTCTAACAAAACGTAGTGGGACAGATTGTTTAACAAAAATGGAGAGGGCCATGTGAGCCGTTTCTAAATTTTCCTGACGTTGTTTAATGCAACTCAGTCTAGTGACAAGTAACAAAATAGCTGGAGATCCTATGAATTGCAATTTTTATTTTGCTATTTCAGCTGGAATAAATTGGAATCTTGATTGATCAAGTAAGCACTATTGTGCTGTTCTCACTCCATGAAATGAGTTCATGTGAAAACAATGAAATGGGAGAAACATGAAAAGGTTGAAAAGCAACTTTTTTGTTTTATTTAGTCACAAATTAAGTCATAGAATATTTACTATATTTTGCATACTAGCCATTAGAGACCAATGGCCAGATCCTTAACTTATGTAAAAAGCAACAAAGAGTCCTGTGGCACCTTATAGACTAACAGACGTATTGGAGCATAAGCTTTTGTGGGTGAATGCCCACTTCATCAGACACATGTTGCTTTTTACAGATCCAGACTAACAGGGCTACCCCTCTGATACTTAACTTATGTAAATTTTCATAGCTCTATTGAAGTCCATGGAGCTGTGACAACTTACACCAGCTGAGATCTGGCCCATGGGTTTTATTATACAGTGTATGAAATTTTGACAATACAAGTGCCCAGCCACAAAAAGGATTTCTGACCAGAGGAACTCAAAATATTTATTTATAATTTAGTTTTTCTTTCAATAACAAGTCTGTATGATTAACAGTGAATGCAAAGTGAGCTATTAATTTAATATGTAATATTATGGTTTACTGCAAGTTTACAGTGACTGTTTCTGGGAGGGATATTATTTTAATTTGCTTATTTTAAACTATGGATATCACACAATAGACAGTTTAAAAAAACGTATTATATTCAATATCAAATTAAAACAAAAATGTTTGGGTACATGCTTAAGTCTTTGTTGTTAAATAATCGTTTAATTCAAATTCAGTTTGCTATTAGCAAGACAGTTGTGACATTAACCTTATAAAGCAAGCTGTAAATACATTTGTTTTAAATTGTTGCATTTTGATGCACTTTTATGAAACATTAATATTTTCTAATATCTAATTTCCTAATCTATCTCTCTACAACACACACTACCATTTGGTGGAACATTGAGATTCTGCATTGTGTAATATATACATACATCTATACTCTGTGAGTGTATATAAATATATATGGTAACTTAAAATGTCTATATTCTGAACTGAAATAGAATTTTTAAAATCATGTTTGGCCCAATCCTGTTTCCATTGACTTCAACAGGAGTGTTGCGTGAAGAAAGACTGCCGGTACTGGTCCTACAATTAAAAGACCTGAAAACACTGCATTCGATTGGCTACGTTTGTATTCAAGATTTTAGCTTTGAGATGCAGGGCCTTATTCTGCCCTCAGTGAAATCAATAGGAGAGTTACCATTTGAAGTGGGATGGGGAGATAATATGGGAGAAAAGTTGAAGTACAAATCCAGTTTTGCTAGAAATCCCCTTTAAATAATATATGCAGTTAACCAGTAATTTGTAATGAAAGAGGTGCCGGGGCTCAAGCAATATTTTTAAATTCATAACTGATGCAGTAAGCCAGAGGTGCCGGGGCTGTGAACTGCCAAGCCTAGAGGTGCTGGGACTCAGTGCTGGCAAGTCCTGGCGCAAATTAAGCACTGCAACTAACTCATTCTTCCAGTTGATTGTGGGTACTGTTTAGTTGTAAATACAAAAGAATCACTGATGGTTATCTGGGTTTAGCTATGATATTATAGCTTATTTTGTAAACAGTTCCCAACAACAATCATGTTTTATAGTAAGTCTATATGAAGTCTTCACCTTTTTAATTGTAAAGCAAATTTCCAACTAAAAATTCATGTAAAGATTATGGGTAGACATTTTCAAAAGCATCTAAGTTACATAGGACCCTAAATCCCATAATGTTTCAGTAACTTTCAAAAATGGGTCATAGACTGTTAAGTCACTTAAATGCTTTTGAAAATGTCACCAATATCCCTAAAACACTATGTGGATGCTACAGATTTTGATATAGTTATTGTTAACACACATAGCACAGATTGTGTTATAGCTACTGTTCTCAATAGATATTATTCCTTCTATATGTGAAACCTTACTATATTTCTAGAATTTGCTAGTTACTAATGTTGTTTATTGAAGATGGAATTAAAAATGTTAAAAAAGAAATTGTAGACACAGCTCAGGTACAGGATGTGCCGCTGATCAGGTGTGTCCTTTGAGAGTAATGAGTGGCCCTTTCTTAAATCCACATAGGTGTACAGTTTTCTTCAGGATGTTTAGCACTCCAGAGCCCAAATACAATCTTAATTTCTCCTTTATATAGTTAGGTAACAAGAGTCAATGGATATTGTATCTGGATCTCTATTCTGTGTAAAATCCACAGTTGAGATACCACTTTTAAACCAGTTTCTCAAAGACTTTTATTTGAAGGAAGACAGTATAAACTATATACATTGTGAAAACCTTATCCTATTAATTTTTCAGCTTTTCATTTAAAATCATAGTTTTTTCATAGTGTGTTTGATGTAATTAATTTACACCTGGAAAATGTATTCAGTGTCTAGATTACATCTAGACATCAGTAGTTTAAATGGTTTATTATTTAAAACAGTGTGGATTTCATGGTAAATCTTTATGACAAATATTTTAGCTAATCATAAATAACAACATGTAGGGACTGAAAAAACAACTTTTACTCATATGAATAGTTCTTATTAATTTATATTATAATTGTCCTTGCATATATATTTTCCTACTTGCAGTTATTCATGCTAAAGTAAAGGGTGTAGAGAGAGGTAGCTGCAATGAAATAACTACAGTGGTTGACGTGAAAGAGATACTTAAATCTTCAATACCCATTCCTCGATCTCAAGTGCCTCTTCTTACTAATTCATCCTGCCAGTGTCCACATCTTCTCCCAAATCAAGATGTTCTCATTATGTGTTATGAATGGCATTCAAGGTAAGCAATTACAATGCAGTGCAGAAATTTACTGTAGTCAAATTTAATAGAAAGCAGGCACGCAAGCAAGAAAGTAAAGGTCATTTTCTCTGTTCAGAAGCAAATGTGAACCTAGTGCCGAGTTTAATTCCCCTGATTAGTATCCCATATACAGTTCAGGGGAATATATATAAATATTCTATTACTTTTACAAGTCCATGGCTTCAGGTAGCAACATTAACATTTCAAAATTCACTTACACATTTCATAAGCAACCTGAACTCTGACCTACAACACATACTTATAAACTTTGATGTGTACATGGAAACGAGACTCAGACATGTAGCATGGTAAAATGCGGCCACCGCAACTTTATTTGAAGTTATTGCCCTACTGGGCTAACCACCCCAAACTACCCAGCAGGAACTAGTTAGAGAAAAACAGTGAAAGATCACCATCTGCTTTTTTATTACTGTGGAAAACCAAGCTAATTACCAAATATGCGGTGAATGATTTGGAAAGTTCATTGAGGTTTTTATTTTCATATGCTCTACTAAAATGGATTCGAAAAAACTGTTATATGTTTCCTGTTGAACTCAGTTGTATGTAAACAGAAGGTTTTGCGTTACAGTGGCTTTTTAAAATGTCAGAAGTCACAACTGGTAAAATCCTGTCTCTATTGAAGTTGATGGCAAACACCTATTGATTTAATTGGAAACAGGATTTCACCCAATAACTAGTTTTGAGCCAAAGTGACATCAGCACTGAAGGAAATAACACATTGTGGTTTCATTTATAATGATTTCCCCTTCAGTTTAATGCTACTATTTTTTCTATAGTCAATACTAGAGGAGGGAAGGAGTGGTCTATAATACTGTCCAGATTCTCCACTGCATTGCTATCTGTGTAGTCATTTACATCTCTGCAAAGTGGGTGTAAAATGCTACCAACTCCGCATAGTACCATTTTATACTCACTTTGCACTGTGTACATGACTACCTAGGGTGCAAGACAGTGCAGACTCAGGCCCTATATTAGGTAGTGCAGATCCCCGATTGGCAGTTAAATGTCATATGGAATCAGGCATATTTATATCAGTGTTTTGCTTTCTTCAGCTGATTAATGCGTGCATCTTAATTGATATCTGCAAAGTCTGGAAAATTATTGCAGTGCCTCGACCAGTCAATTGATTTAAGGTCCGATATCTCATGATCAATGAGGGTCTGAAATGTGTGCTTTATAGCATGGAGGTTTGGAAATCCCAGTCTCCGAGTGAGACAACAACACGTGTTTCTAGTTTGTGAGATGTCAGACCTTAAAACTGTGACATTATGATTTTTAGATTAAATTATTTTAAGCTTTTGTTAGAAGCTTCCAGCATTCTGTAGTTACAATTTTATTTTTCTCATTCTGAGTCCTTTACTATAGCACTCTTGTATTATGGCCAGCCAGCTTTACAGGGGAAAAAAAAATCAAGTAGCTGAAAGCCTGTGCTGTTGCATGGGTGTGGCATTTGGGTCAAGTAGTCCACCATCTGTGCAGTCTCCCTCATACAACCAATGAAATTCTTGCATGCAAATTAGCAGCTGGTGATTTGATTGAGTTATCTCTGATATCACAATACTCTAGGATTCTTAGCATGGCATAAATACATGCCTTACTATGGCTGTACACTGCATGGGTGTAATTCATAAAGTCAACATGGCTGAGAGCTTAAAAACTGAACAGTAACAGACAGCAAATCCCAGTGATGATTGAACCTGGAGATCAGGGCTTAAATTCAGTTGGAGCTGTCTGGAGCGGAATGCTGGTAAATGTTTTCAACCCCCCTGGAGTGTTTATTGCATGTTGAGCTGGGGTGGGGGGGCTCCTGGAAATACTCTATAAGAATTTAAGCCCTGCTGGAGATATTCTGAAAAAGAGCTGTCAACCATGCTTGTAGCTGTTTCCATTACTTCACACTGACTCAACAGACATTCTAGGCTGCAGAGTGACATGCAGTTATGCAAGACAAACAAAATGTAAGATTGGACAGTGTGGTATAAAATTATTATACCTGCATGACTCATCTGTGGTTAGGGACATGGGAGTATTAACATTGTCCTACTGGATCAAACCAGTGGCCCATCTAAACTATTATTCTGTGTCTGATAGTGGCCTTTACCAGCTGCTTCAGAGGATTACGTTTCTCATGAGTAATACAATTGTCATAAATAAGTGCCAATGAAATCTTTATACCACAGTGTATAATCATATGTACTCTTTCTCCTGGTGACATTTCCCAGCTGGAGTTACAGCAGAAGCCCCTCTCTGTCACTGTGTAATAGGGCCACTGGAACCACATAAGTTCAGATCTGACTGCCTTTCCTCTAGCCCAACCCACCACGGCCCTCGGCTGCAGCCTGTGTTGGATCAGCATAGAGACCCTCTCTGTCTGGCAGTGGGGGTATGGAGGCATTCAGTTTCTGCCCAGCAAATGTCCCAGTGAGAGACTAAAATGATTGGGCCTTGTGGTGTCCTTCACAATACAGATATAGTTAGAGAGAGAGAGATTAATTAAACGGAGTGTCATGGGACATGCTACCCAACCCATCGTTCTTCTTTATACCTGGTGAAGCTGGGGTATCTTTCACCTACAGCACTATTGCAGGTAAGGACACAGATCCTGAAGTGTTTCATAGGCACCAGCACAATGCCTATGTTGTATGGGTTGCAAACATGTCAGGGAAACGTTGATATTTTTTAAAACAATGTTTTCATTCAAATTTAAAAATTAATATATGGAAACATTTCTGTTGGTCTTAGGTTTTGTAAAAGTTTATTTGTAGAAAACTTAAATTTGGGGTCATTTTGACCTGACTGGTTCCCTTTGGAAAATATTTCTTGTCTACGGTAAATCAACTGGAATGATGACTAAGCATATAAAATCAGGGATCATATCTTTTAGTTACCTGGTATATATGAAACTAGCTATAGCTCACATTTTCATCTTTTAAAAATTTTAGGTTGATGCTTCTTGATGGATGTTTAGTTGAAAAATGGAAGAATCAGCTAGATAAAAGATATAAGGTAAGTATAACCAATTAAAGTAATTCTTACATTCTTAATAAAAAGTCAGCCATCAAAATCTATTTGAGCACCTAAATAAATGACCTGAATTTCAGAGATATTGAGCAGTGGCAGCTACTACTGTCTTCAGTGAAGGTGTTTAGCACCACTGTAAGTCAGGACTTCTATTTAGATGACTAAATATAGATTTAAGTGTGTAAGTTTGACTATTTTGGCCTTAAATTTTGGAGAGGGTCTCTCATGGTGAGACATTTATATGTTTATAATTTTCTTAGACTAAAACAATTTTTATAACAAACATCTATAAACATTTAATAAAAATCTAAAATATTTCAAATATATAAATGTTTTGTTAGTGTTCTTTTCTTAAATACTGATGTGTTACAACAATGAACTTGTGAATTATTTTCATATAGTTGCTAATGCATTAACCTATGAATGATAACCTATCATTGTTAAGTATACAGTGCTCATTACAAAGTGAATATGAGAGTAAGGCCAAATCCTGTTGCACTGAATAAAGCCAATGTAAACAGGCTTTGATCCATTTAGAAACATTGCAGGACTGAGGCATGGAATCCTACGCACCAAGGTCCCTACCCAAAGTCTACTGAACTCAGTGGGAGTCGCCCCATTGATTTCAATGGGCTGGGGACTGGACCTTAACTGGCCTGGATGCCTGTGCAGCTACAATGTACCTCCTTCAGCATGGGGAGGAGGAGTAGACATAGCGCACTTCTCCCTGACTTTACAAGGTCACTGACCACCACCCCCGGCCTGCTCACAAAGCTTACTGTAAGTCCCAGTGCAGAGATCCACCATGGATAGGGTGTTATGGAATCCTGATTCAGCTGTGCTCAAAATGGAGCCTGAGCACATTAGGAATTGGAGGCAGGATTTGCCTCTTAGTTCTGAAAAAAGTTTGCAAAGAATTAAATAATGGGCTGAGATCATACATTTTTTTTGGCTTTTAATTATTGGCTGGCTGGAGAATGCCAGGGAGGAGAGAAAGAAGGCTCATTTTTCACTAAAGAAGCTTTTAAGTTACCAATCAACTCTTTGCTGCAGCTGTGTCTGCTACATTTTATTATTCTTTTTCTCCAGTCCTTTGACTACCTATGAAATGGGGAAACACACTTTAAAAAGGAGTTTTAAAGAAAAAGAAATGGGAAAAAAGTAAAACTAGATTATAATAGCAATAAGGCAGCACAGGCTGTGATTTATGGAAACATTAACATATGACTTGGGCATTTGAAAACACTTAGCCTTTAACCTCATACCTCCTCTCTGACCCATGGTGTGATTTAATGGCCTTCAGGTAGCACCTTTGTCATGTCTGAATACATAATTAGACATCTCAAAACCTGCTTAAACAATAATTTATAGACCACTAAATGTTTCATGGATATCTTACAAGTTGTGGTGCTTATTCACTGTATTTTGTTCAGAGATTAGTATGTTTTTGTCCAGAGTACAGGTAATAATCACCATTTAAACCTGTTGCTTTTAAATATGATAACCCTAAGTACCAACTGGTACTTTTGATGTTGTTTAATGGGCTGTATGCAGTTCTTCTTGAATAACATAAGACTCTGTCACTCTGCAACACTTCACAGGGCTGATGCTAGATATTTCGTCAACCCTAGGCAAAACTGCACACACATTGTCCTTCAGAGGTGTCACATTGTACCCCTAAAAATTCAGTGGCTTAGGTGGTCATCTAGCTGGCTTATTGCTAACATCAGCCCTCTTATTTCTAGTCTAGTGAAAAGATTAACCCATAAATTAAATACAACTTTCCTATATGGTGATATGTTTACATATATCATGTATGTATATATATATATATATATATATATATATATATATACTTTTAAAGGATAGGCTGCTCTCCACTTAGCTGAAACAATAGGCCAAGTAGGCATGTTATGTAAGTCATTTAGCAGTGGTCCTGCAAAGGTGTGTGCACATACAGACCCTTATGCCCACTGACTTCACTGAAGTCCCAAGAAGTTGTTAGGTTTTGCATGTGTAGATCCCTTTGCAGGGTAAGGGCCATAGTATGCCGCTATCTATTGTGCCAGTTTCATTGACAATATCACCGAATCAATGGGAATTGACTGCACAAAGAATACAGGACCAGGCTGTTACTGTAGACATCGGTGACATATTGACAGTAAGTAGAGTAAAATATTAAGCTACTGAGAGCTGCACTAGAGTTCACAGTTTGTTAGCTTTTATTAATTAACTCAGAATGTGGTAACATCTCTAAGTGTTGTGTTTTGACATTATTTCCCTAGAGGTGGGAACAGAGACTGCAAGAAAAGGTGCGAACAGCCCATGATAAAAATCAAAACGTTGGACGCACTGGTCGGAGTGGTGCACCAAAATTGAACACTAAGAACACCAGCCAAGTGCTGGGGACCCCCAAAAAGACCACTAAAATAAGAAATGACCAGAAACAAACAACCCCCAAAAAAGTATGAGTTATGAATTTCCCTAAGGAAACACTTTCTTGCATGATGAGGGTCACAAGCTGGCTTGAGTGGTATGTGTATTACTCCAGAACTCATCAATTGCAGTATTATGCATAGACTTTTTTTGTAGCACTTTACTTTTAAATGTTTGCTTTTTATTTTAAGCCAGTGCAAACCATAGATTGTAGGTTTGCACTGATGTGTGGTAGGCATATTAAAGCTGATTGATGGCGCTTATCATATTCAGAGCAGTCGAGTGCATAGTTTACCAATAAGCATCTGGATATGCATTATCCAGTTTTTTTTATGTGTGTGCCATAAATATGCTTACATTATTAGTATTTGAACTGTGTGTGTTTGTGTAGCAAAAACACATCAAAAGGAAACATTTAATTTTTTATTGTACTTCAGGCTGGCTTCTGTTGTTATAACTTTAAATATATTTAAACATTTAGATGAAAA
Organism: Terrapene triunguis; assembly: GCF_002925995.2. NCBI lineage: Eukaryota > Metazoa > Chordata > Testudines > Emydidae > Terrapene > Terrapene triunguis. The sequence continues at coordinate 7,325,742 of NW_020698066.1, read as the reverse complement.
AAATAAATGTTTTTAAAAGGAACAAATTAAAGTGAAACAAAACTATAGAGTGCATAACAGTAACATTTACAGGTTTGCCAGTTGCTGAAATATGGCTTTGTTATGAAAAGTGATTTAAAACAACTGGAGGGAAAACATATTATTCTGTTACTGTAAACATGCCCTTCAGTTACTCTGTAGTGCAGATGTTAAAATATTCAAGAGAGGGACTAGTGTATCTCAGGAGTAAAGTGGGCAATTAGCCATTTTACCACTGGAGACCTGATTTTAAATTTTGCTTAGATCACACAAGGAAATGAGATTGCTACTCCCTGTTCATAAACTCCTCTAAACTACCACACAGTTTGGCACAACTGGAAGGCACTCGTTGTATTGAACAAGGACCAGGACAACGCTGATGCAGCTACTCATGTGCTTAAGGATAAGCATGTGCTTAAATGCTTTGCTGGGTCAGGACTTAAAATTGCAAAGGTGAGGTAACTTAAATATGAGGTACATTGGCACAACTCTGGGGTGCAGTTTACACTGCTCCTGACTGCACTCTACCTGGCTCAAGTCATTGCTTCGGGGGCTCTCTGCTTTTTGCTATCACCTATTTAATGCCATTGCATAATGAACATTTGGCTGTTAAAGTTTTAGTGCCTCTGAGCTTTAATTAAGGTGTTAGAGCTCATAACAAATGTCTCAGAGAACCCCCAAAATCTTCCAGCAAAACCAAAAAATACTAGACTTAACACCGCTGATATTTTCTATTTTTTAAGGGGCAAAATACCATTCTTAAAAACAAGCAAGCAGACAAGCTTTCCTGACTTCTTTACCCATCTTAAATAAGAAGGAGAAAAAAAACAAAAACAAACCCAAGTTTAAAAAAATCCTTTGCATGTCTCCCGATTTATCGTGTCAACACATTAGTATGCTGATCTAAGTTACTGTAGGAATCCTAATGAAGGTTGCATGCATTTTATCTGAGGGCATAATTTGTCACCCTGACTTGGTAACAAAATGTTCTAGCACAAGAAACAAAAGATGCACAAATAAATCCAAATAGCACCCAGCAAAAATATTACTTTCGTTAGCCATGCTCGTACCTGTGCAGCACAATCAGCTTACTCGCTGGCGTGCAAGCTAATGAACTTTTCATGTGTGCAATTTCTTGCTGCGAGACCCCTGAGTGGCAATAAATGTGTGCTTTGTGTATTTACACAACTAGAAGAACAAAGTGACAAAAAGATCCAGCCAAAATGTCCAAATGTGGGCATCCTAAGCTAGGCACCTCCAGCCATTGTCTTTGTGCAGATGCAGGAATTCAACCTTGCAGAATTGGGTCCCAGATCTATGTTTAGGCACCCAAGTGGTCTAATTTTCAGAAGTGATGAGCACCCATAGTTCCCATTGATTACAGTGAAATTGGGGATGATCAGCTTCTCTGAAACTCAGGCCACATAGTTAGGTGCCTAAATAAAAATTATGGATGAAATCCTCTTTCCATTGAAGTCAATAGTAAAACTCCCATTGGCTTCAGTGGAGCCAGGATTTCACTTGACGTGCCTAAATTAGACACCCAAGTTTGAAAATATTGACCTAATCAAGCATAAGCAAAAAATTCAATATTTTTAAAAAGCTTCTAAAATAGTATGCTTTTAGAGCACTGTGGAAGTTCTAATGCTTTGTTTTCATATCAATCTCAAGTTAACCCCTAAAAGAAAGCTGGTGAATACATGTAAGTGTAATTATTAAAAAAGGATCAACATTCTTAACACGGCATTGTTAAACCAGCAAATACTGTAGCTGTGATACTTCACTTTAACAAGCTTTGTTGTGAGCATACAATATTGTGAGCATAAGTGTGTTTGTTGAATAAAACACCGCTATTTAGAAATTATAGCTGCATTACATATTATTTTACATCTGTTAAAATCAAACTTTTATCCATAGCTTTTTTGATATTAAAAAGTGTAAAAATTATTTGCTACATAGAATTTGCACCATTCCTTCATATTATAAGATCATTCAACATTCCACTGTACAGGAATAAATGTTGATGCACCAATACTAGTGGTTTTGTATGTTTGCTTTTACATGTACCCTAGCGTATGCTATATGCACATTTTATGCTGACTGCACTTTCCCTTTCCTAGTCTTTACAATTGGAAATACCTATGGTTAAAATGCTTGGGAATGAAGGGCAATACTGTATAAGGAACAATCTATCCACAGAAGGGAGATGGACTGGATGAGCTAATGTTCTATTTTCCATCTCTAATTTTTGATACCATTCTATGACAATAATACTATATACATACGTAGTACTAATATAAGTCTTTACCTTTACAAACTACCTTACAAATATTGGCTAATAAATCCACACAATGCCCGTGTGAGGCTTCTAAGTGAATATTTTAACATTTGAGTGCTGATTTTGTTGCTAAAATATGGATTTAGGCACCTATCTTTAGCTACTCAAGTTTGAAAATTTGGTTAGAAGTCACATATCGAAGGCCACAGTAACTCGTTGTCACAGCCAGGGTTAGAACTAAGGGGTTCCTGACTCCCAGTCACTAAGATATATGCACGGTTATTGGAACAACAAGGCAGAGTGGCATAATGAGAATGTGCTGGACTCATAATCTATATGTTGATGGACGAAAGTCATCCTCGCTGTCTTTTTTAGTGCTGGGCCCAATAGGAGTTGTGGGGGCAAACAACTTAATTAGTTTTAAGACAGAACTGGACAAATTTATGGGTGTGATTGTATTTCGGATTTGTTTGTGATGGTAGGGGGCAGAGCTACTCTGGGGCTCACTTCCAATGTATGTCTTACGTTCCTAAAAGCTTATGTTTAAGGTTTCAGCTGGCCAACTCAGGGGTCAGGAAAGGATTTTTTCCCCCTTCTAATGTATTCTGAATGTTATTTTTAGAGCTTATCTTCATTACCGGGGTAAGTTGACCTAAGTAACTCTACTCCAGCTACGTGAATAACGTAGCTGGAGTCAAAGTAACTTAGGTTGACTTACCACAGTGTCTTCATTGTGCTGCATCGACAGGAGACGCTCTTCGGTCGACTTACCTTACTCTTCTCGGAATGCTGCAGTACCGGGGTTGACTGGAGAGGGCTCTGCTGTCAATTTAGTGGGTCTTCACTAGACCCGCTAAATTGCCCCCGCTGCACTGATTGCAGCAGCATTGATCTCCCCGTAGTGAAGAGAAGCCCGTAATCTCCTTCCTCTAAAGCATTGGGAATGGCCATGGCTGGAGATGGGACATTGGATGGGGAGGGCCAGGGCTCTAAGGGGTACCGAGCATTCTCCCTCTTTGGTGCTTGGCTGGCTGGTTCTTGCTCACATGCTCAAGGTCTAACTGATTACCATATGTGGGGTCAGGAAAGACTTTTTTCTCAGGTCATATTGGTAGTGACCTTGGGGTTTTTTCGCCTTCCTCTGCAGTGCATGGGCGGGGTTACATGCCAGGATTATCTGGGTATATCTAACAATCATTTATCTGCCATTGTGTGGGTCTCGGGCACTGGTGTACCTTTGCTCCTCCTATTTGCTGTCTATGGCACATAATAACCTAGTCTCCTGTTACCTGTAATACTTTGGTGTAATTTTGGTTGTTGGATTAAGTGTGCAGGTGCAGGGTGGTTTTGGTGGCCTAAGATATACAGAAGGTCAGACTAGATGACCGGGTGGTCCCATCTGGCCCTAAACTCTGACTCTGAAAAGGTAGCAGGCCAAACTGAATGACCCAAGCTATCTTTTGTGGCAATGGTTGCCTGCCTACTATAGGGTCTGTTTTTGAGGGCGTGGGGGTAGTAAATTGGGAGTTGAGGACAGGGAAACTTACAGTTCTCACAGTCAAACTAGGGAGTTTTAAATGTAATTGAGATAGAACCTTTTTTTATTATTTGTAGTTTCACAAAGAAGCCCTGACAAGACTATTTGGTGTGCATTGCTAGTCCCATCTCCTTGTGTAGCTTTTCTTCCAGTAAAGTTATAGCACCACCTTGCCCATACCGCTAAAATGGGTATCCGTTGGGTATAATCCTTTTTAAATACGTAACTTTGACAAATTGAGAGGAGAGCATTTGGCTGCATCACTAATGTAGTTAATGTGCCCAGATCCTAGGTGCTTTAGCTCCGACTCTTTTGTCACAACACAAACATGTATCCAGTTTACTAAGAGACAGAAACTTATGGATCACAACTTTCTTATTAAGCACATAAAATATTTCAATGCAGTCCCCTATAAAATAAACTAAATGCCCCAGTCACTATATTAACTCAATTCTTTGTTGTACTTCATTTGCTTATTTTTGTTATTCTGATCAAATCATTGCATTTAATTAAAAAGCATTCACTAAACAAACAAAAATTTAAATCTAAAATAACCCAAAATTGCTATTAAATTATTTCACCCAACATTCTAACCCAAATTCAAATAATGAGACCTGAAAAAATATTTACTCTAAGTACAATAATTGACACTAAATCTGCTATGGTTGTGCTTAGCAGTTGAGTGTGTAATTGCAAATAAATCCTAAAATGTTTCCTCTACCAGATTTTCAGGAAAGTTATCTCATCTTCAGTTAATTTTCATGGCTGAATACGAATAAGAGCATAAGAACGGACATACTGGGTCAGACCAAAGGTCCATCTAGCCCAGTATCCTGTCTTCCGATGGGGCTAATGCCAGGTGCCCCAGAGGGAATGAACAGAACAAGTAATCATCAAGTGATCCATCTCGTTACCCATTCCCAGCTTCTGGCAAAGAGGCTACGGACTCCATCCCTGCCCATCCTGGCTAATAGCCATTGATGGACCTATCCTCCATGAATGTATCTAGTTCTTTTTTGAACCCTGTTATAGTCTTGGCTTTCACATCCTCTGGCAAGGAGTTCCACAGGTTGACTGTGCGTTGTGTGAAAAAATATTTCCTTTTGTTTGTTTTAAACCTGCTGCCTATTAATTTCATTTAGTGACCCCTAGTTCTTGTATTACGAGAAGGAGTAAATAACACTTCCTTATTTACTTTCTCCACACCAGTCATGATTTTACAGACCTCTATCATATTCCCCCTTAGTCGTCTTTTTTCCAAGCTGAAAAGTCCCAGTCTTACTAATCACCTCATATGGCAGACGCTCCATACCCCTAATCATTTTAGTTGCCCTTTTCTGAACCTTTTCCAATTCCAATTTTCCAATTTTAGAGATGGAGATTTATATAGAGACAATATGATATTTTCTGTCTTTTAATCTATCCCTTTCTTAATGATTCACAACATTCTGTTTGCTTTTTTGACTGCCACTGCACATTGAGTGGATGTTTTCAGAGGACTATTCACAATGGCTCAAAGATCTCTTTCTTGAGTGGTAACAGCAAATTTAGACCCCATCATTTTATATGTATAGATGGGATTATGTTTTCCAATGTGCATTACTTTGCATTTATCAACATTGAATTTCATCTACCATTTTGTTGCCCAGTCACCCAGTTTTGAAAGATCCTTTTGTAGCTCTTCGCAGTCTGCCTGGGACTTAACTATCTTGAGTAGTTTTCTATCATCTGCAAATTTTGCCACTTCACTGTTTACCCCTTTTTCCAGATCATTTATGAATATGGGGTTGAATAGGATTGGGCCCAGTACAGTCTCCAGGGGAGGGGGGGAGAAACACCACTATTTACCTCTCTCCATTCTGAAAACTGGCCATTTATTCCTACCCTTTGTTTCCTATTTTTTAACCAGTTACCAATCCATGAGCGGACCTTCCCTCTTATCCCATGACAGCTTACTTTGCTTAAGAGCCTTTGGTGAGGGACCTTGTCGAAGGCTTTCTGAAAATCTAAATACACTATATCTACTGGATCCCCTTTGTCCACATGCTTGTTAACCCCCTCAAAGAACTCTAGTAGACTAGTGAGGAATGATTTCCCTTTACAAAAAACATGTTGACTATTCCCCAACAAGTTATGTTCATCTATGTGTCTGACAATTTTGTTCTTTACTATAGTTTCACCAGTTTGCCTGGTACTGAAGTCAGGCTTAACGACCTGTAATTGCTGGGGGTCACCTCTGGAGCCCTTTTTAAAAATTGGCATCACATTAGCTATCCTCCAGTCATTTGGTACAGAAGCTGATTTAAATGATAGGTTACAGACTACAGTTAGTAGTCCTGTAATTTCACATTTGAGTTCCTTCAGAACTCTTGGGTGAATACCATTTGGTCCTGGTGACTTATTACTGTTTAGTTTATCAATTTGTTCCAAAACCTCCTCTAATGGCACCTCAATCTGGGACAGTTCTTCAGATTTGTCACCTAAAAAGAATGGCTCAGGTTTGGGAATCTCCCTCACATCCTCAACCATGAAGACCAATGCAAAGAATTAATTTAATTTCTCCACAATGACCTTATCATCCTTCAGTGCTCCTTTAGCATCTCAACTGCCCAGTGGTCCCACTGGTTGTTTAGCAGGCTTCCTGCTTCTGATGTACTTAACAAAAATTTGCTATTACTTTTTGAATCTTTGGCTAGCTGTTCTTCAAATTCTTTTTTGGCCTTCGTAATTATATTTTTACACTTCATTTGCCAGACTTTATGCTCCTTTCTATTTTCCCCACTAGGATTTAACTTCCACTTTTTAAAAGATGCCTTTTTGCCTCTCATTGCTTCTTTTACTTTGTTGTTTAGCCCCAGTGGCAATTTTTTGGTTCTCTTACTCTGTTTTTTAATTTGGGGTATACATTTACGTTGAGCCTCTATTATGGTGTCTATAAAATGTTTCCATGCAGCTTGCAGGGATTTGACTTTTGGTGCTGTACCTTTTAATTTCTGTTTAACTAACCTCCTCATTTTTGTGTAGTTCCCCTTTCTGAAATTAAGTGCTACAGTCTTGGGCCACTGTGGTGTTTTCCCCGCCACAGGGATGTTAAATTTAATTATATTATGGTCACTATTACCAAGTGGTCCAGCTATATTCACCTCTTGGACCTGATCCTGTGCTCCACTTAGGACTAAATCAAGAACTGCCTCTCCTCTTGTGGGTTCCAGGACTAGCTGCTCCAAGAAGCAGTCATTTAAGGTGTAAAGAAACTTTATCTCTGCATCCCGTCCTGAGGTGATATGTACCCAGTCAATATGGGGATAGTTGAAATCCCCCATTATTATTGAGTTTTTTATTTTAATAGCCTCTCTAATCTTCCTGAGCATTTCATGGTCACTATCACTATCCTGGTCAGGTGGTTGGTAATATAGCCCTACTGCTATATTCTCATTATTAGAGCATGGAATTACTATCCATAGAGATTCTATGGTGCAGTTTGGTTCATTTAAGATTTTTACTTCATTTAATTCTATGCTTTCTTTCACATATAGTGCCACTCCCCCACCAGCATGACCTGTTCTGTCCTTCCGATATATTTTGTACCCTGGTATTACTGTGTCCCATTTATTATCCTCATTCCACCAAGTTTCTGTGATGCCTATTGTATCAATATCCTCATTTAATACGAGGAACTCTAGTTCACCCATCTTATTTAGACTTCTAACATTGATATATAAGCCCTTTAAAAACTTGTCACTTTTTAGTTGTGTCCCATTACATGATGTAATTGAATGAGAGTTTTTTTCATTTGACTGTTTCTCATCAGATCCTACCTGTATTTTATCATCTTCCATATTCTCCTCCTTACTAGGACATAGTCAATCTCCATTAATAGATCCTCCCCTAAGGGATGTCTCTGTCCGAACCACATGCTCCTCCGCACCTGTCAGCTTTCCCCCAGCCCTTAGTTTAAAAACTGCTCTACGACCTTTTTAATTTTAAGTGCCAGTAATCTGGTTCCATTTTGGTTTAGGTGGAGCCCATCCTTCCTGTATAGGCTCCTCCTTTCCCCAAAGTTTCCCAAGATCCTAATAAATTTTAACCTCTCTTCCCTACACATTCGTCTCATCCATGCATTGAGACTCTGCTGTTCTGCCTGTCTAACTGGTCCTGCGTGTGGAACTGGAAGCATTTCAGAGAATGCTACTATGGAGGTCCTGGACTTCAATCTCTTACTTAGCAGCCTAAATTTGGCCTCAAGGACCTCTCTCCTATCCTTCCCTATGTCATTGGTACCTACATGTACCATGACCACTGGCTCCTCCCCAGTACTACACATAGGTCCATCTAGATGTCTTGAGAGATCTGCAACCTTCTCACCAGGCAGGCAAGTCACCATATGGTTCTCCCGGTCACCACAAACCCAGCTCTCTATGTTTCTTATGATCAAATTGCCCATTACTAATACCTGTCTCTTCCTAATAACCAGAGTTCCCTCCCTCGGAGAGGTATCCTCAGTGCGAGAGGATACCACAACATCATCTGGAAGGAGGGTCCCAACTATGGGATCATTTCCCTCTGCGCCAGTTGGATGTTCTCCTTCCCTGAGACTTTCATCCTCTTCAACAACACAGAGGCTGTCAGACCGGGGGTGGGACGGGACCGTTCTACTATGTCCCGGAAAGTCTCATCTGTGTACCTCTCTGTCTCCCTTAGCTCCTCTGGTTCAGCCACTCTGGTCTCCAAAGCCCGTACGTGGTCTCTGAGGGCTAGGAGCTCCTTGAACCGAATGCACACATATGCTACTTGCCCATAGGGCAGGTAATCATACATGCTGCATTGGGTGCAATAAACTGGATAGTCCCCACTCTGTTGCTGGACTTCTGCCTGCATTCTGTTTTTACTCCTGAAGTTAGTTCCTTTGTTGAGGTTTCGTTTTTATCAGGAGGTGTTTTTGGCTTAAGTTTAAAGAAATTTAAGGAATGTTATGTGTATTTAGCCCCCCACAATCCCACTTCCCCTGTAAACTCCCTCGCAAAACTCCCGTTAGCCACTCCTGTTTGCTAGTTCCTCTGGTCACTTAGGAGTGGTCTTTTTAAAGCCTTGACCTTCCTGAGTAGCCCCGCTCCTTGGTTAAGGGTTGATGGGTGCTAAAGGGCTCAGGGATCAAAGCCTCGTTAAGAAGCTCTCAGCTCTCAGCCTTGCCTAGCAGGTTGCTAGGCTCAGCACCCACACGGTCAGCACACAGTCCCCCAAACAAACAGACCACACGGTATATTTCAGTCCAGCAGTAAGCACACCACAACAAACACAATCACACAGACAACAGACAACAAACTTACCCCACGGGTCATGTAATCGCTCCTCCTTCATCTGGAGAAGTCCCTCGCAAAACTCCCATTAGCCACTCCTGTTCGCTAGCTAGAATCAAATCTAACTCAACACAAAACAGAAATTGCCTTTTCATGTATCTTAAAATCTATATTGCACAAGGACCCACAGCCTAGGATTTTCATAAAAAACACCCCAAAACAAACAAACACAACAAAAGAGCAGGATACATTGTAGAGGCTGTTGAAAAAAAGCAAATGCAATTTTGGGTCACATTAACAGAGGCATAGCATACAGATCATGGGAGGTGATAGTACTGCTCTCCGTGGTGCTGATTAGGCCTCAGCTGGAGTAGAGTGTCTAATTTTGGTCGCCAATGTATAAAAAGGATGTGGAGAAACTGGAAAAGGTCCAGAGGCGAATGACAAGGATAATCAGAGGAATGGAATGCAAGCCATATGAGCAAAGGCTGAAGGAACTGGGTATGTTTAGTTTGGAAAAGAAAAGATTGAGGGGGGACTCGATAGCTGTCTTTAAATACTTGAAAGGCTGCCATAAAAAACATGGAGAAAAGTTGTTCTCTCTTGACACAGAGGGCAGGACAAGAGTCAATGGGTTCAAATTGCAGCATAGCAGATTTAGATTAAATCTCAGGAAAAACTTCCTAACTGTAAGAACAGTAGGAAAATGAAACAAACTGTCTAGGGAGTTGTGAAAGCTCCTTCACTGGAGGCTTTCAAAAGGAGGCTGGATAGCCATCTGTCTTGGATGGTTTAGACACAACAAATCCTAGACTAGATGACCCTTGAGGTCTCTTCTAACCTATAACTCTATGATTCTAGATGTGCATCACACCTGAATGTTTAACTGTGCTCTGAAAATGACAGAACAATGTGAATGCTAAAAGGTAGACAGTGTTTGGGTTGCAACCCTTAGAATATATTTTGATGTTCTCACATAGGTTAGTATCTATAGAAGACACCCAGCCTCCATGTATGAATAACATTCTGCCAGCAGGTTAAAGAGTATTTTTTTTTATGGCTTTGAATACAATTTTTCACCAAATCTCCTTCAGACTTTTCAAGTCTCCACTGCTAAAAGAAGGTAAGTTCAAGAAGATAATTAAAAAGGGTAATTAAGCAGTAATAGATCACACGTTCTCATATTTTGCTTGCATGATATATGGGCAATATGCATAAATAAGTGTCACAGATCTAACTATAACATTTCAACATCAAGAGCAGTATAATCTGTTCCATGGAGCATGGTAAAATAAAACTGATCATTTTAATGAAGCTCACATGATGCTGTTCAAAAGAGATAAGGGACATTAACCAAAAAGTGCAATCCATCTACGGCTAAAGTTTAAAATCTCTTAACATACAAGAGTAACCATATTTTTGTTCAGAGCTGATTGGGTATATCTGAATTATGAGGCCTGGGGTGATGTAATGGTCTATAAAAAAATCAAGGTTAAGCAAATAATAGCACAGTAAATAAAATTACATCACACTTAACCAGGCAGATCTATAATACAGCTAGAGCTAAATGAAACTTCTAAAATAGGTGCAATAAATATACTACAGCATTCAAAGCCTTTGTGTGGTACCTATCAAACATTCATTATTTTGTTGGCAGTCTTCCAATAGCTATTTTCTCACACATACTTAATAAGACATGTATCTAGTTCACAGCATCAAAAATGTTTACATTGTCATAAAATAATGCTGTCTGAAGTCATAACCACTTCATACTTTATTAGAGTGTAATCAAGGCAAACTACATTTGTTGAAAAACATAATGAGCTCCATTCACCCATGGTGGTGGTGAAGTGTTTGTGCATGTGTGTGTGTAAGCAAATTGCACCCCCTGCATCCCAAAAGGAGAGGGCAGACAATGTTTGTACCAACACATTCTCTCAGTGTTCTGTAGAGCACCTGTGACGTGATCAGGGCTCTAGAAAAGGCCTTAAACAATCGCACTCCATCGATGCATCCCTCGCTGCCCTGATCATGCTGCTTTCTCAGAATTGTCTTCCTTCCACCTTAGTATGATGTAATATGCTCTGCATCCATCCAGCTCCACAGGTCCCAGATAATGTATGGTTTTAAAGAACATAACTAACAACTTGAATTGCATCCAAAAGCAAAAGAAAACCCAGAGGAGAATATACAACAGCTGTGTATTGTGCTCTTGGGTACCCAATTCACTACACAGGATGACATTTAAATTTGCACAAACTAAAGCTTCCAAGTGGTCTTCCAAGGTTCCTGGCCAATGGGAGCCCCGAAGCCAGCGCTTTGGAAGGAGGCAGCATGCAGAGCTGCCTGGCCACACCTCCACCTAGCAGCTGAGTGAGGGGGATGTCGCTACTTCTGGGGAGCCCCCCAGGTAAGTGCCGCCCAGAGCCCGCCTCACCCCGTCCCATGCCCCAACCCCCTGCCCCCTCCCACACCCAAACTCTGTTGCTGAGGGGGAGCACGGGGGGCGCAAGACTGCCCCAGCAGTGGCTGGTATGCCCGGCACAGGGGCTGCCTGAGCTTCCCCTGAGCTAGGCGCACCAGCTGCTGCAGAAGTCACAGAGGTCATGGAAAATCACGGAATCCATGACTTCCGTGACCAACTTGCATCCCTAGCAATGAGATATGAAATTCAGCTTCTCATATATGTCTTACCTCTTCCAGGTCTGACAAAGCCTTAACGAATTTTCATACATTTATTTGCAAGATGTCCTATACTACTAAACTTCTTCATAAAATCTTCTAATGGAGACAATTATTTTATTTTTCTTATATTGTTGTTGAATGCAAGTTCTGACTCAAGATATTAGACACTAGACTTAATGGCCTTTTCTCGTAGAGATCAAATGAGGCTCACAAAAAAGAGACTTACACTAAACTACACTAGAAACATTGTTTATGTCATTCATCAAGCTCAAATGACAGATCACAATCGCAGTATAACTGCTCTATCAATGGACACAAAACATGCATTCAGTGAAAGAAATCACCTTTGGTAAATATCAAATTGAAATTTTCAGACTCAAATGGGTACATTTCAGAAAGTTACAAGCTGACTGTGATCAGCTGTTGTCCATATCCACTGAAGGCAGTTATGAGGGATGTACCTATCCTCAGCATCTCCCTACAGGAGGTCCCATAATCCTACTATATCCTGCCCCAGGAAACAGTGAAGTAACAGGAAAGGAGCAGTGAAAGTGTGTCCTTCTGGCCTGCCTACAGAGATCTCATGGAACCAACCCATCAGAGCCAAGCAGAATCAGATAAAAGAAGCTGCAGGGCCTTAGCAGGTCAATTCCTGGCTGGGACAAAGGGCAAGGAAGGATGGTCCTCTCTGGCCACAGGGGCTTGAGGAGTAGCCAGAGTTTATTTTTCTGTCTCCATTTGCTTAAGCTGGGTTTTCAGGGACAGAGGATCTAAGAGCCTTAACCCTTATCTAGGGGTGAAGTTAAAAGGAGCCAGGTAGGAAGAGACTCAGGGAAGAAACAGTAACAAACTGAAATTGAGCCGTGCATACTATTTGCAGAACTGGGACAGGCAGGTCTAGGCCCACCCAAGACTAAAGGCCTCCCCCCTCAACCACTAAGCCCAGGCTGCAGTTAAGTACTAGGGACAACAAAGGAAAAAACAGGAACAGGAATGAGGGCAAAGGTTGAAAACCAGGAAACCAGAAGGGGATGCTGAGCAGAGAAACCCAGACTGCACCCACCATTCCTCAATGGTGTCTTAAGGACTCAGTGGACACTGTCCAGAGGAACTCTGCCCGGAAATGTGATTGAACAAGGGAATGGAAATAGGCCCCACAGTTGCAGAGTACCTCCCCTACCCGTCCAGCTTCCTCCTCCTGGAGTGATGGATGGCCATCTTGGCCAGTACCAGGAGAAGGTGGACAAGGAGGTCCCAGAACTTTGTGGGGCCATACATGGGGAGAGTAAGAATTAGGAGGTTGGGGAAAATTGCAGCCAGAACCTCAGTAAAAATTTCTGGAGGAGCCAGAAGAGGGGCTGCAGCCTGATGCACTTTCTGTACATGTGCGCTAGGGTCTCCCTCTTGCTGCAAAAGGGACAGTTTTCAGGGAGTTCATGAACCGCACCAACTACATGCCCTTGCTCATGGCTCCAAGGAGGAGCTATCAACTAATAACCCCAGCAGGCTGTGGAATCAGAATAGAATACATATTGGCCCACCAGGGTTCCTCAGCCTCTGCAGGTTGCAACAAGTCCCACCACTTGGTGTTGGGATGGGACAAAACCATGAAGAAATGGATTGTATGAGAAGCATGAGCATGTACAGATGTTTTCAGGGCATGGTGTGGAGGCACACCAACTGGATGTCATTCAGCCAGCTCAGGTGGCATGTGCGAGCTTGGCCAGGGAGGCTCACAGGGCAGAAGCCTGATGTTGAGTTCCAGAGGGCCAGAGATGAGAGGTGGGAAGTGAGCTCTCCTGCAGGACCTGCACAAGGAAAATGAGAGAAGTAGGAGGCAAGGAGCACACGACAGGGGATGTGCACGGTGGCAGCCCCATGAACTGACCAAGCACTGTGGGGCCAAGAGGTCTCTGAGTCTGGTGATAATAGCCAGTGTCATCACTGAGTGCACCAACGGGGATTCACTACCTTCACACGAAGATGGGGGTGGTGTAGCTGGGGTTCTTGAGGAGATTCTCCCCCTCAGATGCCACTACAGACCTGGTTGCTGAAATGAGCTTCCAGGTCCTGAGGAGGTCCTGGTAAAGATCGGCAGCTCAGAGAGGTCTCAGGAGAGACCTCTCGCATGGAGAAAAAAGAGCTACCTGTTGTATCGGAGCCCTTAGAGGCAGTGGAGGAAGGCGAACAACAGCATGCTCCATGCTGGACTACATGTACTGTAATGGAGTTTCTGCAGGGCCTGAAGGTGGAAGGTGTGGACCTGGCTGCAGATGCAGATCAGGCCTTGTCCACCCTCCCCCATGGGAAGGATCAGTACACCTGCAGAGACCCGGTGCAGCCCCAGCCAGAAAAATTCCAGGATCTTCTTCTGGAGGCTGGCCAGGTTCCTGGGGGTGAGGTCAAGGTGTTGAACTGGTGCCAGAGCATGGATGGGACAAGCTGGTTGATCATCAGCACCCTTCGCTGAAGGGAAATCAAGCAGTGCATAGCTGCTGTTTATAATGGGCCCAGGTTCCCCTACCATCCACAGGTAAACTGGTGTAAAACCCAAGATGGGGACAGACCTTATTTTGGAGCCCAAACAAAGAGCCAAATTGAAAGGACCCAGAGCTGAGGCTGAAGACCCTAGCAAGGGCAAACAGACTGTTAGTTACTGGATTCTTTAATACCCCTTAATGCCAAGCCACTGAAGACCCACCAAGGTTTACAGGCAGCCTGTCGTGAGCACTTGGGGCAAGAAAAGAACTGCAGTACCACAGCCAGTCACTAGCAGGTGTTCTAGAGATGAGTGACCTCCATTACAGTAGGACAAGAAGTAATGGGCTTAATCTGCAGAAAGGGAGACTTAGGTTAGATATTAGGAAAAACTTTCTCACTATAAAAGTAGTTAAGCTCTGGAAGAGGTTTCCAAGGGAGGTGCATTTTTGTAGGTTTTTAAGAACAGGTTGGACAAACATCTGTCAGGGATGGTGTAGGTTTACTTTGTCCTGCTTCAGCATAGGGGGCTGGACTTGATGACTTCTCAAGGTCCCTTCCAGCCCTATATGAGTCTGTGTTAATTAAGGGGTGAGCTATAATGAAGACTACTTTGCGAATATAACTATAGTGGTCATTACCAGCACAAATGGTTTAGTACACGTTAGTAAATTAATTGGTACATTCTACAGTAGTAATTGGTAACAAAATATTTCATTAGGGAGAAAAAGTTTATTTTATTACTGCTTTTTATATATAGCATAAAACACAGGTGGACAGATAGATGAATAACCATCTAATGACTTACATTTTAACTGTTATTGATAGATCTCAGTTGTGGCTTAGACTGTTCAGATCAACCTCTCCAAATACATATTCAATGCTCTTCAGTGCATGTTCCTTATTAGATGAGCCATGAACTGCATTACACAAAATATCTTGTGCAAATTGAGCTCTAAGAGAATCAGGAGAAGATTTTTTTGCCACGTCTGGATCTGTTGGACCCATTAATTGCCTCCACTCCTCCACAGCATTTTCTTTAGTTAGGATCATTATCACTGATGGACCCCTGTAACATCAAGATATATAAATATCATATGTATTACTAGAGCTTTGCAACTATAGAACATACATTAACACTAAACTCTTTACTGAATAGTTAGCAAAATTTAACTCCTGGGGAAAAAGTGTTCCTTATTTATTTCAGGAAGAGAGTATGTCTGGCTTTAGAGATGGGTGAAAATTAGTTCTGAGGGTGAGGGGATAGATACCGTCAAAAGTCTCCAAAGTATAATGTGATAGGTTTAACAAAACGGTCACATTTCCCTCATATACCCCTCTGGGTCTGCATTTGAAAGCCACCTGGAGAAAAGATTGGGGATGCAGAAAGAGTGAAGATAGAGAAGTGGTTTTCTATTGGAAGAGGCACATATTTAAAATGAAATTTGGATTAATACCCTTTGAACAGAAAAAGTCTCGTTTATTGTTTATCCAAGTGGAAAACAATGGCCTTAAACAATTCATTCCTTAACAACTTCAGCGTTTAGACGGTTAGCCTATTTTCCCAATCTTCGTCGTTTGCAAAAAAAAAAAAAAAAAGGGTGGGGAGACATAAGTAGTTGTCCAGGATTTTCTTTTTTTGAGGAACAAATCCAAAAAGGTGGTCATCATAATTCAGTTCAGTGTAGTTCACAGGTTCTGTAAGCAAAACCCACTGCCTAATAAAGGAAAGACACTGTATTCTAAAAAGGTCATAAATATTTAAAGTTCTTTTTATAAAAATTCTAAAAATCCCCTACATTTGACACAGAAAATGACAAAAGTGCAGAATTCCAAGAGTCTTCCGATGTTCAACAAAAATGTTTTGCCTGCTCTATAAATTCAGAGTTATAACTGCTACATTTACATAGCACAATACTGTAAAATCAGACACTTACTCAGACATATAATTCACTAACTGGTCAAAAAAGGGTTTTCCTTCATGAGCCTTATAAAACTGTGTTGCCATTTCATGGGTGAAATTTGTTTCTTTCATCTGTGATACAATAAAGCCAGCATTTGTAACCTTCTGCATAATGTCATCTAGGAGAAAAAAAATACATTGGTCTTAATTTTTAACATTATTTTAAACACATGTAGAAATGATAACCTTGAAAAATCCCAGAAATTGCTAGATTTGTTTTCTGGCAAATTTATGTAATTATGTCTATTAACATGCTATTTATAATACAGAACAATCAGGAGTGAGACCTTGAACATAAAAAGTGACATAAAACGTATGAATTACTATTAAAAATTAAAAAAAAATCATCCTATTATCTCTCATTGGATAGTTGGAATGTGACATCACACACCAGCTGGCCTGGTAAGATCAAACTGCATAGTTCCAAGAAGGGAAAAGTGAGATTCACAGAAACGAATGGGGACATATAAAAATCAAAATAACCACTAGAGCTGTTACTATAAAACAGAGAATGTTTCTAATAATGGGGGGTCTAGATGAAGAGGTAAAAACAATGGCAGTAGCAAGTTTAGGAAGACAACTCCATTTTTTCATTCTATGACTAAAAGAGGTTTTATCTTTCTAGGTCTACACTACCCGCCTGAATCGGCGGGTAGAAATCGACCTCTCGGGGATCGATTTATCGCGCCCCGTTGGGACGCGACAATCGATCCCCGAATCGACGCTCTTACTCCACCAGCGAAGGTGGGAGTAAGAGCCGTCGACGGGAAGCCGCGGAGGTCGATTTTGCCACCGTCCTTACAGCGGGGTAAGTCGGCTGCGATACGTCGAATTCAGCTACGCTATTCGCGTAGCTGAATTTGCGTATCTTAAATCGACCCCCCCCGTAGTGAAGATACAGCTTCCTCTTTCTTTCTATATATCTCATAGTAAAACATTAATTCATCAGCACCTCCGTGGCCTGTGAGAGGAAGGAACCATAGGCAATTTCGCTAATGAAATGTCAGTAGTGGGGCGGCAGCAAGAATTACTTCATGCCTATAAGGTTTTTAAATGTTGAAAATGCATTTAGGAAAGACAAAGAATTGATCTGCTATCACTTATTGCAAATTTTATATTGCTAATATTTTGTAGGAATGAGGTCCACAGTTATTTTGTAATGAGATCCACAGGCTTGGTATGCATGTTCTAGAATGTTTACCTTTATGTTCCTTAACAGCAGTGGGTTTGATAACTGCCAAAGTGTGTTCCACAGGAAAGAAGAATTCTAGTTCCTTCTCAGCTTCACCAGGTGAAGCACTGCCATGCAGCTGATTGAGAGGTACACTGTCTACTGCATACTCTGAACGTAAACTAACAATTATTAAAACAACAAGGTAGTTCAGTGACATGACATTTTCATGCATAAGTATCAGAATCCCTATGAATCTCCTAAATTAATGTTAATTCTGAGGGTCGAGATGGTGGATGCTGGAGACACAAAGGATACTTACAAACCTTTTGAAATGAATAGATATATTCTTAACTTATCATTTTGGCTTTCAGTGGGATTTGTGAGCCTAAGTCACTTAAGTGCTTTTGAAAATTCCATTCTTGCCTGCTGCCACCAGTGAATGTTCAACTACTTCAGAATGTTCCTGTGTCCTGTTTATCTATGTGATACTAATGCTATGTCTAGATTATGAACTAGGGATTTGATTTTCTGCTCATGTACACATACTTGGACTAGTTCTCATCAAGCTAGCATAAATATAAATAGCAGCATAGCATGGGTAGCATAGCAGAGCCATGCCAAGTACAAACCCTCCTGAAACTGGTGAGTATGTATTTGGCACAGCTCAGCCATGCCTCTGCTGCTACTACCCATGTTACTACAGCTACGCTGCTATTTATACTCGTGCTAGCTTGAGGAGAACTAGTGTGAATATGTGAACACAAACAGGGAATTGCACCCCTAACTTGTAGCACAGATGTAACCTAAGACACTGGACTTGGAAGGTTAATTGCACTTTTACCTACTTTTAGCTATAAATAATCCTTAGTGCAATTTTTAAACTATTCACTAATTCCCATTATGAATACTAATAATAGGTCTTACTAAATGATAAACAGTACCACTGCTATAGATGACAGACCCTGTGAGTGAATGTCTTAATAACACAACAGTTACTGAAAACAAGGTTACAAACACTATCTTAAGTACCTAACATAATTATTGATGAGATATTTACAAGAAATTATTAGATCAGAAAAGGAAATTGAGCCATAAATAAAACACTATACTTACACAAAGGCACCCAAATTTCATTTAGCTAAGACATAGGACACTTTTCAAAGAGGAGAATAAGTAGAACAGAAAACAATTTCAAGCAGATATATCATCCAGAGTAATATATAATCAATTAACAGTTGAAAATAGAAAATAATTAGCTGTCAGCTGTGTCAATCACAGAAATAAATCAAACTGATCATTATGACTCAAGGAGATCCCTCTCTTCTCTTCAAAATCTTGCAAACAATGTTCTTTTTTAATTTGAACTTTCAGCTATGTTTACTAGCCATGTGTTTCAGAGTAGCAGCCGTGTTAGTCTGTATCCGCAAAAAGAACAGGAGTATTGTGGCACCTTAGAGACTAACAAATGTATTAGAGCATAAGCTTTCGTGGGCTACAACCCACTTCTTCGGATGCATATAGAGTGAAACATATATTCACCGCAGAACTGTATCATGTTCGTGGGTCTGGAGGGACAAAAAGGAGAGGCCCCGAGATAGGACAGACTCTTCTGCTGGGCTAAGAGTATAGCTGGAAAGATTAACAATATTGCTGGGTGGGTTAAGGGAACTACTGTTGTGGCTCCTTGTGGCATGTAGCAGTTTAGATAGTTTAGTGTCCTTTTTCCTTTGTAGAGAGGCAAAGTTTGTCTTGTAAATGGCTTGTCTAGTTTCACTCTATATGCATCCGAAGAAGTGGGTTGTAGCCCACGAAAGCTTATGCTCTAATAAATTTGTTAGTCTCTAAGGTGCCACAAGTAGCCATGTGTTGTTTTTTATAAATCCAGTTGACGCTGTATGTGCTATACTATATAATCAAGAAAATCATAAAAACGTTCAGAAACATATATCACTTTTCAGATGACAGCATTATAGTTACATTGGTTACAATGTGGTCTAAATTTATATGTAGATTATGGATGTATATTGCAGATTCTGAATCATGTATAGCTATTACAAATACTACCTGGCTGGACTTTTCTCCTTAGCCTCTTCAAGAGTCTTTGGGCCTAGTAAATCTCTCCAGTGTTGTACAGCATTTTCTCGTATTAAAGCAAGTGCAAGGGTTGGACCACTGTTAAATGAGATGACTAGTATTAAAAAAGCAATTGAAAAATACCCCTAAAATATCTCAAAATAATTTGATTAAATTCAGTGTAGCCAGGGAAAAGGTGCCTTGATATTGGAGAGATTTAAAATCCAATATACATTTAAAAAGCTGAAGTTCCGGTGAATTTTTTATATTTTTGGGCAGGGGTGGGGGGTATTGGGTGAAGGTAATTTAAATGAAGAAACTACTGAACAGTGCCATTAGATGCAGGGGATGTCATCAACTTATATATCAGGGGTGAAATCTTGGCCTCATTGAAGTCAATTGGAGTTTTGCCATTAACTTCTATGGAGCCAGGATTTTCCCCCAGATCACCAGACCAGGATCATAGAGAATGTTGTGAAGATGTTGGGGAGAAGCGTCTTGGACAAACTCTTTAGAAATTGTATTTGTTTCTGCCTGAAATGACTGTTGTCACTTTGCTTGAGGGAAAATTTTCACTGCAGTGACAGCCACACTCACTTACCATACTCTGTTGACAACAGAGGAGGATGAGTGATATTTGTCAGATGTTTGGGGGGGAAATAAAAGTGAGTAGAGGAGGGTTAATGTGCTGAATTACAACAATCATTATTGTTGTTTTTATATACTGTTCATAAAAACACTTTTGATTTTTCAAATACTGTTTTTGCCATGACTTACTTTCTTGGGATCTAATTATTCCCCAGAGATATAGTGAAATTCAGAAACCTAACTATTCTTAAAGTCTGGAGATAGTCAGCTACAGTGGGTGGGGCCATTCCTTGAGTGAATTCTATCACTAGGTAGCTAGCTTCTGGATAGTATGTCTGATGTACCTGTGAATGTTCTTATTATCCATAAAACTCATTTCACTCATACTGAACTCCTGGACTCAATTGTATCTTGTGGCAATGAGTTATACAGGTTAATTATGCATTGTGAAAAATATTGCTTCCATTTGTAAGTTCAAACTTGTTGCCTTTCAATTAATGTACCTTGTCATGTGTTCTAGAAGGGTTGGGAAAAAATCTTCATTTTCATGTTCCTTGTAAAACTGACGTGCTTGTTCTTCTGTCAGAACAATTTCTCTCTGCATTGCTATTGTAAAGCCATCATCCTTAATCCTTTTCAGAATAGAATCTACATAAAAAACATTGAAATAGTGCTGCATTGTCATAATTTAGTTCATTTTATATTTGTTATATTTCCATATTATAGTTTTTCCAGTCATTTCATTATAAAGTTTTCCAAAAGAGTTAACTTGTTCATTTTGGAATATGAAAACTATAATTCGTAACAACTGCTATAGGGGTCCAATAATCATTGCTTGGATGCTCAGCGAGAAGTTTTTTGCCTTTTTAAAATCAAGGAAGGAAGGAATGTCAGAGAAGTCACATTTAATTTGATTTAGCTCTCTGTCTTTGAAGGTTCTGAAGATGTCACTGACTAATATATAGGAAAGGTAGACTGCTTATGTATATGTAGCATGCAATTACACTTTCTTAAAAACCCTTCTACACACATTCCTTCTCGAGAGCAAAACCTAACCAACAAGCAGCATGACCCAATTCATCATGAGGTCATCAAAGTCATGAGTTTGAAGAATGTGGATTTAGGTACCTAACTTTAGACATTAAAGTTTGATAGCTGCTGCTAACTAGCTGTTTTTTTTTTAAAGCAAATAATATGTTGAAATCATGGATTTCGCAATTATAACTGATTTTCACTTACTGTTGTTTGTTTTTCACTGAACCTCTTTTTTTTACCTGCAGCTGTTTTGGTGAATGGCAGAGATGGTAGGGCACAGCGTAGTTCAAAGTACGCCTGATAACACTGCCCTGGATCAGAATGATTGTTCACTGCTACAGTATTAAAAGTCATCCTTATCGGAGAGACACTCATATTGGGTTTCAAATTCTCAAATACCACTGGCTGATAATATGTCCATAAGTAAGTTACAAATATCACTTATAGAAACTTTATCCAGTCAAATGAGCGTTAGTCACTTGGAGTTTCAATGAGTTTGTTGATGGAAATACAAATGTTAATATTATAGCACTGATCATTCCAGCTGACCTCCACTCCATCAGAAAATCACAAAAATACTCAGAATACATTGGGAAAAATTGGGTTGGGACTGTGGATCTGCCAAGTCAATAAACTTGAGGAACTATAATTCAGTGTCAAGTACCCATATTTTCCACTCAAGAAACGTCAATACAGATTCTCATTCTGAAATATTAATGAGCATTACAGCCCCCACAACAGACAGCCCAGAAGTTCTAATAGAAGGCATAATTATGACTGCGTTCTGTGACTGGTCTTGCAAGTAAGCACTATTTGACATGAGCAAAGGTGGCAGAATCAGGCCCTATATAAGGACGGCAAAACTGCTTACCCAGTTGCATGAGAACTAGATGTCAAATCAAGAAGGTAATGCCATGTAAATGTCAGAAGAGTGCTCGAAGTAGTACTCTTTCAAATCTATGTAACAGACATTATACAAGCTAGCCAGAGAAGCTGCCTTGGACCTGGCAGAGAATGCTCAACCACTCAAAGACAGTGATACTAGCTAAACTGTTTTAGCAGAAAGCATTACTCATTTAAATATATTTTAAATGCAATTAGACTCTCTTACTGATTTTTCTAGAAACCACAATTTTATCCCAGAAAGGGGATCTATAGAGGCAATTTTTGAAGAACTGATCTAGGAAATAAAATGATATTCACACAAAAGTATGTAAAGACAGAATAGAATGAACAAATTGTATTTTTCTGATATACAGTTCTGTCAACTTAATGCTGAGCACAGAAAATAATTTGAAGACAGCATGGTCTAGTGTGTAGAACACTGGACTGGAGGCCTGGATTCTGTTCCTGACTCTACTTCTGGCCTGCTGGGTGACCCGGGACAAAATCAGTTCAGCTCTCTCAGTTTCTCCATCTGCCAAATGGGGATAATTATATTGACCTACTTTGCAAAGCACTTTGACATTTATTGGAGAAAAGCGCTATATAAAAACTAGGTATTATTTATTAAAAGATACCAGGATTTTTGAAATCCAAAATATAAGGCCTTCTTTGTGTACTGCAGGTGAAAAATGTAGTTATGATCACTTACTTCGTCTTTCCTTTAATAAAGAAGGTCTAATTAAGGCCAATGTTTTTTCAGCATTTTGGCTGGTCTTCTTTTTACCAAAATCTGGGAAAAAGAAGGCGAGTTGCCTGCTAGCATCTTCTACACTGTCTTCCACATCACATAAATTTAACATATTCTCGGATTCCAAAACTTCTTGCAAGCTAATAAGAGACAAATAATACATCTAAATTAATGTATCCTTTATATTCATTTACTATTTTACACAAATGTATCAATTAATGACTTGCTGAAAAAATGTATTTTAATACTTTAGTAAAATATATAAGAATATAATGCCAGTTACTTTTATTATGATTCTGCATTCCAACAAAAAACAGCAGTTCTAAGGAATGAAGATATTGTCCATTCCTAACAGAGTATTAGTTAATTGCTGTATCATACATAAGTACTTTGAAAGAGAAATCTCAGTCATGCAATGTTTCTACTTGTCTACCTTTGAATAGCCTCTGTGCATTTCACTGAACAAAATTAACACTGACAATGACAGTTTCTAAAGAAGGATTGATGAGGGGATAATGCTTTATACACCTAAAGCATGATCTCTGAAAACACAGCACTATAGAAATTCTTTGAAAAAGAAATACTTTTTATCGTGGCATGTTTATGATTGTGAGGATCACCTATATATGATCACTCTAATATTATCATGTCAGACAAAATTTATCCAGGGAAGGCTACTGCAGCTGTAAATCAAAAAGACAAAAGAATAATGACTGGTTCTTTCTAACAATATCTTTACATTCATGTCAGTACAGGGTCATATAAATAGACTGAATTGGGTCAGTGCACGTACATATGATTAGACTGTGATAGGACTGTGCAGGTTGCACCACCCTTTAGTGTGCCTAGCCCACTCTGCAGGGCAATTTGGGGGGAGGAAGGGGGCAATCTATAGCCCATTGTTGTCCTCTTCCTCAGGAATACACTGATGGGACAGTTCCTGCACTTCCACAAGTGCTGGGACTGCAGTTGTAATGGGCGGTTGTGTGGCCCACACATGGTTAGGGAGACTTGCTTACTTTCTGCATCTGCACAGCTGTGCATATAAGGGCATGTGACAATATGGCTCTCAATATTTTTTTATTATTTCTCATGTAAATTCATAAAACATAAGTGTCATTTGAATTTTTCCAGTTACCTGTTTGGCTTTTCAGGCTGAGGCTTTGCAGGTATACACTCATCTGATCTACCTAGTTCTTTCCATTGAGGAACAGTATCAGTTACTTCCTTTGGTTTAGAAACTATCAGAATATGGGATGGTCCACCAGTCATGAATGTAACAAAATCTTCAAAATCAGGCTAAAAAACACAATTTCTCACCTATATACTACAAAGAGAACTGTTTGATCTTATCACCAGAAATCAAACTATACATGTGCTGTATAACTTGCTCCCATCCCACTACTGTATTTACAATCACCATATAAAATTCTATATGAAATATATTATAAGATCTTGTGATAAATCCATTTTAGTTCAAGTGAGAAAACAGTATTATAAAATATGCCCCAGCCTTTACAGTAAATATAAGATCTTGAGATAACTGAAATGATAGTACTGCATACAACTTGTGTGCCACATGTTCTCCCAACCTAATATACCGATAACTCAGAGATAAGATCAAATGTGATGCTTACAGTATATTGGACTTAGGCACATGATGTAAAGCAACAAAATATACTACATTTCCTGACATGATTTTTAAAGTTCTGTAAATTAGGCAAGTAGTCTATGACTGCATTCCTGATTTTCAGAATATTCTCAGGCACTTACTTCCTTGTCTGTTCTTTTCTCTCCTTTAGTCTTGGCCTTTATCCACACACAGAGATACATTCATGGGAAGCAACCTCCTTCTTCATAACTTGGAGTCACTTTTCCACCAGTGCTGGAATTCTCTTCATTCCCTCTAAGCCCCCCATTTACTTCATTGCAAATCTTTCTTTAAACCCTCTCTTTGTTTTAACATATGATTGAGTCTTTCCCCTGCCAACATCTCCCATCCCTTAACTTACATAATATATTTCTCCTTTCACTAACAGGATAGTAAACAAGAATATTTATTTGTATTTTACTTTTTTTAATGTGTAGTTTTTCTTTTTTCATATTCTGATTAATCTCTATACATTATTTTACCTTTCAGATTTTATGAACATATTGTAAGGACACTCAATTCTACAGTTATTCTTCTCTCGGTGTAAAGCATTTTGGAATATGGTAGTTTGCATGATAGACATATAAAAATAAATTAAATGAAAGTGAATAGAAAAATATATTTGGTACTGTACAATACATAAAGTGTGTCTCTACACTGAAAAGTGATTGCAAAAAAATCTCAGTGATTTCAAGAGTAAATTTGCTCCATCAACAAATAATAAGAAGTTTTATCTAACTGCCAGTCCTACAAACATAGCCTGGTATCTGAAAGTCAAGCTGTGTTCTTTCTGATTGATTCAAAATCCCCATTATAAAGGGCCAAAATGTGCTCTCAACTACACTGCAGCAACTCTATTGTCTTCAAATTCTGTCTTCAGTTGCACTTATGTAATCTCATCATTTTCAATAGGATTTCACAGTTGTAAATGAGGGCACTATTTGGCCTGTAGAATAGACAGAATTCTACATTCTGAAACAGTTTAAGTACACACAGTGTAAATAAGTGCTAATTTTACACACTCATTTTTCAGAGTAAAATCACACTTTGAGAATAACAAGGAAATAACTGATTTCCCACAGTTCACAGCCCCCTCTGAACTAATATATAAATACTCTAAAAACCAACAACGATACATATATATGTATAGCTGTTGCTGTTTAGAGTATTTACCTTATGTTTTTCTGACTATTCCACTGTTGGCTAATGAGTTGGTTGTGTTAGGGAAAATGCCCCTCTATTGCTTCAGTATGTACCAAGGATTGTATGTTATTCCATTGTTATTTAAACGCAATGTTGGAACACCAACAACCATAGGCATTGTACAGGAGCTGGACTGGAAAACCAATCAAAGAAGATTTTATTTTATTTTATTTTCTCTCTGTGTCATAAATAATTTTAATTAACTGGAATCAATTACATTTTATACATGTTTTACAAGCCATACAGATGATATTATTATCAATATAGCCACCTATATTTGTGTAACCTTTTTACCTGTTCTATATTGCGACTGTAGAAATCTCTAACTTGCTCTTCAGTTAATGTCTTCTCCTCTTCTGCCGCAATGCCAAAGCCAGCTTCTGTAATCTTCAATTACAGAGCAGCCACCAGGTTCAGCAGCATTTGAGGGTGACATATAGCAAATCAGCAATATTAGTTTGTTTACATATTTTTGCCATGATTCTAAAAACTGACTGATTTTTGTGCAGAATCTTAAATGAGGTAATATGAAATATCACAAATATAGTAACTTCTTCATTCCGCCCAACTAAATTTCCAGCTTTTCAAAGTACTGCACTGTGTTCAAGTGTGACACCCATTAAAATAAAGAAGCCTTTTGTTACACATTATGTACCTCAATATACAGATTTTATTGAAAATCTCTACTATTTGTAAAACATGTTTTACCATTATTGATTCCAGTAGTGCAAATAAAGCAAAGCTATGGGAAGGCAGCACATAATCATTCCTAATGACTGACAGTAAAATCTTTATTATGCAGCAGTCAGTCATGTACCTGTAAAGTATTTGTACATACCTAGGAGAGACTGGTCTACCGCCATTATAAAGTAGATATTAACTTTTTATTATAGTGTACTCGCTTTTTGGTTTTAGTATGCAGAAATAACATGAGTATCTATTTTTTTTAAATTTCCACTAGCATGGTAGAAATATGTGTACGTGGAGTAGGCATGCATTGATATGATCTATATCACCATGTGTACTCACTGCACAGCATACACTATATGTGTGTATGTCCACAATTCAGCATTTCTGGAACTGAAATGAGCATTCCTCCAGCACTATGTTCTGGAGGCAGAAATGATGTCTCCTTAACCAAATGTTGTGTCTGCCTATGCATCTAAATTGTTACCAGTGTATATCCTGTGACTTTACTTTCTCATAAGCATGAGTTTATGCAGGTCTGCAGACATTCACACACGTATGTAACGGACTGGCTAATTTGAGCTGGTTTATTTGTATGTCTAGAATTTTGAAAGATACTGCTGTGGCAAAGAAAATATTTTCCACACTTGTAAAATCATTTTCTGTGACTCATCTGCCCTGTCCCAGAATTGATGGTTAACTCTCACCCCTACCATCAAATGCAGAAAAAATAAGAAACTGTTGGGAGGTTATGTAAGCAACTTATCACGCTTCAACTGGAATACTTGTGTGACAATCAATGATCTGCATAGTATACTTCAGTACATACCTCTTCTAGTAACATAAAATATGTTAAAGAGCATCAACTTGAAAATCATATTGCTCCAGCCACAATCATTTTACGTTTGTCAGTTTTACAGGATAAATATTAGCAGATCTGGCTGTACAGTTTTGTCCTAAATTAATATCCAATTATACTCCCATTTCCCTATCTTGGAACTTAACCAAACATGATGGTTGGGGTTTTTTAAAAATGTTGTTTACCTTTTGTTTAATTTCTTCTACTCTTCCATCTGCAATGGCATCAGGTTTTATAATTGCAACAGTGTATATGACTCCTTCTATAGGAAAAGGAAGAATACATATGCATATTTATAAATATATTTACTGAAATATATACACAGGCTAATTTACTTTCTGTACTTACAACCTGAGCTCTCCATAGTCTTCCTTTTAATAGATTACTAATTTTGGATTCTGCTCACCAAGACATAGGGTCCTGGGAACCAATAGCAGAAGAGGTTCAAATGTGGATTATAATCCTCTGTACATGAATCACACACTGAGATGCAATTCCTTTTCCCAACTGCTCAGATTTTAATGCTACAACTTTGAAAGCAGAGATAAGGGAGGGTGAGTGTATATATATATGAAGTAGATCCATTAAGAGAAAGGAAAGCTACTTATTTATAAGTGGAGTTCTCCCTGTACATACAGATCTGCCTCAGCAGACTCACATACCTCAGTATTGCAAATCCTGGAATCATTTACAACTATAAATGCTGGGGCAGCACTAACACTTGCTTGTGGAGTTCAACATTCAAAACAAGATTATAAAGGGCTGAGTTTCATTCTGTTATCTGTAAGGGAAAAGACTCTGAAAAAAGCCAGGAAAGAGGGCAGGTAAGTGAGAATCTGCAGAGGAAAGATACTTGCATAACACCATTTAGAGGTAAATAGACTTAAAAAAAAGTAAGTTTTAATTTTATGCTTGAGGTTAACAGCTGACCCACAGTTGGCACTTGGGAAAGTGTCTGACCATTGGACACTTGATCTCCAGCATTGCTATATCATGACATAGTCAATATGGTTCTGCATCATACTTTCAGGTGACTTCCATGCGTATAAACAGCAAGAGAACTATAAAGAGTAATAACATGAATGGTATGTTCACAGTGGTCAGACTTCTTATTAAAAGGTTTTCCCCATGATAAAATATTATAAAAGATGATGATGGCAGAGTCCTCACTGAGGGTGATGATATTAAATGTAGGTGGAGAGATTAATGTGTCAATATGTAGTCTCAGCAGAGAGACTCATAATACAGGATGACAGAAACGGTACAAAGCCGGAGCCAGAGCCATCAATCCTGCAAGAGGAAGTGGTGCATACTATTATGAAAATGAAGACTGTGAAAGCACCAGAGATAGATAACATGCTTGAAGAATTGTTAAAACAATTGGCAAATGTGGTACTGATCTTATGTGGAAAACTTATAATGATGTATGGATGACTAGAAATTGGCTGGAGGACTGAATGTAGGGAATCTTTCTGTCCTTACCAAATAAGGAAGACATAATAGAGTGTAGTAACTATCATATCATCTGACATAGCACACAAGCAAAGTTCTACTCTACATAATCTAGGATCGCATGAAAGGAAGGACAGAAGCAGAACTATCACCCCAACAAGCTGGTTTCAAAGAGGCACAAGTAACCAAATCATGAACATCCATCACATAATTGAAAAATGCATAGAGTACAATCACTCATAGATCACGTGCTTCACTGACGACTCAAAAGCTTTTGATATGGTCTGACATGACTATCTTTTGGAAGATATTAGCAGACAAGAGGATTCCAAAGCATCTTATTGAACTAATTGCAGGTCTCTACCACCACCAATAGATCACGGTGCAAACAGTAGTAGGCAACAGTGAGTGGTTTTCCATTGGGCAGGGTGTTATTTTATCCCCAAGCCTCTTTAACGTATGCACAGAATTTATTATGAGACAAGCCTTGGAAGGTTTTAGCAAAGTGGAGGGGCTAGGATGTGCATTCGTGGACCTCTCTTAATCAACCTCAGATCTCGTGATGACACAACGCTCTTTGCTACATCCACCAATGCAGTGGAAAAAACATTTGGGTCTGCAAAAACAACTAATGAGGAATACAGATTATTCCTGCATACAATGAAAACAAAATGCATGAACGTTAAACACAGCTAATAAAACCAGGATGCAAGAGGGCATCACAATTAACAGACAAGTTGTAGAGGCAGCAGATGAATTTAATTATTTAGGATCATAAATATCCAACCAAGGAGGCTGTTCCAGCGAAACTGGAAGAAAAACTAGGGATGACTTTGAGAAAAACTGTGGCATCTTGAAATGTACAAAGATGCAACTGGTGAAAAGCTTTTTTTTTTCCATAGTGGTTTATGGATGTGAATGGTGGGAAGATAATATCGCTGACAAGAAGAGAACTGAAGCTTTGGAAATGTGGTGCTGGTGAAGATTCTTGTACATCTCTTAGGCATTTGCCTTTTGTCCATGTTAGAAATATTAGTGAAGAGAAGCAGACCCTGATGTCAGAAATCAAGAGATGTAAACTTATGTACTTTGGTCACATTAGGCACAGTGATGTTATGAAAGTTGTTATGGAAGGAATGGTGGAGGGTCTTTATAGTATGGAATGACTAGCAAGGAGAGATGCAAGGATGGTGTGTGGCAGATCACTAAAGGTTACATGCTGAGTGCTCGAAGTTAGCGAGGGAAGAACGTGAAAGCTTCCAAAAATTCTGCTATGTTGTCACGGATATTCAGATATGAATAAATGGATTTACTTAGCCTTCTTTCTTCTTTGAGATTTGCCTTTGCAGAATCCTATTTTGGGGAGAATGACAAGGATTTACAGCCCGAGGAGCTAGGGCTAAGGAGTGATAAATTTAACAGAGATTGAAAAGAACTACCTTCCTGAAACAAGCAACTGCCCTAATTCTTGCATGAAAGCGCTGAAGTCGCATTTCAATAGTGTTGTTTCAATGAAGAAGAGCTGGATAGACGTGCTAAAGGGCTGGAAATACTGTATCACTGTTACCCTGCAAATCGCCTTTTTCCCTGGGCCTGTTTTGCTTTTTGCCGATACTGCAGACCTCCCAGATAGTTGGCCTACAACTGCTTGGATTGTAGATGGTGTCTAATTTGACTTTCCTCCTTTCCTCTTTTAAATCTTGTAAATCCAGGGAGCTGGTAGTTTTACTCATCTCTTAATTTCTCCATTGGGTCACTAGTTCTACCAGGCGATAAAACAAGCCTGTGCTCTAAAATGCATGAGCAGTCATTCTGGCTTGCACTTCTTGTGGTAGGCCAGATGTAAAAGGCCACATGTGAATATCTCAGAAAAAACAATGTAGCTACAGATCTTGCAATTGCTGCACTCATAGCATATTTGCTGACATTTTGTCCTTCACATGTACCACTAACAAAATTAGACTCGGTTCTGTGAGACTCTGGAGAATACTGTATGTGAAAGGCAGGGCCGGCTCTAGGTTTTTTGCCGCCCCAAGCAAAAAAAATTTTGGCTGCCCCCCGTCCCAGCCCTGGGCTCCTCGCCGCACCCCCCTGCCGCCCCAGCCCTGGGATTTTCTCCACCACCCGCACCCCCCTGCCTCCCCAGCCCTGGGCTCTCACCCCCCGACCTGCACCCCCCTGCCGCCCCAGCCCTGGGCTCTCACGCCCCCAACCTGCACCCCCCTGCCGCCCCAGCCCTGGGCTCTCACTCCCCCAACCCCACCCCCCTGCCGTCCCAGCCCTGGGCTCTCCCCAACAAACACACACACACCCTGCCGCCCCAGCTCTGGGTTCCCCCTACCCCCCACCGTTGCCCCCCACACACACCTCCTGCCGCCTCAGCCCTGGGCTC
>NW_020698066.1:7273123-7294639 GCF_002925995.2 Terrapene triunguis | reverse complement strand
CCCCCCCCCCACCTGCATCCTCCTTCCGCCGCAGCCCTGGGGCACTGGTAACTCGCTCCCAGGGCAGGTCATTCAGCAGGAATTTTAGATGTGCACAGAACACAGCCAGGATTGGTTCCCATATGGTTACAGAACTGCAGTAAAGTGGAACAATTTTCAGCTTGTGTGATTGGAGGATATCTGGATGCATATTGTAAGACTGTCCTCCATAAAGGAGGAAAAGTTGAGGTGCCTTTATTATTCTTTTGTTCCACTCTTTCTTTCTATGGGGAATTTGCCAATGCAATATCACTGTCTTCTTTTTAAACAAACAAACAAACAAACAAACGAAAAGGCAATGGCTGTTGAAAATAGCAATTCCAGTCCTAATAACCACTGGGAAGCATTTCTTGCTCAATTTTATCCTACTTTTTCTACAGCAAGTTACAGTGGATCAGTATATTTGATTTGGGAGAAATGAAGTAACAGCTGCCCAAACTGAGCTTGAGCACTCCTGAATTTTGAGGTGTTAAAATCTGGAAGGCAGGTGCTGGGGGGGGGCTGTGGATCCGCAGGGGAGCACGGCAGCATGTATGCAGTAGCGTGTCTGGCGCTGTGCGAAGCCAGACACGCTGGTCTGAGTGGCACGGTAAGGGGGCTGGGGGGTTGGAGAAGGGGTAGGGGGTTCCGGGGGGGGGCAGTCAAGGGACAGGGAGAAGGGGGGGTTGGATGGGGCAGAGGTTTGGGGGGCAGTCAGGGGACAGGCAGCAGTTGGATAGGCATGGGAGTCCCAGGGGTTTGTCAGGGGACAGGTAGGGGGTGGGGTCCTAGGGGGGAAGTTGGGGGGGGTCTCAGGAGGGGGCAGTTGGGGACAAGGACCATTGGGGCTTAGATAGGGGGTGGGGTCCTGGGGGGCAGTTGCGGCGGGGTCCCAGGAGGGGGTGATCAGGGGACAGGGAGCAAGGGGGTTGGATGGGTTGGGGTTTCTGTGGGGGGCAGTCGGAGGGAGTGGATGGGGGCAGGGTGGGGCTACCCTCCCTCCCCGTGGAGTGTCCTATTTTTTGAATGTTAAAATATGGAATCCCTACTCACAGTGCAGCTCTCCATTCACAGCAGGCTGCAGCATGAGGTCTCAGCTTCCTCCCTCCCTCCCCTTCTTTCCTGTTGGTAGTGGCCAAGGGAATGCTGGGAAATGTAGTTCTTTCCCTGCTCCAGGCCTGGCTCTATAGGCAGGGAGCTAACCAAGGAACTACAGCTCCCAGGGCCCCCTGTTGGTTCTCAGCTCCCATGCTGGATCCCTGCCGCCCCTGCAAATGGGCTGCCCCAAGCAGGTGCTTGCTTTGCTGGTGCCTAGAGCCGCCCCTGGTGAAAGGGGGCTCTCATTTGTACCCCAACAAAATTCATACTCTTAGGCCTTTACAAGATGCACAGCTTTTAGGTGCCATGTTGTTCTTGGTCACCATTTTTTACCATAATTTTTCTGTCATGGATGCTATATTAAGTTAGAAGACAATTCAAAGTTCAAATTAAACCCTTTGCTACAGGCATTGAGAGCTCCATCATGTTAAATCTTCATAGAGTTGGATCCAGATCTCAGACATTATAGAAATAATTATTAATAATAACAACATAAGCATATCTGTTATTATTTTGACCATTTTACAACATTCATATGCACCTGCGTGTGATAATTTGACTCCTTCCACAATAATCTCTCAAGTTACTAAATGAATCAAAGGAAAATTTTATCACTGGACATACCAAATAACTAACAAGATACCTGTTTGAGTTTTTTCTTTGTACTAATAATTGTAAAATAATTAAAATATCATTTACCTTCAAGTTGGCTTTCTTCACTATATACTTCTGATGTTTTCTCTTCTAAAAACACAAGCTCTTGTACCTAAGAAAATTGCAGTTTTCATGTTGTTGTTATTCTGATAAAATTATAGTGTCAGTATGAAGTTAATACTGAGGCAGTATGGGCCAGTGTATAGCCCACTGGGAATCATGAGACCTGGGTGCCATTCCTGGCTCTGCCAGCAATGTTGAGCAAGTCACTCCTTCGTTCTTTCTCTGCTTCCCCTCTCTGAAAAACTCCCTGCAACATTAACTTAGTGCAAGATAATACCAACATCAACATTTAAGCTGCTTCTTTTTCTGCTTCTAAACTTTTTTTTGCAGATTTTGTGGAACCTTGTGCCAGCCCAGACTTGCAAATCTTCTCTTAAATTAGGGGGAAACCCTAACACTTTTATACCTTACAATATGAGAGACTCCTCATTACATTAATTTTAAAGAAACATAAAGATGGACATAACTGTGGAAATTTCCAACCTATTTCTCTGCTAAATGTAGAATATAAAGTAAACACCAAAATTCTAGCAACACAACTAAATGATTTAATCTCAATTATTCACATAGTTCAAGTGGGTTTTGAAACAGGCAGGCTTGCTGCTGCTAACACAAGAAAAATAATTTAAGTCACCAAGCTCAGCTACCAGTTATCTCTTCAGCAGTTTTATCCTGAGAAGCTAATAATATATTTGATAGGGTATAATGTTATCTCATACGGTACTATGAGAATTTAGGTTTGTTCTGATTTTTCTTAACTGAGTTGTAGTCCATTACAATTTCTCTTTTGCATCTATACAGATAAATGGAATTCTTTCACCTGCATTTCAGTAGGAAAGAGGAATTAGGTAAGAACTGTCCCCTTTCCCGTATTCTCTCGAGCCCATAGTAAAATAGATAAGAAAAATGTCCAGCATTGAAAGTATAAAAATAAATAAAGAGATAAATACAAAGTTAGTTTTTATGCTGGTGATATTTTTGTTAGTGAAGAATCTCTCCTCTGCATACAGATCAGTTTGTAAAATTACCAGTATCATTTGGATAAGTACCACTTACTGGAAGTTTCTAAAAGATGAGATACATGCCAGTTCATGGTAAAGATAGTGGTATCCACAAAAATAAAAATGAAATATGAACAGTAAAAGAAATAAAAACAGCACCACAAGCATAGAAAGAGACCATGCAAATGTAATAAAAATATTCATTTATATTTAAACTTGATAAGAAAACAGTTATCTAGTGAGTACCTCAGGGCGTTCTATTTCCCCTGCTAAAATTTTCCTCTCTTCTTCTAATAGCTTTATTACTGTCTTACTGAGAAGTGGTGCATTTGTGCCTCGCACCATTGCTATAATTTTGCCATCCTGTAAAAAATAAATGATAAAATAACACTCTCAGTAAGATCTACTAATTTAGTTTTGCACATTTAATTGACTTCTAACACAATCTATTTTTCACCAGCAATAGACAGTTACCATGATACTGTATTCTAAAACTAAAAGTTGTAGCAATGTATCACTGCAGATAGACTGATCTGCAAAACAGGTGATGAATCAAAAACACAGGGCTAAAATCAGTGATATCAAAGAAAACTGACTGTTATTCCCATTATTTGTTATTCTGTTATTGCTTAACATAGGTCTCATCTCAAAAGTTTCAGAGGGTTTACATTTCAGAACCTGGCATTTTCTAATGTCTAATTCAACGGATGCGTAATGGGCTACAGAGCATTTCATCATCAACATTTCAAATATAGCCTAGTTGGTCTAAAATTATCATCCAACTGCTCAACAGTGTCCTACATGAAATGAGTTGGTGGTCTCAGTCAAGTTCCTATTGAGCAGTTGTCTACTTAGCACAGACCATGGTCACAATTGGCAATGATTGGACTGTTACCTCTGTTGGCAGCTCTGCTGAAAGGCCAGCAGTTAAATGGGTATAGAGCAGTGGTCCCCAAACTGTGGGGCGCAGTGGAACGTTCAGAGGGGCACGCAGCGAAACCCGGGCTAGCCCCCATC
Organism: Terrapene triunguis; assembly: GCF_002925995.2. Lineage (NCBI taxonomy): Eukaryota > Metazoa > Chordata > Testudines > Emydidae > Terrapene > Terrapene triunguis. The sequence continues at coordinate 7,290,788 of NW_020698066.1, read as the reverse complement.
CGCAGCTCTACTCCACCCCCCTGCTCTGCTCCCAGTTGCAGCTCCATTCCACCCCATGCCGCAGCTCTGCTCTGTCCCCAGCCACGGCTCCACCTCTAGCCACAGATCCTCCCTCATCCCCAGTTCTGCCCCCAGCTTCTCCTCTGCAGAGCCAACTGTGTGGTAATGGGGAGAGGGCAGGCATGCAGACAGATTCTGTTACAGGTGTATGGGGGGGTGCTACAGGAAAATGTTGGGCACCACGGGTATAGAGAATGAACTTCCTTCTGACTCAGTACTTAATTTGTGTCAGGACTTAGCCTTGCCACCTCTAGGCTTAGGTTCATAGCGCCGGCACCTCTGGGCTTGCTGCATCAGTTATGAATGTAAAAAAATTGCTTGAGCCCCGGCACCTCTTCCATTACAAATTAAGCCCTGCTTTCACCATTAGAAGTTCTTCCTCCAAGTTGGATATGTGGCAGGATAGGGATGCTACTACTATTGATACCCAAGCTGTATTTGTTCTGTAATGGCCAAAATTTGCTATCCTTATTTGAGCAAAATTCCTATTGGAGATAATAAGAGTTTTGCTCAATTAAGGACTGCCAAATCTGGTCCTCAATAAATAGCGCAACAAAATGTCCAGGGCTAGCAATCAGACACCTTGCACAAATTCACTTACAATTAATTTGCTTAAAATTCAAAAGAAATTTGAAGGAAAGAATTTAGAAATTCTGATTCTCATTTACACTAAATTCCCTTTTACACTGCTCTAGCTACATAAAGAGGCCTTAAGGCATGTGTAAACATAATTTATATCCACAATTAGGCCCGTTTGCATTGATAGAATGGTGTAAAGGGACATTAGTATTAATGAGAATCAGGCCTAAATTTTCCTTCTCTTGCTGTTCTCTGTCCTTGTTTCCATCTCTTCCCATTTTCCCCTCCCCATTTTTGACTATTCTTGCTTTTTGGTTACTCTCTTCCTCCTTTGGGATCTGACCCTGTGCCCACTAAAGTTAATCACAAAGTTTCCATTTACTTCACTGGCACAGAATTAGACCTTTCTTGCTTTCACTTCCTATCCTCCTCGTTTCCAGGTTTCCTCCCTCCACTATTTGTCTCTCCTCATCTCAGTTCTAGTTCCTCCATTTCCCAACAGCTTCCTTCACTACTCTCCCTTCTGTGCTTCACTCTTCTGCTCATTGCTCCACCATATACACCTCTACTCCGATATAACGCGACCCGATATAACACGAATTCGGATATAATGCGGTAGGGATAGCTCAGTGGTTTGAGCGTTGGCCTACTAATCCCAGGGTCATGAGTTCAATCCTTGAGGGGGCCACTTGGGGATCTGGGGCAAAATCAGTACTTGGTCCTGCTAGTGAAGGCAGGGGGCTGGACTTGATGACCTTTCAAGGTCCCTTCCAGTTCTAGGAGATGAGATATTTAAAGCAGTGCTCCGGGGGGGCAGGGCTGCACACTCCGGCGGATCAAAGCAAGTTTGATATAACACGGTAAGATTTTTTGGCTCCCGAGGACAGCGTTATATCGAGGTAGAGGTGTATATGCATGAGCAGCACAGTGAAACTGGCTAGCTTTTGGTGAGATCAGAGAAGCTGTTAATTTCACGTGGCTGCATTCATATAGAGTGGAGTATCCTTAATGCACCCTGGTTATTAGCCTCTAGCTGCTGGAATCCAAATCTCAAAACTTCCAAGTACAAAAAAACACTTGCCTACGGAGTTAGCAACCAGGCCTGGCATAATATACTATAATATAATGGAGAATTTTCTTCTCCAGTTAGCAGAAGTACTATGCTAATACCCCTTCTTCTGTGCATGCCAAGAACATATAAAATATGATTCACTGTTAAAATGACTGGAATGTACAATATGCAACAATATCCTATACACTAAAATTGTAAAGATGTAATTCACATTTGTACAGCTTTACATTTATTTTCAATATACTGAAAAAAATAACAACAATAGGCAGCACGAACTTACAACACAAAAGAGAAAAACAGGTTCACATTTGTCTCTAAATGTCTGCAGGGTCACAATGCTGTCAGCCTCTGCCTAAAATAAGGGCAAATAGATTATGATAGATAGATAGATATTTGAGAACTTTTACAGAATGATTCTCAAACCGTGGTTCTGTGGATCAATAGTAGTCCTTAAAACACTTGCTTGTGATCAACCTTGCTGGTCACATGGGGCAGGCTTTCCTTCTTGTTTACAGCTGCTAAATCACATTAAAAGTACTGTGTCCTAATATTGCTTTTTGAGGTAAGTAATGGCTGTAATTGCCATTGGAATGTCACAGGATCACACATGGGAAAGTCCCATGACATTTCAATGGGAGGGAAAGTGGTCTATTGTATTAACTCTCTGTTAAGATGTGGTCCACACTATATAAAGATTTGAGAATCCCATGAATTACATTTATTAACAGTTACTTCTTGTTTTATAAATGTATTTTACATATACAAATACACACAAATCCAAAAACTGTTTGAACTAACACTGATGAATTATACTTGGCAAGGTTTTAACATAGTATTTATTTTAAAATAACTAGATCACAAGCACTATATAATATTGTTGTTAAATTTATCAATGATAGCGGTACTAATTGAAGGGAGACCTGAATGGAAATGAACGGTTTACACTTCTGGGCCACCAGAGTCCTGAATTAATACAGTCACTCTGGGTGAAAGGTATGATGTTAATGATACAGTATAACAACCCCAAATAATAATATTGCAGATGTAAACATTTACATATGCTGGCAGGAATAAATTACGGATGTAAAGTAAGTGCAGATGAAGGGACAGCAGCTAGATGTATGAAAACAGATGGAATGAACAGGCTTGATATTCTCTTATTTTAAAAGCCACGCAGGGTTGCAAATAGCCGGGATAGTAGAGGTATAGCTGAAAACCTGGGGTCTGATTCTGATTTCACAATGGTTTTGCATTAGTATAACCTTACTGACTTCAGTGGTATGAGATTACAATTCGTTGTTTGGTGTTTTGGGCTTGTTGCTCTATGTTTTGTATGTACACATATACACATACCTATGTGTGTATGACTTTTTTTAAAAAGCTTTAAATATTTGATATATATAGGGTTGGATTTTTAGAATCCGAGTTTAATAGGAGGAGATCTGTGTAAAAGATCTGTAGGATAAAAACCTTGCGGACTTGTCTGTTAACTTAATGGTAGTGATCCACATTTGTATGTCCAACTTACAATGATCTCCATTTAAAGAGCATTTGCCAACGGTAACTACATAGTGGTATCTGCAATTAGACAGTTTTGCTCTGTGTTTACAACTGAAGATATCAGTGGTAACTCTTTTGGTAATGGTTAGCGCATGATGCTTTTTAATGGCTATTGCCATAGGCAAGACAGGTTGCTTCTGTCATCTTGCTCTCTGGGGCTTCAGAGAATGCAACAAAAACAATTTGCAGCCATACTGACAAGTATTATAAGCTTGATAGTTCAATATCTGGATGGGAACTCAGAATCAACCTGTGAAACACATATATCTTTAGTGCATTAGATTGTAGCTGCCATTTTATCTTGCTCTTCTGGTTGAACTTTTTCTCAAAAACATTTTTAATCTATTTGTTTTTCAGCTTCCCCCTCTTTGTTCCTTTTTAAATATAACATAGGAAATTATACGGAAAAGCAAGAAAAACAAAAGGAAGTTACTGACCTGATTTTCAGAAGTGATGAGCACCCACAACTTCTATGGTCTTCAGAGGAAGTTTCAGCACTTCTGAAAGTCAGGCTATATGGTTATGCAATGTTAAGACTTGGATTTTTAAACATGCAAGTCGGTATATTCAGAGATATGGTTCCCCCAGTAATCTCAACTCTATCTCATAATATGTATGCATTATAAGAATGTTCTCCATTACACTATTGTCTAGTATGTCTTTTCCATAATTAACTTGTATGATTCTAGCTTATCCCTTCTCTTATTATAGATCCTTCCCTATCCATTATACACTTTGATCGTCCTCTTTTAAGAAGTCATTCAGAAAAGAGACAAGCAAGCCAAATTCACCAATGACTCCACTGGTACTCAGATACTATGGTGATAGGTACTCTATAAATAGATAGATACAGAAATACATTTGACACTGAAGTTCTAAATAGCATTTACATCCTTACCACAGCAAAATGCAAAAGGTCATCTTCACCATGCTCATTTTTTAGTTTTCTGAATAAATTTACCACAGCTTTGCAAGGCCCACACCAAGCCTGATAAACATCTATTACTGAAAGTATAAAAAATTAGAATGAAACTCATCTGTTTCATATAGTTTATAAAATAAAATGTTTTTGTAAATGTATAGGGTTAGTCCTGCAGTGGCATTGGCATACATGTATTTCTAAGTCTATTTCTGGTCTCTTTTTCTTCTGAAAAACATTAAGTTTTGGTATTATCTCTTACACAAATTAGATTTCAACTTAAATCTTAGTCTGTAAGAGTATTTATTTATTTATTTATATATTTTGTGGTGGGAAATGCAGATATATTAATGTCTCCTTCCCCTATTCCTTTGTCTTGGTTGACCTTCCTTTCCTGTGCCCACTGTTAGTTGTCTCCCCCTCCTTTGGCCCTTTTATCAGTTGTCTCTTTCCATGCCCTGTCGCTCCATTTTGGGCTGTTTCCCTCCTTCCTAAGATCATGTATGCTGTGTGTGTCTCTCTCAACCTTACTCACAACCCATTGGTTTTCTCTCTTGCTCCCCTGATCACTTCACCCATGATCTGTTCTCCCTCTTTAGACAGCATTCCTAATAAATTTAACAGATATTGATGCTAAGCTTACATACAAACTGAGGGGAGTGAAGAAAATACATACTATGTACACTCTTGAAAGCACACAATTTATAACACAATTGCTTGTCTTATGCCAGATACAATTGTGCATGAATAGGCACATAAAACTCATTCTGCTGATTAGTTCGATTTTACTGAGTAATTGAAAATATTGATCTATCAGAGCTTTCACCTACCCCTTCCCAGACATGAAGTCTTTTCAGAACTTTTTTTTTTTTTTTTTAAACACCCATGCATGATATCCAGTATGGTTTAAATTCACTGCTTTGCAAAGGAGTATGTGAAAGTCACTCATCACTATAGAACCCTTCTGTGTTTGAATTGCAGGCAGACACAATGCATTGGGTCTTTGTATCTTTCGTGTGATTGGATTGATATTGTGACAGTTCCAAAATGGCCAATGCGAGAGGCACAGTTGAGTGTTATATGGAGGAGCCATGAGATCTGAGTTCACATGGATTAATTTGCCAGGAACTCCTTTCATACTATAGGTGGTATGGAGATCCAGTGACCGTACAGCCAGCCTTTAGGCTGGTGAAGCAGCTGTGGAGTGGCTGCAGTGCAGACCTGTGTTTTGCCCCCAGTTTAGGAGTGTGAATTTCAAATCCTTTGAGTCTTCATGTAAAACAGCTACACAGAGCATATTTACTTAGGCTTTATGGAGGTTTCTAGAACTCTTTGCTTTGAGGGGCAAGCCACAGGAAGTGGCAGTTAGACAAAGTGTGTGCACAGTGTGAAGTAACTGGGCAGGAAGGGGTCACAAAAATAAAAAGATTGATAAAAATGCACAATTTCATTATGTGAGATTAATAGAAAAAATAATAGTACCTGTTACACCTTTAGTCAGCAACATTTCATCCCATTGACTTTGATTGGTTACTACTACCTGAGATAAAACAAACCCAGAATTTAATATCTCTAAAAATGTCAACAATTTTATTGAACTCTAGAATTATTCAAATAACAAACAAGATTTATACCTGTAGTTGAACTTCTTTCTTCTTTCCTGCCATTTTCCTGTGATTACATGAAACACAGCAAAACATAAAACACTTCTAAAATATACTACTGTTGCTCCGTAAGTTTAGCTCCATATAAATTGTGGCTTGAGGAACTGATTTACACAAAATGCCTTTTCCACACAGTAGTATTCTATGGGTGAGATCCTCAGCTGATTAAGATCAGCATAGCTCCACTAAAGTCAATGTGACTATGTCGATTTACACCAGCTGAGGATCTATCCCTAAATATAGCTGACTTCATTAGAGCTAAACTGATTGGCACTAGCTAAGGATCTTATCTTGAAATTCACTATTTATTTACAGATTAAAACATAGCACAGGAAACCACATTACAAAGTTCACATTTTCAATATATTGTGGTCTTCAGGACATTTCAGTCCCCGTGTCGTTCTATCTCCCATTGTGCTGATGAGACTGCCTACACGGGCACTGGGTGGAATGGAAGTTGCTGTGACATGAACATATTTCCACAAAGTATTGGAGTAAGAGCTTCAACTCAAAGGGCATCAATTCAAACTTTGTCATTCATGATCTGAGATATGTTTAGCCTAATGACCTGCACATAACTCATTATAAGGTTAAGATTTTTGTCATGGTTATTTTGAGTAAAAGTTACGGCCAGGTCACGGGCAATAAACAAAAATTCACAGAAGCCCACTATCTAAACTATCCAGACCAGGCCTTTCCCTCATTCTAATGTTAACATGTATCCTTGTTTTTTGTAGATGATTTTCTACAGATATCTGAATAGGGTTTGGTAGAAAAGCTAACTTGGTTTATTTATTGGTAAGTTTTTTAGTTAAGTTTCAGTTTATTTTCAATTAATAGATGAGATCCTTTCCCAGTCCATGATGTACTATACCGTTTTTGTTTCTTTTACAATTGAAATAAAATTTTAAGGTACAAAGCCACTGATTTGAGGGGGAAAATACACATCTATCAATATTTGAACTCCAGTTTTAAAACTAAAGAGGAATGAATATCTCACTGGACAGGTAGTGGGATACAAAACATTTCACTTTCAGGCCACTGATTCAAATCAGTTGTTTCTGTCTAATGGCTGCTGGGAGACCAACATAAAATGAATTGGTGGCCTCAGTCCATTTCCTAGTGCACAAGAGTTCACTTAACAAAATCACCACCATGACTGTCATTCTTGTTGACAATATCACCAAAGAAGTCAAACAGTGAATGTATACGCACACTGAACTGTCCTGTCAATTCTATAGTTGGTCCCTTCAGACTAGGGTTGAGGCATATTGGCTGATGAGAGAAATCTTGTCCTGCTGCTTGCCTGTGTACCTGTTCTGTGGAAAAGAGAACTTCACTTTTTATGTGTGTCAGCCTGACACCTTTCACCAACAAATAAAATAAAACTTAAAAGTACAAGTTTATTCAAAAAACTTCAATTCGGGCAGTGGGCCTGCACCATTAGCATGTGGCAATATATTTGTATCTAGGCATTTTATCTCCCTCCTTACACTATCCCAAATAGCTTAGGGGAGATGGTGCATAAAAAACTGCCAGGTCATGACATGCTTTATGAATTTACCAATATTAGTGACTGGTATTCAACAGATTTGGTCTTTTCCTGCTTGTTAGCCACTATTACGGAGAGATCAGGAGAATCACACTCTTATAACACGATCATTAATAGCCCCATAACACATACAACATAGCACCAGGCATGCAAATACTTCCCAACTGACATGCACATAGTCCCCAACCTGCTGACACATATTCACAGATTGCAATGCACACACACAATATGCTACCACACACAAATACATACACACTGACTGGCACATTATGCACAGATACACAATGCTGAGATGACATATGAATACACAATTTCCTTCACACATGCAGATGCACAAAATGCTAAGTCACAAACTGGCACACCAGGTTCCCACACTAACACATCCTGACAAAACATACAGTGTGACAAACAAATGCCCCTTCTGATTGAGACACGCCCAGCCTGGAGACCCACAATACCCTGAAATTCAATCATTCTCCTAGGTACATTGCTGCACACATCTTCTCACCAACACACACAGACAACACATCAGCACACACATATGCTCAATATCTCATGCATATTGACAAATTCACATGCAAACCACACTGACACATAATAATGCATACACATGCATGCGCTGACAGACAAATCACCACATACCCATACACATCCACCCACACACATCCATGCACATGCATACACACAGGGGACTCTGACACACACAACTTTAACACATACCTGTACACAAACCACACATAAGCAGACTTAGGGCCCCAAGAAGCTCCAGGTGCTCCCAGTTTAATATTGCCCCTGGCCCCAAATACCACTCATCTTATTTAACATGGTCTCTTTAACAGTGTGTTAACATTGTTGGGATATTTTTTTGGTTTGTGGAAATAATGCAATTAGTGTTGTAGAGGGTGGGTGGGGGGGGGGGCCAAAATATTCCTCCTTACAGTCCCCAATAGGGTAGCATTACCTGTGTGTGCACAAGACACCCTTTGCACACACCTAGTCCTCTGACACACATCTGCACACACGTGACACTGGCACACACCTGTACACAGACAGAAACATGAAACTGACACCTGCACACACGCGACAGACACACATTTGCGACAGTGGCGCATGCTTGCACACACACACACGTGTGACACTGGCACACGTACATGCAACAGACACACACGCCCAACTATGACACACACCTGCACACAGACGAGCGACAGCCACTCATGAGATACACGCCCAACACGAACACACACCAATGCACACACGGGCGGCACCAACACCCCGTGCACACACAGGGCTCACACTCGTGCACACACCCTGAGCGCTCTGGCACACGCTACGCGCACGCCCCAGCCTGCACAGGGCTGTTACGGCGACGGCAGCAGCACCACGGACCTCGCGGCGGATAACGGCCCCCCCACTCACCCCTCCCCCAGCCTTCGCCCGACAGGCCCAACCAGAGAAAGCGAGAACGTTCCAAAACCGTTGGTCCCGCCCCCTCGTCACTGCTCCGCCCACTTCTCCACCTGCCCTCGCTCACCAAGGGTGGGTGCGGCTCTCGGAGAGCAACGCGCATGCGCGACTCTGATACGTTCCGTGGGTGCGCCGCTCTGAGGGGAAGGGGCAGGTGATTCGCTGCAGCGCTTCGCACGGGGTTGCAGTATGGCGCGGTCTCCCGGCCTCCCTTCTTGCTGCCCACTGATAGGGGGGAGGGCAACTAATACGAATTCGTTCTCCTTCTCCTTGCTGAGTGTCTAGACTCTAGCTGGTGCCGCATTGCGGGCTGGAAGGGGGAAGGTTGGCGGTGCAAGGATTTTGGCGGGAAGGAGAGGTTTGAGGCAGTAGGACATTTCCCTCCGATTATTCCGTCCCTAATGCTCCTCAGAGGTGGGGGCAGGGGAGCGCTTCCCTCTGTGGGTAGTGTTCGCTCTGGCTAAGTGCTGTCGGACATCAGTCACCCCTTCCTACCTCCACCTTTGCATTGTCTAGGATTTAGCAGAAATATGGCCCGTGTCTATTATTGGGGAAGGAAGCTCTAAGCCCCCTGAGTGGAACGTGCAGACTGCAGTCTGGTTTCTTCCTCTCGCTCTGTGGGCATGCATGGTGCTTGACACAGCCCTTAGTTATGAAACAGGAAAATGGGCAGCACTGAACATTCAGTTGGGTTACTAAAAGGCATAGATTAAGGTTCTTGTTTAAGGTTTATAGAAAATGGCTTTTGCTTATGGGAGTGGAGTGGGTGGGGGAAAGCAGCCCACTCATTGGACACCTCCCAGGATGTTGGAAGCTTTAGATTAGTTATCAAGTCCTAGGCTGTGCAGAGATGTTAGATTTCTAGTTCTCCTTATGCAACCCATGGCATTAAGAGGGATCCCAGTGTTATCTAGCAACTTGGAAAAATCTTTAGGTGTTGAGTTCACCTTGCTCCTTATCCTTTTCTGTGATATCTGAGGTTTAATTGGGAAAGACACCATTCCTATATCTGCTGTGCTAAGTAAAATACTTCTGGGAAAGGGTAGTAAGTGATGCAACTATGAAAAGCGTATGTAGGTCCACATCTGAGTGACCACTAAACACGTGAAGAGTATTTTTCTTTTACACGTATTAATCACTTACATTGTAATTATGTGTGTAATATGTGATGTAAAGGAAATAGGCAGTCTAGATCATAGGCTGATCCTGATCCATAAGATGCTTTGGCTTAAGTTGGAGGAAAGTTGTTTGCATAGTATTTCAAAACAAAGAAATTAAAGCAAAACTTAATCCTCTTTCAGTAAAGCTGGAAGCTTTTAGGTTTAAGAGTGACTCTAATTTTGTTATGGAAAAGAAACAAGAATTGATGCACTAGAAATCAGTCTTACAGAACGCACAACCATGTAATGTAAAACTAGTTTAAAACAAAGGGATACCTACATCACAAATCTAATGATTTGAAAACTAGTATCCGACTGGAAGGGACCTTGAGTCATCTAGTCCAGTTCCCTGCAATCATTGCAGGACTAAATATTATCTAGACCATCCCTGACCGGTGTCTGTCTAACCCAGGGGTTCTCAAACTGGAGGTTGGGACCCCTTGGGGTTGTGAGGTTATTACATGGCGAGTCATGAGCTGTCTACCTCCACCCCAAACCCCGCTTTTCCTCTAGCATTTATAATGTTGTTCAACATATAAAAAAGTATTTTTAATTTATAATGGGTGGCACTCAGAGACTTGCTATATGAAAGGGGTCACCAGTAAAAAAGTTTGAGAGCCACTGTGTAACCTCCTCTTAAAAATTTCCAATGATGGAGATTCCACAATCTCTTTAGGCAATTTATTCCAGTGCTTAACTACCCTGACAGGAAGTTTTTCCTCATGTCGGACCTTAACTGCCCTTGCTGCAATTTAAGTCCATTGCTTCTTGTCCTATCCTCAAGAGGTTAAGGAGAACAATTTACCTCCCTCTTCCTCATAACAACCTTTTATGTACTTGAAAACTGTTATCATGCCTCCCTCAGTCTTTGCTTCTCCAGACTAAACAAACCCAATTGTTTCAATCTTCCCTCATAGGTCATGTTTTCTAGACTTTTAATCATTTTTGTTGCTCTTTTCTGGAGTTTCCCTAATTTGTTCACATCTTTCCTGAAATGTGCCCAGAACTGGACGCAATACTCAAGTTGAGGCTTAATCAGCACAGAGTAGAGCAGAAGAATTATTTCTTGTCTTGCTTACAACACTCCTCCTAATACATCCCAGAATGATGATTGCTTTTTTTGCAACCATGTTACACTGTTGACTCTCATTTAGCTTGTGATCCACTATGACTCCCAGATCCTTTTCTGCAGTACTCCTTCCTCGGCAGTCATTTCCCATTTTGTATGTGTACGACTGATTGTTCCTTCCTAAGTGGAGTATTTTACATTTGTTCTTATTGAATTTCATCCTATTTACCTCAGACCATTTCTCCAGTTTGTCCAGATCATTTTGAATTTTAATCCTGTCCTCCAAAGCACTTGCAACCCCTCCCAGCTTGGTATCATCCGCAAACTTTAAGTGTACTTTCTTTGCCATTACCAAAATCATTGATGAAGTTATTGAACAGAATTGGACTCAGTGTTACCCGCACAAAATTCTCTGTTACTTGCACACTCTAGGGGCACCCACCTTTATCCAGTTCCTAGGGCATAACCCTCTTAATTTAGACACCCACCCTTACCCAATTCCTAGGGCTCAGGGTTTAACCTTCTGCGAGTTTGCAGAACCTTTTACCAGTGAAAAAGCCTTACACAGTAATATCTTTATTCTCTATTTATTAACAATTACCAAGCAGAATACACATGCTAATCATACAGTGCTATGTTCACCAATCCTGATCAGGCAGGTGGACTTTCCCTGTTGGCCTGGCAAGGTCAGTCTCGTTTAGATTCTGGTTGCTGCATGTCACGGTCATGCAGAGGATTCTTAGCAGCTTTGATCTTAGGCTGTGTCTTAAAGGTGAGTTCTTCTTCCTCCAGGTCTTTCCTTCTTATTCTTCAGTTCTTTTCTGCTGGTCTCCTTGGTCAGCTTATATAGTGAAACTTGAGTCCTGCTTAGCTATACCTTAACCAATCATTTTGCTAAAATTTTACTAACCAATCCTAACATAGTGTAACAAAATTCTCTAACCTAGTTATACCCCACCACCTTAATTTACACCTAGCAAAATTAATTATGTAACGGACAGAAACAGTCAAAGAACCAGACAGAGATCATACAAACAAACAATAGAGAAGTGGGGACCATAAAGATAAAACAATAAAGAAATTAGGATTTCACAACCACAACTATTGATAAGCAGTTTCTTGCCAGAAAGAATGCTATCAGATTAAGTTTTCTTTAACCATGTTAAGATCTGTTTCTTTATCTGGTGATGCTATTAGGACAGGATTTCCTTCTTATCAGCCCGATATTACATTGTTTTAATGTAATTTAGATGGAATGTGAGGATGTGACTTCCTGCTTCTTAGCTAATGATGGGTGCTCTCCGAATATTGGTGCAGAAAAAGGCCTTAGGCCTTACAATATGGCTACAGGTAAAGGCCTTATCCTTACACCAGAACTGATCCCTGCAGGACCCCATTCAATATGCCCTTCCTGCTTGACTGAACTACTGATAACTACTCTCTGGGAATGGTTTTCCAATCAGTTATGCACCCACCTTATAGTAGCTCCATCTAGGTCAGGGGTTCTAGCAACAAATTTTTTGGTGGCCTCAGAGTGCGGCCACCAACTCTTGCTGGTGGCTGTACTGACACTTTTTCCTACAATTATTTAGTTTTCCTGAAGTTAATAAAGTAATATGCACATATATACATCCAAATCATTGTAATTTATTTATGTAAGTTTTTTTTTTCAGACTCAATAATAAAAATAATGTACAGTTATCTCTATTGTTTATTGGACCTGGGTGTAGATGTGGTCGCCCCATCTCAAAAAAGATATATTGGACTTGGAAAAGGTTCAGAAAAGGGCAACAAAAATGATTAGGGATATGGAATGGCTGCCGTATGAGGAGAGATTAGTAAGACTGGGACTTTTCAGCTTGGAAAAAAGACGACTAAGGGGGGATATGATAGAGGTCTATAAAATCATGACTGGTATGGAGAAAGTAAATAAGGAAGTGTTATTTACTCCTCATAATACAAGAACTGGGGCCACCAAATAAATTAATAGGCAGCAGGTTTAAAACAAACAAAAGGAAATATTTTTTCACACAACACACAGTCAGCCTGCCAGAGGATGTTGTGAAGGCCAAGACTATAACAGGGTTCAAAAAAGAAAGGACAGTTATCTGTTCCTTAACTGGCATTCTTCGAGATGTGTTGCTCCTGTCTATTCCACAGTAGGTGTGCGTGCTTGCCACGTGCACCGGTGCCGGAAGTTTTCCCCTCAGTAGTACCCGTACCGGGGGAGCTCCGCAGCGACCCCTGGAGCGGCGCCTGTATATTGCGCTATAAGGGGAGCCACGGGCTTCCCCCACCCTTGGTTCCTTCTTGCTGGACAACTCCGACAGAGGGGAAGGAGGGTGGGGTGTGGAATAGACAGGAGCAACACATCTCGAAGAACTCCAGTTACGGAACAGGTAACTGTCCTTTCTTCTTTGAGTGATTGCTCCTGTGTATTCCACAGTAGGTGATTCCCAGCAATATCTGTTGGACGTGGGTAGGAGTTCACAATAGTTCGGGACGAAGTACCGCCCTGCCGAACCCGGCGTCATCCCTAGACTGGGAGATGATCACGTAATGCGAAGTAAATGTGTGAACTGAGGCCCACATGGCCGCCCTACAGATGTCCTGGATGGGGACATGGGCGATGTAGGCAGCTGATGAGGCTTGTGAAAGTGAAATGAATTATATTAAAGAAATAGAATGAATTAAAGAATGCTGTATGTACCTTTAAGTAGAAATGAGAAATGCTGCAAGCCAGGGGGGCAGGAAAGCAGACATTAATTAACTGCTTAATGAATTGCCCCACTTAAGGGCAATTGGTGAAGCATTAGTCTTAGATCGATAAGAGTTAATAAGGAAGCAAGATATGCATATTGTGCTCCATGCATATCTTACTATTTTGCTCTCTCTGTCCCTTTGTTTAGTTCGCACCCTTTTATCTGTATAAATAAGACTGTTTGAATCTTGCATGGAGGCTCACATTATCTGAATGTATTAGCAGAGCGCTGTGCTAATAAACAGAGTGGTCTTGACAAAATTGTGAGTCCTGATTCTAACTTTGACAGGCTTGAGCCCTCATAGAGTGTGCCCTGATGAGCGGTGGTGGGGGAATCCCTGCCAGGTCATAGCACGTGCGTATGCACGAGGTGATCCAGCGGGAGAGCTGCTGGGTGGAGATAGGCTGCCCCTTTGCCCGCTTGGCCGAGGCAATAAAGAGTTGGGAGGATTTCCGGAACGGCTTAGTCCGATCCAGATAAAAAGCCAACACCCTGTGCACATCGAGCGTGTGGAGGTGGCGTTCCTCATTAGAGGAGTGGGGCTTAGGACAGAGCACGGGGAGAAAGATGCTCTGCTCCATATGGAAGGCGGAGACCACCTTCAGGAGGAACGCCGGGTGTGGGCGGAGCTGGACTTTATCCCTATGGAAAACCGTATAGGGGGGTTCTGAGGTGAAGGCCCTGAGTTCCGAGACACGTCGGGCCGACGTGATCGCCACGAGGAAGGCCACCTTCCATGAGAGGTGCGACTAGGAACACGTTGTCAGGGGTTAGAAGGGGGGCCCCATGAGACGGGACAAGACCAGGTTGAGGTCCCATTGCGGCACAGGGGACCTAGCGTAGAGGAACGAATGGTCAAGGCCCTTCAGGAAACGGAAGGTCATCGAGTGGGAGAAGACTGATTGCCCCGGCAGGTGAAAGGCCGATATGGCCGCGAGGTGCACCCTAACTGAGGCAGGTGCCAGACCCTGGGCCCTAAGGGATAAAAGGTAGTCCAGGACAAACTGGAGAGGTGCGGCGGAGGGGGAGACTCCCCGCTCACTCGCCCACCTGGTGAATCTGGACCACTTCGCCACGTACGTCCAATGTGTGGACGGCTTCCTGCTTTCCAGGAGGACTCGCCTTAACCTGCTCCGAATACCTGTTCTCCTCCTCATTCAGCCCCGGAGCAGCCACGCTGTCAGGTGGAGCGCGGCCAGATTGGGATGGAGGAGACACCGGCATACCCTCGGGGTGGCCGCCAAGAGGCGTAGGAGGGGCCCATACCAGTGCTGGCGGGCCCACGCCGGGGCTATGAGAATGACTCTCGCCTTGTCCGCTTTCACTTTCTGAAGGACCTTGGCGATGAGGGGGAACGGGGGAAAGGCATAAAGGAGCTGGCCCGACCAGCTCAGGAGGAATGCGTCGGAGATCGCGCCTTCCCCCAACCCTCCCCTGGAGCAGAACCGGGGGCAACGCTGGTTCTGGCAGGTTGCAAACAGGTCGATCTGGGGAGCTCCCCACTCTCGGAAGAGCCGGTGAGCAACCTCCGAGTGGAGCGACCACTCGTACTGGGGAGAGAAGACCCTGCTGATGCGGTCCGCTTGCGTATTGCGGACGCCCGGGAGGTGAGCCGCCCTCAGGGAGATATCGTGGGCTATACATAACTCCCATAGGTTCAGGGCTTCCTGGCAGAGGGCTAGGGAGCGAGTCCTGCCTTGCCTGTTGATATAGTACATGGCGGCGGTGTTGTCCGTGAGGACTCTGACCACCCTGCCATGGAGGTGCATGAGGAAAGCCACGCACGCCAATCGTATCGCCCTGAGTTCCTTGACATTTATGTGCAGGGACAAGTCCAGGGTCGATCACGTTCCCTGGGTTTGCACGTCTCCCATGTGGGCTCCCCAGCTGAGGTCCAAAGCATCGGATGTCAGGTCTGTGGACGGGTTGGCCTCCCTGAAGGGAACCCCTTGCAGCATATTGCTCAGGCAGGAGCACCATAGAAGGGAACCCAATATTGGGGACGGAACCGTGAGCACTTTGTCCAGACCGCCCCGAGCTTGGGAGAATTGGGAGGCCAGCCATATCTGGAGGGGCCTCATACGGAGTCTGGCATGGTGGACGACGTAAGTGCACGCCGCCATGTGTCCCAGAATCCGAAGACACACCCTCTGGCTAAAACAATGGCCTTCACACCTTATCTTTTCCTGATGCATACATTCCTCATTCACACAAACAGATTGAGAATACAATCTGTAGTATTTTATATTGAGCAAAATGGCATTGCAAATTAAACCTTGCTAAGTTTTACAATCAATAACCAAGACAATTTACATTGAGACCCAGGCCTTCAATGTTCCTCTAATCTACTTAACATAGACACAATAGAGAATCCTGTCTCTTACTTACTAAAATCTTAAAACAAAGAAATGTATATTTAACTAGAGTGCCTAATTTGTAATACATATCGGAAACCATAGTGGACATTATAACTTATCCTAAAACAAAAGGGTGACCATAATCAGTCATAAGGATTGTTCTGGTCTATCATTCCTTTTTGGTATTCAAAAAGGGTGGCTGACAGGATGAAATCAAATCATACATTAATTCTCATAGTACATTATAAAATCCAGCTCCTACACCCCCCTGCAAATAGTCAAAACCGTCTCTTTCCCTGCCTCTTGCCCTTAGAGGGTCCAGGCTGCGGGGCAGAGCGGGACTGCCGCTGAGACCGACACTTCTGGTCTCTGGGTCTTTTGTATGGGGGCTCATATCTGCTCCTCGCAGGTTGAACCGCCGGAAGCGATTTGGCCTTGTCCTTAGCCGGAGGGACGTAGAGGCCCAAGGTCTGCAAGGTGGTGCGGGAATCTTTCATCCCATGCAGCCTGACATCCGTCTGGTCCACAAAGAGTGCCTTGCCATCAAACGAGAGGTCCTGCATCAGGGATTGGGCCTCCGTCGACAGTCCCGACAACAGGAGCCACGACGCCCTGCACATGGAGATCGCGGAAGCCATCGAGTGGGCCGCAGTGTCAGCAGCATCCGCCGCCGCTTGCAGGGCTGCATTAGCCGCTGCCGCCCCCTCTTCCACCAGAGCCTTGAAGTCCTTCCTGTCCGGTCCAGGAGGAGGGGCTCAAACTTAGGCAGAGACTCGCACAGGTTAAAGTCATACCTGCTCAGTAAGGCCTGGTGGTTGGCTACCTGAAGCTGGAAACTAGCCGACGAATAAAATTTTCTGCCAAAGGAGTCCAGTCTCCTGGTGTCTTTGTTTTTGGGGGTGGGCGCAGGCTGGCCCTGACGCTTTCTGTGGTTTACTGATTCCACCACGAGCGAGTTGGGTGCCGGGTGGGAATAGAGGTATTCATGGTCCTTCACCGGCACAAAGTACTTCCTCTCAGCCTTATGGAGATTGGGGCCAAGGAGGCAGGAGTTTTCCACAGGGAGTTCGAGATGTTGGCAATACCCTGGTGCAGAGGCAGGGCCACGTGGCCTGGTGCCGAGGGAGACAGGACGTTAAAGAGGGAATCAGACGGACCCTCCATCTCTTCAGCCTGCAGCTGGAGGTTGGATGCCACCTGCTTTAGCAGGTCTTGGTGCGCCTTGAAGTCCTTCTGTGGGACTGTGAGGGTTTACGCCCCTCCTTACAGGGCAGCACGGCCTAGTGGCCAGAGTCCATATAACCGCCCCTGGTTGCAGGGCAGCACGGCCTAATGGCCAAAGTCCATATATGCACCCCTGGTTGCAGGGCAGCACGGCCTAATGGTTAAAGTCCATATATGCGCCCCTGGTTGCAGGGCAGCACGGCCTAATGGCCAAAGTCCATAT
>NW_020698066.1:7158864-7273113 GCF_002925995.2 Terrapene triunguis | reverse complement strand
GGCAGCACGGCCTAATGGCCAAAGTCCATATAAGCGCCCCTGGTTGCGGGGCCGTAGGACCTTACTACTGGCTCAGTGAGGGGGTCCCACCGAAACACGCTGAGGCTTACCGGGGTCAAGGTACCAGTCTGTCACCTCCCCCGGGTCGCTCCCTACCGGCTGGGGAGTTGGGGTCTCCCACGGATCCCAGGGTTCTCCGTGAGTCTCTGGATCTGTCGCCTCCTCTGGTTCCTCCCGCAGTAGGGGTCCTGCCGGCCTATAAAAGCCTCTGTTCCTGGCAGCTTCAAGAGCGTCGGCTGGTCCTCTGCAGGAGCTTCCCAGTTAGGTCCTTCCCCTGCGGCCGCCAGCCCCGACTGAGCTGAGTTCCCTCCTTTTATACTCAGTGAGCATCTGGAGCATGCCCAGTATGGACGGGGCGGGACTTCCTCTGTCAGAGCTACTGGTCTGACGTCACTGGGGCTAGTGCGGGGCGGGGCTGCCCTGTCACACACCCTCCCCCTTAAGAGGGACCCCTCTGGTTGGTCCGCCCCCTCCTCCCCCTGTCTGGAAAAGAAGTCTGCGTTAGCGTGTGCCTTACCCGGGCGATGAAATACGCGGAAGTCATAGGGTTGCAGCGAGAGGTACCAACGTAGTATCCGGGGGTTCGCGTCCTTCATACTATTTATCCAGCGTAAGGGGGCGTGGTCTGTGATCAGCCTGAAGTTATTCCCCAACAGATAATAACGTAGGGCGTCGATGGCCCATCTCACTGCCAGGGCTTCTTTCTCTATTGTAGAGTACTGTTGTTCCCGGGGGAACAGTTTACAGCTTAAATACAGTATCAGGTGTTCTTCCCCGTCCAACTCCTGGGAGAGTACGGCCCCCAGGCCTACTTCCGAGGCATCTGTCTGAAGTATAAATTCTTTTGAAAAATCTGGGTGTCGCAGGACCGGTTCCTGAGTGAGTCGTTCTTTCAGAGCTTCGAAAGCTTTATTACACTCTTCTGACCACTGCACTTGTCGAGGCTGTGAGTTCTGTGTAAGGTCCGACAGGGGGGCAGCTATGGATGCAAAGTCTGGCACGAAGCGACGGTAATATCCAGCTAGGCCCAAAAACTGGCGCACTTGCGTCTTCGTCTTGGGGACGGGTACGTCTCTGAGGGCTTGCACTTTACTGATTAGAGGCGTCAGTTTCCCACCCCCTACCGTATATCCGAGGTAGGTTACCTCCTCTTTCCCGAGGTGACACTTCGCCGGGTTGGCTGTAAGGCCGGCTGATCGAAGGGCCTGCAACACCCCAGCCAGATGGCGTAGGTGGTCCTCCCAGTTGTCGCTATAGACGACGATGTCGTCTATATACGCCACCCCATACTGGTCGTGAGGCTGTAAGACCTTATTCATCAACCGTTGGAATGTAGCCGCGGCTCCGTGTAGCCCAAATGGCATCATTATAAATTGGAAGAGGCCGAACGGGGTTGAGAAGGCAGTCTTCTCCCGGGAGTTTGGGGTGAGGAGGATCTGCCAGTATCCCTTGGTTAGGTCTAAGGTTGATAAGTACCTCGCTCCCCCGAGCCGCTCCAACAATTCATCCACCTGCGGCATCAGATATGCGTCGAAGTGGGAGATGGCATTGACTTTTCGGAAGTCAATACAAAAACGGGTAGTCCCGTCAGGCTTTGGGACTAAGACGATGGGGCTGCACCACTCACTTTTTGATTCCTCCACAACCCCCATCTCCAGCATTGTCTCCAGCTCCTTTCGGACGGTGTCCCACATCTTCCAGGGTAACGGCCGGTGGTGGTCTCTTACCTTCTGACCTGGGGTGGTTGCTATATGATGGCTCGTCAGAGCAGTTCGCCCAGGGTGGGCGGATAAAACATCGGGGAACTCCCCTGTCAATTGCTGTATTTGCTCTCTCTGTATAGGGGCGAGGCCCACCCCTAATGTCACCGGCCTCAGGTCCGGGGGGTCCCCTACTAGAGGTCCGAGTTCTGATTCCGGGGTGGATGGGCCGATGAGCAGGGCTTCCCTGGTCTTCCAGGCCTTCAGAAGATTTACGTGGTATATGCACATCTCCCTCCGTCGCCCCGGTAGCCAGACCTCGTAGTCCACTGGTCCAATCCTCCGGATTACCTCGTAGGGTCCCTGCCATTTGGCTAGCAGTTTTGATTCGGCCGACGGCAACAAAAGCAACACCCGATCCCCGGGACCGAAACTCCGTCCCCTAGTTCCTCGGTTGTAGAGGCGTTCTTGGTTCGCTTGTGCCTGTATCAGGTTCTCCCGGGCGAACGCACCTAGCGTTCGTAGCTGTTCTCGGAGTTGCAACACGTATTGGGTGGTCCCGAGGACTCGGGTCTCCTGGGCTTCCCATTCCTCCTTCAGGAGGTCCAGGATCCCCCGGGGCTGCCTGCCATACAGGAGTTCAAAGGGTGAAAATCCCGTCGATGCCTGGGGTACCTCCCTGATGGCGAACAGCAGGGCTGGCAACAGGGTGTCCCAATGCGTAGGGTCCTCCTCCACAAACTTCCTTAACATGGATTTGAGTGTACCGTTGAAACGTTCCACCAGGCCGTCTGTCTGGGGATGACAGACAGACGTCCGGAGGGTTCGTATATGGAGGAGGCGGCACAATTCCGCTATCAGTTTAGAGGACACGTTCGTGCCCTGATCCGTCAGGATTTCCGCCGGTATCCCGACTCTAGCAAAAATCTTCACTAGTTCGGTAGCGATCGCTGGCGCTGTGGCCGTCCTCAGGGGTACGGCTTCAGGGTAACGCGTCGCGTAATCCACTACCACTAGGATGAAGCGATTTCCTGTCTTACTTCTGTCCAGGGGTCCAACCAGGTCCATCCCAATCCTTTCAAATGGTATGCCGACAACTGGCATAGGGACCAGGGGTACCCGGGCCACACCTTTTGGTCCCGCCAGTTGGCATTCTGGGCAAGACTCGCAATAGTCTCGCACCTCCCGGTGTATGCCAGGCCAGAAGAACCGACGAGCTATCCTCTGGAGGGTCTTCTCCCGCCCCAGGTGCCCAGCCCAGGGGTTAGCGTGGGCTAGACGTAGGAGGCTTTGTCGCAGCCTTCGAGGGACCAATAGCTGGCAGAATGTCTCCTGGGCCTGCGGTTTCTGTACTACCCGGTACAGGTGATCTTGCCATATCTCAAAGCTTGGACCCTGTGGGGGCCCACGGGTCGAGCCTTCGTCGGGACCGGGGCTGGTGGCCTGTTCCCAGGCCCTACTTAGGGTCGGGTCCTCTCTCTGTTCTTGCACAAAGTCCACATCCCGTTCCAGTTCCATTTGAGCATCCTCGACTGACCGGGCCCTTACAGGGGGGTTGGTCGTGGAGGGTTCTCCCGGAGCCGATGTCCCTTCTCCGGGGTCATCCCGTGGCGTGCGCGCAAGCAGCCCCACTCGTGGGGGCCTCAACCCGTCGGTTCATGGGTCGGGCGGTTGGTACCTCCGGAGAATCTCCCCGAAGCCTGGCCAGTCTCGTCCCAATCTGGGGGCCACGCCCACGCGAAGGCCTCCCCGCCCGTTGGCCGACTTCTATCTTCGCCCAGGCCGAGGGGTAAGGGCGGATGTCCCCATGTACACACTGTAGATGTATCTGGGTGTCAGAGAGTTTGAGGTTGGGGACCAGCCCCTCATGTATGAGGGTCTGGCTGCACCCCGAGTCCACGAGGGCATTGGTGAGGATCCCCTCGACCCGGACGGGGACCACGAGCTTTCCCAGTCCTCTCTTACGGGCCCTTCTTCTGGCGACCCAGGCTTGTCCATAATTGCAGTCCATAAACGGGCAATCCCGCCGAAAGTGCCCCTCTTGTCCGCACTCCCAGCACCCCTCTCGGGCCGCGGCGGGTCCCGGGCCTCCACCAGGTGGGCTCCCTCTCTCTCGTGGGAGCGGGTCCCTGTGGGTCGTTACCCGGGCTGCCCTGTGTCTGGGCTCTGGACTGGGGAGCTTCAGGGTCACGGAACGGGCACCGGACGGTGGCTCCCGAGCCCCTGCTCTCTGGGGATTCCCTTTGCCCAGTCCGCCCCGTTGTTCGTAGCTTCCTGCTGTCCAGGGTGTCGCTTCGGTCCCCTCAGCAGACAAGTAGTCTTCCATCAAGGTCACTGCCGCTGAGAGGGTTGCTGGTCGGTGTCGGCGTACCCAGGCCCTTCCTCCCGGGGGCAAGATCTGGGTAAACTGCTCCAGCGCCACCATCTCCGCTACCTGGGGTCCGGTTAAGCCTTCCGGGTTCAGCCACCTCCAACAATGGTCCCGTATCCGTTGGGCCACAGCCCGGAGCCGGGCCCCAGGAGGGTACTGTTCTTTGCGGAGGCGTTGGCGATAGGTCTCCGGACTAATGCCGGTGTGGTCCAATACGGCCGCCTTCACCCGGGTGTATTCTAGGGCCTCCCGGGGGTCGAGGCTACGGTAGGCGGCCTGGGCCTATCCCGTCAAATAGGGAGCTAATAAAGTGGCCCAGTGCTCGGGGGGCCACCTGGCGGCGGTCGCCACCTGTTCGAAGGTCACCAGGAACAACTCCGGGTCATCCTCTGGCCCCATCTTAGTGAGGCGTACCGGCAACTCCCCTACCTTCTCCCTGGGTCCGGCCCCGGCAGGTACGGGGGCTGTGGCTCCTCCCGGGTGTAGCAATGTGGCCATCTGCTGTACCAGGCGTTCTTGCGCCTGCTGTTGGATCGCCAAGTCCCGGAGGAGCTGCTGCTGATGCTCTTGATGCTGAGATATCAGCAGCTGCTGCTGGCTGGCCATCTGCTGCATCAACTGCACCTGTTGCTGCTGCTGTTGGGCCGCCTGCTCTTGCTGCCGGTCCAGCATCCACTTTAGGAGCTTCTCCGTCTCCATCTTGGAGTTTAATGGGGTTCCCACGGTTAAACCCTGTTCTCACAGACCTTTCAGCAGGCCCAGATCGTTGCCCACATTCTCCACCAGGTGTGAGGGTTTACGGCCCCTCCTTACAGGGCAGCACGGCCTAATGGCCAAAGCCCATGTAAGCGCCCCTGGTTGCAGGACAGCACGGCCTAATGGCCAAAGTCCATATAAGTGCCCCTGGTTGCGGGGCTGTGGGACCTTACTACTGGCTCAGCGAGGGGGTCCCACCGAAACACGCTGAGGCTTACCGGAGTCAAGGTACCAGTCCGTCACCTCCCCCGGGTCGCTCCCTACCGGCTGGGGAGTTGGGGTCTCCCACGGATCCCAGGGTTCTCCGTGAGTCTCCGGATCCGTCGCCTCCTCTGGTTCCTCCCGCAGTAGGGGTTCATGCCGGCCTATAAAAGCCTCTGTTCCTGGCAGCTTCAAGAGCGTCGGCTGGTCCTCTGCAGGAGCTTCCCAGTTAAGTCCTTCCCCTGTGGCCGCCAGCCCCGACTGAGCTGAGTTCCCTCCTTTTATACTCAGTGAGCATCTGGAGCATGCCCAGTACGGACGGGGCGGGACTTCCTCTGTCAGAGCTACTGGTCTGACGTCACTGGGGCTAGTGCGGGGTGGGGCTGCCCCGTCACAGAGACCAATGGCGGAGGTGCCGCTATGGTGTCGTCCGGTGCCAGGGAGAGGGCCCACAGGGAGCCTGGCGCCTCGGCCAGTGCCGGGGCGTCGAGCCCCAGATCAGAGTCCGGGCGCGGGTCCGCCGACTCGTGACCCACCGACTTGTCCCGTGGGCGGCCGGACGAGGCCGATGGAGCCTGGGACGCTCCGGCGACCGAACGGGCCTCCGTCTGGGCTGGCATGGTGACCACTGTGCCCACTGGCACCACTGTCCTTGCCACTGGGTCCCCTGCCATTGGCCCGGCTGAGTGCCCGATGGCAGTATGTGTCCCAGCGGAACGGTATGGACCGAGGATGGGTGGACGGGTGCTGAGGCCGAGGTCGCCGAAGAACGCTCGGTGCCCCGGGAGCAGTAGGAACAGTGCCTTTGACGTCATCTCCTTTGGGACCTGGACCTCGACGTCAAGGACTGGTACCCACGCGACAAACTGCTTCAGTACCCGTGATGGCGATGCAAAGCCCGGTGCCCTGACGCCGAGATGCCCCGGGGGGAGCCTCTGGCGTGATGTCTAGTCGAGCGGGAGCTGGAACGGGAATGATGACGTCTGTCCCGTCGAGAGTGGCTTCGGTACCCACACCTCGCAGGTGAGTGTTCCCGGGGCCTCTCTTGGTGCCTATGCTTGCTGGCAGGCGGCGTAGAAGTTCCCCGCAACTCCCGTCCCGACGGCAGCTCAGACGGTCTGGCCAGTGTCGAGGGTGGCCGGGAGCTGCCAGAAGAGCGGCAGCTGCGCGCCGAGCGGTCTGGGCAGCGATCCTTGGAGTGGGAACTGCGGCTGGCCGGAGAGGTCTGGTGGGCACCCAAAGGAGGCTTGCCTCGAGACCTGGGGCCCGTACCCGGTTGCGAGCTCGGGACGGGCAGGGACATGATGTCCTTCGCAGCCTGCACCGCCTCTGGTGTCGATGGCATCCGTACTGGTGGGAATGCCTGGGCCGACGGTACCGGGCTGCTCCGCTCCACACGACAGTCGGAGGTCTTGAGCCCGGGGGGGGACCGAGGGCTGCCCAGCGTGGGACCAGCCTCCCCCTTATCCTTATCGCGGCGGCGTTGCGAGGCCGGGCCCTTCTGTTGTATCCACCAGGCAAAGTATTAACAAACTTTAACAGAACTTTATTTACAGTGCAAGTCTCTTCTCCAAGCGGTAGCTGCACACCCTGTAACTCTCCCAGCCTCCTCAACTCCTCCCCCTTCCTTCCTGTTTCCTGTCCTTTCAGACTCCCAACAGCCAGTGCTCCCAGTTCTAATAATACAAGCAGCATCTAAACACCACACCTTCCCTTGCTTTCTGGAGGGAGAGCGGCGCCAAATGGGCGAAGGGGCCTCGCTACGTACCGACGACACAGCGGCCGGCGCCGAGTCTGATCTGTGTACCGGCATTGGGGCCAGCGCCGACTCCATCAGGAGAGCTCAAAGTCTAAAGTCTCTCTCCTTCTTGGTCCTTGGCTTGAACGACCTGCAGATCTTGCAACGGTCGCTAATGTGAGTCTCACCCAGGCAGTGAAGACACTCAGCATGAGGGTCGCTCCTGGGCATAGAACGGCGACAAGAGTCGCACGACTTGAAGCCTGGGGCACGGGGCATGGCCCAAGCCCACTCTAACAACTGAAGAACGATCCATGAAAGGTACCACTAAGGTCGAGAAGAAGAGCTGCAGCAGAGCTGGAGCACAAAGTTCCGACTACCTTCACTGGCAGCAAGAAGGAACTGAGGGTGGGGGGAGCCTATGGCTCCCCTTATAGCGCGACATACAGGCGCCACTCCAGGGGTCGCTGCAGTGCTCCCCCAGTACGGGTACTGCTAAGGGAAAAACTTCCGGCACCGGTGCACGTGGTAAGCACGCAAACCTACTGTGGAATACACAGGAGCAATCACTCGAAGAAGAACTAGATACATTCGTGGAGGATAGGTCCATCAATGGCTATTAGCCAGGATGGGCAGGGATGGTGTCCCTAGGCTCTGTTTGCCACTTGATGATTACCTGTTCTGTTCATTCCCTCCGGGCACCTGGCATTGGCTCCTGTTTGAAAACAGGGTATTGGGCTAGATGGACCTTTGGTCTGACCCAGTATGGCCATTCTTATGTTCTTATGACCTAACAGAATAGGTGCTTTGCACATTCTTGTCTTTTTTATGATTGTTTCTTTTACTTTTTTGATAAAAGTGGTTGTCTGTACAACAATCCTGAAGTAAATTTAAAAATGCTTTGACATAATAGAAGTCCAAATAATAATGAAAAAACATATCTGCAAATTGTTCCATTTTTTAAATTTCAGAAACAGACAAAAAAAATCAATCCAATCCAGCAATAATAATATTAACAACAAACAATCTTATTATTTTGTATGTTAGAAATACAGTATGATAATAAAAGTTCTGGGTTTTACCACATCCATTGTGTGGATCAGATTACTTGCAAAATCTCAGCAGCTTTTTGAAAGGAAAGTCTGCAGGATCTCGGGTCTCCTGTGAAATTAGAAGAGAAGCTTCGAGGTTGGCATCAGTGAGGTGG
Source organism: Terrapene triunguis (assembly GCF_002925995.2). Taxonomy (NCBI): domain Eukaryota; kingdom Metazoa; phylum Chordata; order Testudines; family Emydidae; genus Terrapene; species Terrapene triunguis. The sequence goes on along the minus strand of NW_020698066.1, from coordinate 7,265,080 downwards.
TTTCGGTACTTGTTTTTCAGGAAATGAAGTGCACTGAATGCTCTGTCACACACACAGTAGTAGAAAACAGGGACAAGAAAAGCAAAGCAACTTTAGCTAGGGACTTGTAGGTGTCCTCAAACAGGTACACGTTACTCCAGAACTCCTGTACTGTAACAACAGGCTGACAGAAATATGTTTTCATTCTTGAATCATTGCACATTTTCAGAATGAGTAATTTGAGATTCCTTAAATCCAAAGCGTCAAAGGAAGCTAATCTGTCTTTTTAAAAAAAAAATCTATTTATTAAAGGAGCTTAAATGAAAGGATTTTGCCTGGTTGGGAAAGATTCCTTTGCAGGACCAATTGCAGGACCAATGCCTACAGAAGTGTTTAGAGGAGAAGTTGGCGCCTATGGGCTGAATCATGGGTGCTGATGGAACTGTTGATGCGTGCATTGGAGGGATTAGAGAGTGTGTGTCTGTTGCAATGGATGGCAAGCTTACTGGAACAGCAGGAGGAACCTTCCTCTGCAATAATCCTATCAGCTCAAAAGTTGTAGTGTTAATAACTCGTAATTGCCATTGTTGCTTTGATTGCCATCATATCATTTTGAAGATCCTTTATAGCTCTTTCAAGTGAGCTATTATCTTTGGTTGGGAGATTCGCTAGACGATCATGGGTCCTTTGTAACAGGTCTTTACCTCCATCAGGCCTGTCTCGTAACTTGGATTGTCTGCGGCGGTCTGAGCTGCCTCTACTGCTTCTGGATCCAGATTCTCCAATATCTTATCCATGGTGTGATCTGCTAGCTTGTCCATCGGTCGGTGCATTTGTGTCATCTGTAGTCTTGCTGCTTCCTGTTCCGATTGTCTCCTCCTCCGAGTTCCCTCCTGTATGGATGCTTGTGATGCGTGTTGTGACTTCGGACCCTTTGCTAATTGTAGTGCTTCTTGTTGTATGCTCGCCATGATTCAACCTACGAAGTAGTTCAACCAAACACTTGAAACTCGTGTCCTCTAGCTCAGTGTCCATCTGTGACGGGGTGGACTGGCCCCACACTGAGACTGAGAGGGTTAACCCTTCCCTGTTGGCAGAAGAAGCCATGTCCTTGAGGCTCTGCTGGGCTTGCTCCAACCGGGAGTCAAGTATAAAAGCCTGCAGAGCAGCTGCTCAGTCAAGGCTGGCGGCTGAGGAAGGAGGACACCCAGCGGAGGCTCCAGCCCAGGAGCAGTTGCGACCCTTACTGGAGAAAGCTGAGGAGCCAGGGACCGGGATCGGAGGCCGGCAGCTGTTGGAACCCCAGGGAGCGCCAGGTGCTGAAGAACCTGGAGACCCTGATGCCACAGGGACTGCTATGTTTGGAGAACTGGTAGGAAGTGACCCAGGGAAAGGAAGTGAGTGGTATCTCCCATCACTCTGAGGGCAGCGTTCTGCGGTAGGATTCCCCGCTGACCCGTGGTGGATCACACTGTCACTGACAGGGCCCTGGGTTGGAGCTCGGTGAAGGCGGGTGGGCCCGGGCTCCCCTACCGGAGGTCTCTAACCCTCCCCTTTTTTTGGTGACGACATAGTTCACCGACCCCTCTTTTACCTCAAGGAGATAGATAAACTCTGGCCGCTGGGCTGCACTATCCTACGAGGGGAAGAGAGTTTAGAGAGACTCTGGCCATTGGGCCACGCTGCTTTAGGAGCACACTATATGGACTCTGGCTGCACTATCCCCTGGAGGGAAGAGAGTTTAGAGAGACTCTGGCCATTGGGCCCCGCTGCTTTAGAAGTGCGCTATAGGGACTCTGTCCACTAGGCCGCGCTATCCCACCAGGGGAAGAGAGTTTAGAGAGACTCTGGCCATTGGGACAGGCTGCTTTAGGAGCGCACTATAGGGACTCCGGCCGCTAGGCTACGCTATCCCACCAGGGGAAAAGCATTTAGAGGGACTCTGGCCATTGGGCCATACAGCCCTGACTACTGGGGAAGTAGTAGAACTGACGTAGACACAGGGAGGCGGAGTTAACCTCGCCCCCCCTTGAATCGAAGGGGTTGACAAGGTACAAAACCCGCCACACCATCTAACATACTTTTTTTAATGTTTGTTTGCGGCTAACAAAGCTGAACCAGAATTGTTGAATGGGTCAGTCACAAAGGTGCACTGATGGAAAAAGTTTCCCTCACTGAAACGATTTTCAAGATCCTCCAAGAGGATACTCAGGTATTCGGTTACAGCTGAGCCAACTTTTTGCTGCACATTCTCATCCTGACAGCTGAGAAACTGACTAAGCTCGTAAAAAACTGAAAAGTCCTGTTCCTCTTGTAGGTGTTGGACTATGTCAGTGATTGTCATTCTAAATGTATTAATTATTTCAATGCTATCAAATATTGTTAGCTGAGGTTTCTGAAGCTTCAGGTTCAAGGAAGCAAGCTTTGGTAAAAACTCTTTCAAAAAGAGCAGGCAACCATGTATTTCTGGATCTTGTAGTTTTTGGGACAGTTCCGGTGAAACTTTATTCAGAACCTCAACAAGCTCTTTCCAGAGCTCAAACAGCCTCTGTACACTGTCATTAAAACTAAGCCAGCGGACTGGTTTGTAATTCAGCAGCACCTTTGTGTCTCACAGACCACTTCACACAGAGTTGTAAATTTCCCTTTATTGACACTGCTGGTGTTGACAGCATTGATGCATTTTTTCACTATGGATTTAACCTCATCCATATTTTTCATTGAAGCTTTGCTGGCAAGTACTTCTTGGTGGGCAAAACAGTGAAACAAAAGAAGTTTGAGTGCACCTTTCTTGGAAGCAGTTCAGCACTCCTACTCATGCACTTTGCATAGCTGCTGCCCCATCAGCTATCAAACCGCAGAGATTGTCAAAGCTAACATGGCACTCCTGCATTCTCGCCTGACCGCATTCAAAAATGTATTTGCCAGTAGGCCTACGTCTAAGGCTCACCTGACATAAAACACCTTCAGAAAAACAATGGCAATCACAGTCCAAAAAGCGAACGTATATGATTACCTTCGGATTCATCGTGACATCAAGGCTCTCATCCAAGCAGACTGTAGAAAGGGCTTGCTGTGACTTTTCCAGCTATTTCATTTTGTAGAAAATTCGCCAGATCTCTTGTGGTCCTCTGTAATGTGTCATTGCTCAGTAGTATCTCTCTGAAAAGCTTACTTTCTGTTCTACAGCCAGAACAATTTTTTTCAGTTCTCCATCGCTGAATGGTTTCCTGGCTTGCCCCAAAAGTAGTGCAACTTTAAAAGTAGCCACTCGAATCTGATCCTCTTTATTGAAAAAATCTTTGAGCCGCCACTGTTGTCTTTCAGACTTGGTTTTTGCATCATGTAACAGCTTGCGCCTCTGAAACTCAATGTGGTAATTCTTTTCAAGTACCCTTGCATGAGGGCTATAGTGATGTTGCATTGCATAAATTTTGATTTGATGAATTTCTCTCTTACAAACAGCGCACACTGCAACTTGCTCAGAAATGGAATCAGATGGCTTCAGAAACACAAGAAACTGCATTTCCCACTGGTCTTGAAATGTTCATTTTTCTTCCTTCCATGTTCTGCTTTTCTTAGCAGGAGGTGGCTCCTGTGGGACCATCCCTGTATCACATTCACGGGCATAGGCGTGCGCAGCACATTTCATTAGGGTGTGCACCCAGGGAGCCCCGCCCTGCCCTAGCCCCGCCCCCATCCACTCCCTCCTACTTCCCGCCTCCGACTGCCCCCCTCAGAACCCCCAACCCCCCCAGCTCCTTGTCCCCTGACTGCCCCCTCCTGAGACCCCCCCACACAGTAACTGCCTTCCTAGGACCCTACCCCCTACCTGTCCCCTGACTGCCCCGACCCTTAACCACACCCCTGCCCCCAGACAGACCCCCAGGACTCCCATGCCTATCCAACCGCTCCCCGTCCTCTGACTGCCCCCAAGACCCTCTGGTCCATATCCAACCCACCCAGCCCAGCCCCCTTACCACGCCGCAGCTCAGAACAGAGTCCCCACCAAATCCCAGCCCCTGGACATCCCCTTGACTAATGGCATGATGGCACTTACAGGGCGGGCACAGAGAGCGCCAACCAAGCTGGAGTGCAGTGGTGGAAGAACGCTATGACTGATGTAAGTCAACAAAGGTCATGTGTAGCGCTGGGGAGGCGGTGATTGGCTGGGCGGGGGTAAGAGGGTTCTGTGTGGGGCAGTCTGGGTGCAGGCAGCTCAGTGGGGGATCTGGATGCACAGGGAGATTCCAGGTGCAGGGGTAATGGGAGTCTGCAGGGGGGACCAAGTGAAAGTGGTTGGAACTCAGCGGGGAGGGGTCTGGGTGCAGGGGAGGTGGGGTTCATTTGGGTGGGGGTCTGGGTGTAGGTGGTTGGGGCTCAGTGGGGAGGGTGTCTGGGGGGGGCTCATCAGGGTGCAGGGGAGGTGGGGCTTGTCAGAGTGATGGTTTGAGGGGCCTGCTTAACAGGGGAGCCCCAGCTGCTGCCAAGGGGATCTGCATGCTGGGCCCCCACTTCCCCTATCCCCTTCTCTTCCCCATCCCATGCCCCTTCCCCACCGCTCCATCTCCTCTGCATCCCACCCCCTTCCTTCCCAAACTGCCTCTTTCCCCCTGACCCCGCTTCCCCTATCCTCTTCTCTTCCCCATCCCATGCCTCTTTCCCACAGCTCCATCTCCCCATCCTACCACCTTCCTTCCCCCATGCCCCCACTTCCCCCATCCCCTTCTCTTTCCCATCCCATGCCCCTTCCCCACCACTCTATCTCCTCCCCATCCCACCCCCTTCTTTCCCCCCTGCCTCTTTTCCCCTGCCCTGCCCCGCCCCACAACTCACTGTTGTACAAAATGAAGGATGGCTCCCAGCACACAGAAGGGAGCTGAACCAGCCCTAGGACGCAGAAGGTGGTGTCCAGCTGCGAAGTCCAGGAAGCTGAGCAGCACCTTCTTTTTTCAGTGGGGCTGCAGCAACTCTGTGTTCACAGAAATGGGGGGGGCACTGGCGTGACCTTGCATCCCATGTGGCCCCCCCACCCCTCACCTCTATTTGGGGGGTAATGCCCCCAAACTATGCCATGAACATTCCCAATCACACACCCCTGTTCCTCCTTCATTTTCTGCAGGGAAGCAAAGAATGCTGCAGGAGGGGGACCTGGGCTGTTTTCATTCCCTCTGGGGCCCAGGAGTACCCCACACAGACCCCCACTGCCCAGCACCATCCCCAGTGCCCCCGCCTGCCTGCCCCCCATCCACACTCACCGGCCTGCTGGGCGGGGGCTATTTGCCTTGCCTGGGCTGAGCCAGCGTCACAGCTGGGGTTGGTGGGGGAATCAGAGTGGGAGGGGGCCTGCCCCCCTCACAACCCCCTTGCCTGGGGCCCAGACAAGCCCTCCCCCGCATGTTGGCTGAGAATGACCCGGCCCCTGCACTGGTCCCAGGCGGCTCAGCCCCAGGAGGCGGGGCAGGCTGAGCAAGAGGAGCTGGAGCAGCTCCCTCCTCCTCCCTGCTGGGGAGGCGCGGTCAGGGAGCTCTAGCACCGCCCCCCCACAGCTCCCATTGGCCGGGGTTCTTGGCCAATAGGCTGGGAACCGGGTCAGCGCTGGGAGGGAGGCAGCGGGCAGCGTTGCCTCTGCCGAGACTCTCCCTGCACACAGGGACGCTGGGGAGGGGGGAGCTAGGGTGACCAGACGTCCCGATTTTATCGGGACTGTCCTGATATTTGCTTGTTTGTCCCGTGTCCTGACCGATGTTAGGTCGGGACACTGGACAAACAAGCAAATACTCTGGAGCCCGGAAGTGCTCATGCCCCGACTCCGCCCCCTCCTTCCCCCATTGGTTCCCTCCCCAAATCCCCGCCTCTTCTCCAGGCTCACCATTCCTCCTCCCTCCACAAGAGCTGGAGGGAGGCCCTGGAGACGCAGGGGGAGCGGGGTGCCATGAGTGAGAGTCCGGCCTGGCCCCGAGCAGGCAGGACTCAGTCAGGCGGTAGGGAGAGTAGGGGGGTGGCCCGCGGGGCCAGGCGGCGGCTGTTCTCCCCCCCCGGGCCGCGGGGCCCGGGGGCAGCCCCCCCCCGCGTGCCGATATTTGACCTGGGTGATCTGGTCACCCTAGGGGGAGCTGCCCCCGAGGTGAGAGCGCCCCACCCCCCCCGGCCCAACCCACCCTGCTCCCTGTCCCCCGACTGCCCCCGCCCCTTGTCCAACTCCCCTCAGGCTCCTAGCAGCGTCTGGCTCAGCGCGGAGCGATACACACAGCCCCGAGGGAGCACGCAGCCCCGCCCCCACAGCTCTGACTGCCCTGCATTAGAGTGTGTACGGACACACGTGGCACACCCCGTGCGCACGCCTATGTTCACGGGCACTATCTGGCACTGATTATTTGAAATACTTTCTGATATCCATTTGTGTGTCTTTAATTCTTTTGCCTTCTGCCACAAACAGTCTCAGCCTGCTCAAAAACCACACAGTGATTTTTGCCGATGATGAGGTTGACCAATAGCTGCTTGCGGAGCTACAGTAGTGGGAGATGTAAAAACACAGTGTGGATATGTTTTGTGATTTGAAAGGAAACCACATCTATGTAATTCAGCTCTGCCTGCACTGTAGCAATATTTAGAAGGGAATGAGTCTGCATTATAATTTATGGTGTTTACAAGGCAACTTTAAAACTTTACATCTCAGCGATTGTTGGGGTGCTTTGGTCTGGTGCATAGGAGTATTTCGTCTTCTATATTTGGGGGAGCAGGGGTATATGGATTTAACCAGGACTGAGCAGGGCCTTATGGGTGGGCGATGTGGACAACCGCCCATGGTGCCATGTTCGGGGGAGCACCAGGGACAAGAGGCAAGGAGTGGGGCAGGCCTGAGGTGCGAGGCTGTGGAAGGGAGATTGAGACAATGTGTGGGAGGCAGCAGGGCCCATGGGTGATGGGGTGGTGGGGGGAGAGCTTGGGAGGCAGCGGGAACTAGGGGCAATGGAGGCAGTGCTTAATTTGTAATGAAGGAGGTGTCAGGGCTCAAGCTGGGTGGCTGCTGGCAGGCACCCAGCTCTGAAGGAAGGGTGGCATTGGGGTGCTAACTCTGCTGTGGAAAGTGATATTTGTATCTTTTTAAATATCACTTTTCACAGCAAATCATGGCAAATTGAGACCTGGATGGAGGGGTGGGAGATGAGGCACCAGAGCCAGGGGCGATGGATGGAGGGGGCACCACTGTCACGTGGTCAGGGCTGATGGGCGGCGCCCTGGGTCAGCACCTGCAGGATTCCACGGTTGGCACCCGCTGGTTGAGGAGGGGGGCACTCCGGGCTTCGGCCAGCCCAGGGGTCCTCCAGGCAGGGGTGTGAGTCTCAGGGGTGGGAGGGTCTCGGGGCTTCGGCTGGCCCGGGGCTTCGCCAGCCGAGGGGGGGCAGGTGCACTCAGGGTTTCTCCAGGAAGAGGTCTTGTGGCTCCAGCCACAGAGTGTGTCAGGGGGTTTTGGGGCTCCGGCTGCCAGGAGCGGGGCGCAAGGGGTGGAGTCAGGAGCTAGACTTCCCTAAGGGGGGCTCCACCTGCCACCTATGTGCCCGCCTCTTCACCCCCCCACACCTGCTGCTGGCTTGCTGCATCCCCCTGCACCCGCTGCTCACCTCTTCACTCCCCTGCCACAGACACCCCCCTTACCCGCCATGAGAAACCCTGCTTGCTGCTGGCTCACTCTCACCTCCTCACTCCACTGCTCACAGCCAGACCCCTCCGCCCGCTCCCCTCCTCACCCTGCAGCTGGCTCGCTGCTCGCCTCCTTACTCCCCAACCAGACCCCCACCCCTACTTTTGCAATATTGTGTGACCTGCAGCTTCCAATGGCGGAGTGACTCTTACTTATTCAAAATAGAGGTCAGGAATGCCAAATGGAGTCTCAGGAATTTCTCTGGTATCAAATACTGAGATATACTCGTCTGGGCATGGTGGGGGAGGTACCCCTCGGGCCCGAGCGGGAGCAGTGGTGGACTGAGAAGGAGAAGGGGCAGCTCCAGGTACTGGGCAGCCAGGGGCGCCGGCGATGACGGGGCTGGCGCCCTGCCGGGGCTCGGGGGTCCTGGACGCTCCTCCGTGCCGGGCCAAGGGGCAGTCCCTCCGGACGTGCCCTATCACCCGGCAGAGGTAGCACCGGGTCTCCCCCGTAGAGTAGTGCACCCGGTAATGGGCCCCCTGATAGGGGACCAGGAAAGACCCCTCGAGCGCCTCTCCGCCACGCACCGCCGGCGGCAGTTGGAGCTGCACGTGCCGGCGGAACGAGAGGACGTGACGGAGGGCTGGGTATTTGCAGCCCAGCGAGAGAGGGCTGATGATGGAGATTGGTTCCCCCAGGGTAGAAAGGGCAGGTAGCAGGGAGACATTGGGGAGGAATGGAGGTGAGGACCACACGGACACCCAAGTCCTCCAGCGGCTCCAGGGGGACGAATACACCCCCCACCGCCAGGCCCGTCTCCACCGCCTCCTGGGCGGCGGCCTCCGAGGCAAGGAAGAAGACAACCTTACCATACATTTTGGAGGCCGCCACGATGGCCGTGGGCCCCACCACTCTCGCCAACGCCCGCACGTAGGTCTCCATGTGGGGCGAAGCGGGCACCAGGAGGCAACGGACGCCGTGCTTCTTAGTCAAGGTGGGGAAGGGGCCCCGGCCGCTATAGATGGAAGCAGAGGCGGTGGATGGACGAGATGACGTATCGGCAGGCGGCGGGGCCGCCGCCACCTGGGCATATGCCCTGGGGCCCGGGAGAGGGGCACCCGCAGAGCTGGTGGAGGGAGCAGCGGGAAGGGACGCTGCGGCAGTGGGGGCAGCCCCTGCCATGGAGGGCCCAGTCTTCTTAGCGGGGCTCTTTCCTTTCTTTTTGCCCTGGCCTTTCCTGCCAGCTGGGGCAACTCCCCCAGAATCGGAGGGGGCGAGGGACGTGGCAGCAGCGGAGGTCACCCCGTCGCCCGCCGATGCCGATGCAGGGGCGGTGGCAGGTGGTTTGGCAGCGGCGGTTGAGGTAGAGGCTAAGGGGGCAGGCGGGGGAGGGGTGGCAGGGCCTACTTGGGGGGGCTCGCCCGCCCTGTTCCCCTTCATAATGAGCAGGGAGGGAGGGAAAAACACACCGGAGAAGGCGGGTGGGTAAAGGGGAAGCAGGTCAACCACTCCTCCCCGCTAGGCTGCAGGCAGGGGAGGAGGGTGCCGAAACGGGGGGGATATAGGGGGCTAGCAAGGGCTTGGGGAGGGGGGGTGTCAGTCACCGACCTAATATGGAAACCAGCTCCTCTAGCTGCACTAGGGGAGGGAAGGTCACAATAACATCAGGGGGTGCAGTGATTAACCAAAACGGGGTGGGGGCACAAGCGCATGGGAGGGGGCACGAGCACACGAGGGGAGTGGTCAATCAGTGCAAGGGGGGCGCAAAAGGAAGGGGAGCAACCAGGCTGGGAATGGGGCAAGGGAACCAAGGGGCTAACTGTAGGGCTGGGACGGGACAAACTAACCAAACTGCAGAGGGAAAAGGGCGGGGCAGGCAAACAAACTGAAGCTGGGGAGGGGCAAAAAGCTACAGAGGGCAAATGGGGTAGGCAGCAAGGGGCAAAGCTGGGGGGCCTGTTGCAAAGGGGAAGGGGTCAGTCCAGGGGGGGTAGGTGCGCCCACGAGCACTTGTGCAAAGTCAATGTGCGGCTGCCTGCCGCTGCAGGCCCAAATGATGGCAATAGGGCGCGGCAGGTCAGGAGAGCAGCAGAGTCCCAGAGGCAGGAGCGGAGGCAGATGGTAAATGGCCTGTGGGGGTGGTGGAGGGGGCAACGGTGGTGGTGGGGGTTTGGGGGGGACACAGATGGACCAGGGGGTAGGCTCCACGCCACACCCCCTGTGTCCCCACAGACACAGTCTAGACCCCCACCACTAGAGCACAGTTCGAAAATTACTCAGTCCAGAATGGCCCCCTCCACAGTGGTCTCCAGAGTCCTGTGCGCTCCCCCAGCAGCCGATGGTCCACTCAGTCCTCTTCCTCCTCCTCCAGGCTCCAGCAGCTCCCCAGCACAGCAACAGCAGCAGCAGCTTCAGCAACACTGGCAGCCAGGCAGGAAGGACCCCTCACAGGTAGTAGCAACGGTGGTGAAGGTGGGGTCCCGACTTCTCCCTCCAGAGATGGTGGGGAGGGGGAGCTGGCCGGCAAGGCCCCCCCACCCCTTGCTCAGCAGCAGTGGTAGCAGCAGCAGTCTAGGGAGAGAACACTCTAGCCAGCAGCAGCAGTCCAGGAAAGGAAGGGAGAAGGGAGAGCTCCAGCCAGCAGGGCAGCCAGAGGAAATTGAGCACGCTCTGTAGAGGGGTGGACACCCGCCCCTGCCCTGCAGGGCTTGAAATCAGCCCTGGGAGAGGGCTGAGACTGTGAGAGGGCTGCTGCTAGGAAAGCAGCAAGCCTAGGCTGATTGGGGAAAGCAGCCTCAGCTGGGGGCCACACCCCAATCAGGCCGAAGCTGGCTTAATAAGGGCCCAACTGACCCTTATAAGAGGGTAGTGAGCCAGAAGCACACACAGTCTCTCTCTGCGTTCAAGGAGAGAGGGGCCTGGCTGCTGGGAAGCTCAGGGTACCTAGAATAAGGCAGGGCCGGGGAAAGGCCAGGGGCTGGGGAGCTCCAGGCTGGCAACTCCTCAGGCTGTAGGGCCTTGTCCAAGGCCCCATAGAGATACTGGGAGGCAGAGGAAGGCAGCAGGTCTGAACCCCCTTACCTATGATGAGTGGCTTTTACACTGCAGTCTGCCCCAGGGAGCGGGGGCTTGGTGATGACTGGCAGTAGCCCAGACTGAGGCAAGGTGGGGATTAGAGAGTTGGGGGTGAGTCGCCGCACCGCTACATGTCCAAAGGCTGGATTCTCTACATATAAATATATTACTAAAGAATTGCAGTATTCATAGCTTTGAATGAGCTAGCTGAATAGCAGTATTCATAGCTCTTCTTTACAATAGCATGTCAGATTGCAGGGGTGAATTTGCCTTTCAACAACCCCAAAAAGTCATAGATGAAGATTGCAGAGCAAGAAAAGGTGAAATAGGTCACAGCAACGGGAAAATACTTTAGATGTCCCTTGTTTGATGCGTCAAGAGAGTGAAAAAGGTTTTCCATCCCATATCTTGGTTACAACTGATTCTACTGCATACGGGCAAAACATGTTGTGCACAAATGCTTCACTTTTTGTTTTTTTTACAGTGTAGTTTCTTTGCAATTTTGCCATCTGGAAAGATCTTTGTATTTAGCTTATTTTTACAATCCTAAAATAAAAATAGTAAATGTTAACAGCATGCATGCTTTGACATTATAGTATACACTCTCTTTTCTAAATCTGAATATATTAAACTTTTGTGCCCCGTACAGGATTACTTTACAATAGCCTTTAACAGTAACTTAACGATGTTTGCAGACAAAATGATAGTGCTGTATGCTTAATCATGCTATGGTAAATTGCAGTATATATTTGTACACTCTAGTATACCAATTTGCCGTCCCCCCACAACTTAGAAGTTCAGAAACTGACTGGTCATCTCTGCTAATAAAACTATCAACAACAACAACATAAAATACCTGGTTACTAACCTTCTGTAACTGTTACTAACCTTCCGTAATTTAAGGATGTGTTGCTCATGTCCACTGTATGCTAGGTGTGCACGTGCACAGCTGCTGAAGATTTTCCTCTTGGTGGTATCCGTAGGACCAGTCCTAGTGCCCCCTGGAGCCCTGTGCACATGCGCCGGTATAAGGGGTGCTGCCGGCTCCGCACCCTCTCAGTTCCTTCTTGCCAGTAGCTCTGACAGAGGGTAGGAGGGGACAGGTCATGAAATGGACATGAGCAACAAAACTGGGTGACTGGGCAACAAAATGGCAGATGAAATTTAATGTTGATAAATGCAAAGTAATGCACATTGGAAAACATAATCCCAACTATATATAAAATGATGGGGTCTAAATTAGCTGTTACCACTCGAGAGAGATCTTGTGTCATTGTGGATAGTTCTCTGAACACATCCACTCAATGTGCAATCAAAAAAGCTAACAATGTTGGGAATCATTAAGAAAGGGATAGATAACAAGACAGAAAATATCATGTTGCCTCTATATAAATTCATGGTACGTTGTAATGAGGCTGAGTGGCCTCTCTCCAAGCGGGAGAGCGAGGGAGCATCACACGCCCCTTGGAGGGCGGAGCCTAGATCGCCCCGCCCCCCTTGCCGGAAGTACCAGGGCGGGGCCGGAAGTATAAAAGGCTGGCCTCTAGCACAGTTATGAGAGAGCCTGTGGAGGAGAAGGACGCTCTGCCTGTTCTCTCATGTCCACGAGAGGAACTTATGCCTGGCTGTTCCCGATGCCCAGACACTGACGAGTGGCCCAGGGGCGGCCCAGGGGCAGCCCCGGAGCAACTGGCGGCAGAGCCAGAGGGGGCCCAGTCTTTTTGGGGTTGTTGAAAGGCAAATTCACCTCTGCAATTTGACATGCTATTGATTCTGCTTCAGGGCCAGAACATGGCCCTGGTAGGCCGACAGGCACGAGGAACTGAAGAAGAAACCCCCGGAGGCGAGGAGGAGGAAGCAGCGTCTGGTCCCAACCCCAATGCCACTGAACTGACCGAGGAGGTGGAGGCCAGTTCCTCGGAGTTTGGGTCGATAGGTCCCGGAAGAGAGACTTTTGGGCGAGACCAGGCAGAAGACCCCAGATATGATAATGTCAGAAAAGAGGTGGCCGATATAGATGGGATGCCTGTGGAGGGAAAGGCCCGAGGGCCGGCACGCTATTTCATCATTAAGAAGAACCTCCTGTACCGGGTCGTACAAATGCAGGACCAAGTGGTAAACCAGCTCCTGGCACCCCAAAAACATCAGAGGGCAATATTAAGTCTTGCCCACAGTCACTTCTTTGGGGGACACTTGGGGGTAGAGAAGACCCAAGCACGGATCTTGCGCAGATTCTTCTGGCTGGGAGTACATGAGGATGTCTGGTGGTACTGCGCTTCCTGCCCAGAGTGTCAGTTGCACAGCCCTCGCCCACATCTAAGGGCCCCTTTGATACCACTACCAATCATCGAGATCCTTTTTGAGCGAATAGCCGTGGACCTGGTGGGACCTCTAGAGAAGATAGCTCGAGGTCACCAATATGTGCTTGTTGTCTTGGACTATGCAACCAGGTATCCAGAGGCCATGCCCCTACGAAATATGGCCTCCAAGTCCATAGGCACTGGTGGAAATTTTTGCCCGAGTAGGGCTACCTAAAGAGATTCTAATGGACCAAGGAACGCCTTTCATTTATAAACTGATGAAGGACCTCTGCTCTATGCTCCATGTCCAGACTCTGCGAACCTCGGTTTACCACCCGCAGACCGACGGCCTGGTAGAGAGATTCAACCGAACCCTCAAGGCCATGATAAAAAAGGTGGTAAGTAGGGATGGAAAAGACTGGGATACCCTGTTGCCCTACCTTATGTTCGCCATCCATGAAGTTCCCCAAGCCTCCACTGGATTGCTCTCCCTTTGAGTTATTATATGGCCGCCACCCCCGGGGCATACTAGATATAGCCATGGAGATTTGGGAAGAAGAACCCAATAATGGGAAGAATATAGTGGAGCATGTATTGCAAATGAGAGACCGTATAAACCGGGTCACCCCCATAGTGCGGGAACACCTGGAGAAGGCCCAAAAAGCCCAGCAAACTCACTTCAACCACCAAGCAAAAGTACGGCAGTTCCAACCAGGAGACCAAGTAATGGTGTTAGTACCCACGGCAGAGAGTAAACTCTTGGCCCAATGGCAGGGGCCCTATGAAGTAGTTGAGCCTATAGGAGAGGTGAATTACAAGGTACGACAACCGGGACGTAGAAAACAAGAACAAGTGTACCGCATCAACCTCCTAAAGCCCTGGCATACTCAAGAAGTATGTGTAGTTGCCCGAAAGGACCCACCACAGGCAAACGAACCCCCCGAGCAGGTGAGGGTGTCTCCCAATTTAACACCAGCCCAAAGAGAGGAGTTGTTTGAGATGATCAACCGGAACCAAGACGTATTCTCATCTCGGCCAGGTCGAACAACTGAGACATACCATCACATCATTGCAAACCCCGGGGCCAAGGTAACGATGAGGCCCTACCGGGTGCCAGCGGCCAAAAGAGAAGAAATCAGAGCAGAAGTAAAAAAAATGGAGTAATTGAAGAGTCCCACAGTCAATGGTCTTGCCCGATTGTGCTAGTACCCAAACCGGATGGATCCACAAAATTCTGCAATGACTTCCGTTGGCTGAATGAGGTGTCCCAGTTTGACGCGTATCCTATACCCCGCATAGATAAATTAGTGGACCGGTTGGGAAATGCCCGGTTCCTGGCCCCTCTAGATTTAACTAAAGGGTACTGGCAGATTCCCCTTTCTGAAGACGCAATGGAGAAGATCGCTTTCTCCACGCTGGAGGGTCTTTTTCAATATACAGTCCTCCTGTTCGGTCTCCATGGGGCCCCAGCTACCTTTCAGAGCCTCATGGATAAGCTATTGCGCCCCCATACCAGTTATGCGGCTGCCTACCTGGATGATGTGGTTATTCATACCTTGGACTGGGAATCCCACCTGGAAAAGGTGGAAGCTGTCTTAGATACCCTTAGGCGTGCTGGCCTTATCGCAAACCCCGCTAAGTGTGCCATAGGATTAACAGAGGCTAAATATCTGGGCTACATTGTGGGGCGAGGCATAGTGAAACCCCAACTCAATAAACTAGAGGCCATCCAAAACTGCCCCGACCGGTTCGCAAGAAACAAGTCCGGGCATTTTGGGGAGTAGTAGGGTACTATCGACGCTTTATTCCCCATTTTGCCACCAGGGCAAGTGCCCTGACGGACCTAATAAAAGCTCGGGGACCTGGGATGGTATGATGGACAGACACAGCAGAGAGGGCATTTACAGGTCTACGGACAGCTCTCTGCAGTGACCCTGTACTCATAGCCCCGGACTTTACTAAGGAATTCATCCTGCAGACAGACACATCTGAAGTAGGACTAGGGGCTGTACTATCCCAGATGGTTGGAGAAGAAGAACACCTGATCCTCTACCTTAGTAGGAAACTTCTCCCAAGAGAACAGAAATATGTGGTGGTACAGAGGGAATGCCTCGCCGTTAAGTGGACCATGGAAACACTGCGATACTACCTGCTAGGGAGGCAGTTTGTCCTCTTGACTGATCATGCCCCTCTGCAATGGATGCAGTGGAACAAGGAAAAAAAATACAAGGGTGACCACATGGTTCTTATCCCTCCAACCCTTCCAGTTCCGCATACAGCACAGAGCTGGAAGTCGACATGGCAACGCAGATGGCCTGTCATGGGTGCACTGTATGACGACCCAAGTTGCCCACCCCTTGGTGTTGAGCGGGGGGAGAGGGATATGTGACGGACTCAGGCCAGAAGGATATCAGAGGGTAGTGGAAGGCAGGTATGTCAGCCTCAGAATGAGCAGGTTCCTGTTCCCTGGATAGCCAAATAAGGGCTACTCCAGGCCAATCAAGACACCTGACGCCAATTTAACCAGTTAAGGTCATTAGGCTAATGCCGGCACCTGACCTCAATTAATTGACAAAGGGTCAGTTAAGGCTGTTAGGCTAATGGAGACAGCTGGAACCAATTAAGGTCCCACTTACACTGCTTTAAAAGCTCTCCTTTCCAGTTCTCTCGAGAGGAGCCCAGGTGAAAGGAGCTGGAGGAGAGAAAGCATTACTGAACCCTGAGGTAAGGGTGAAGCTTGGAAAAGAGGACCACGGGGAAGCAGCGTCAGTGGAGGAGGGAAGCTGCCAACAGCTGCTATCATTAGGGTCCCTGGGCTGGAACCCTGAGTAGAGGGCAGGCCCGAGTACCTCCTTTCTCCCCCCCCCCGCTCTCCCCCGCCATGATCTACAGAGTTTCCTTGGAGAGGGGAAACAGACTTCGGTACAGGCAGGAGACCAAACTGTGCCTACGGAGCTCTAAGGAGCAACAGAGACTATGGGTATTCCACCTTCCCACCTCCCATACCGGCCTGTGATGAAAGTAGCTCAATAAGCTGTAACCTTTGCCACCATACTGGGAAAGGGAGGTCATATTGAGGGCCTTAGCGAGCTTCTGAGGCCACTGTATCTGCCAGGAAGCACGGGACCCACCAACACAGGCTCGGAGCTTTGTCCCACTGTCTTTTCCATACAGAAATGTCCTTACTGATGGGCGAGCATGATTAATTCTTTGCGGAGACAGCTAGGGATGACCAGAACTGGAATTTCATCTTTAACCTCTATTCTTCTAGCCATGACCAGGCCACTTTGATGTTGGAAGATATTGTAGCCCCTGTAATGCTGTTTCTCTAGGAGGTCCTTGATCTCCTCATCTCGCTTTTGTAGCTGCACAATATCCAGTTGACTTAAGACTTCTGTAGACTGCAGCTGGTAAATAATATCTTTAGATTTGTTCCACAGTGTTTTGGGGCCCATGAGCGCAGCTTGTTTGGCTACGCTGTCGACTCTGTTATTCAAAACTGAAATATTGGCCATGTTTTTTTCTATGGGCTCTGACTTTAAATAAAAATGTTCATCCTTTCCTGCTCTTTGCCAATCTCCAGGCATGCATGAGGTATCTGGCACGTGTCACAGACTTGTCAGTAGTCCTCATATCTCTTGCCATCCATATGATCATCCAATCCAGAAGGGCCCTTAAAACCCAGTCTGAATCTGAACAGATCATAATGTCCAAGTCCAGGTCGGCGGCATCTAAGGCGCCTGCAATAGGTACGATCTCTGCAGCTTGTGTGGAGTGTGGAACAACCATACCTTGCAGCACCTTTCTGGTGTTGACTTGGAGCACAGCATATCCAGTGTGGGGACTCCCTTGTTGATGGTAACTGCTACCGTCCATGATCCATATATCTCTGGCTGCTTCTTTTGCCTTCTCCAAATGAATGGAGATTTGATGGTAGATATCCCTTCCACCAGCAGTGGACATTCGTGTTGCTCACCCTGGATCAAAAGGGCAAACGGGACCATTGACAAGGTTGTCACTTTGTCCGCTTGAACCTCCCTGTTAAGAAGGCTCAGCGTCCATCCTGCTAGGCGAGGATTGGAGACTCTACCGTCGTTAGCCCTCCCAGATAGGATGTAGTGTACTGGTGTGTGGGTGGTACGAAGCACAACTGGGGACATACTGATGATGTATTCCCAATGTTGCAGGGACCAGATAAGGGCTAGCATCTCTTTTTCATACATTGAATACCTCTTCTGCACTTCGGATAGATGCTTAGATCCGTAAGCCACCGTTTTTAAACTGGCTCCACTTTGTTGCAGCAGCACAGTGCTTAAACCAGGGATCTCAAACTCAAATTACCACGAGGGCCACATGAGGACTAGTACATTGGCCCGAGGGCCTCATCACTGAAACCTTTTCATACAACGATACAGAAGTATAGTCAAAAATGAAAAAAAAATGAAGAGTAATATAGTATGCTATCAAAAGTCAATGTATTAACTTTTAAAAAACTGTAATGCAAAAAGTCAGTGCTAATTTTGACAGTCATTTCATTTTTGGCCACTTAGCTGGCAGCGTTAGCATCAACCAGAGCATCAATATTAGGTTTGATATCCTGAGACGAAACCAATCTCAGTGTTGCTTGCAAATGTTCATCAGCGAGCCTTGACCTTAACACAGATTTGTTAATCTTCATGGAAGAGAAAAATTGTTCACATATATATGTACTTCCAAACATTGCCATTACCCTTGCGGAAGCAGAAAATAACATGGGAAATATTTCTTGTGAAAGAAACCGTTAGAATTCTGGAATGCCAACATCTGTATACTTCTGCTTCAAAATGGTATCACACTGAAGCTCCACCAACTCCATCTGCATTTCCTCTGCAACATTGTCAATTTCCACAGCAAATGGTGTTTAAAAAAGTTGAAAATGTGGTGCAAGTGCCTTAAAATCTTTAAACCGCACATCAAACTGTTTGTGTAAGTTAGAAATGATATCTGCATATTCTTTCAAGGATTTGGGTTCAACTTTTCTAAGGAATTCAGAGTCGAGAAATGGACCAAGTGGCCAGCAGTCAGCTGTTTCCGCCACAAAGTAAGCTTGACTTTGAATGACTTAACACTGTCATACATCTGTGTTATCATCTGTTTTCTATGCTGAAGCTTCAAGTTCAGTGCATCCAGGTGATCAGTTACATCTGTTAGAAAAGCAAGGTTGCAGATAAAAGTGGAGTCAGCAAGCTGTGGAACCTCCTTGTTTTTCATTTTCATGAAGGAATCAATCTCCTCTCTAAGTGCAAAAAAACACTTCAAAACATTTCCACAACTCAGCCATCTAATATTAGTGTGATACAGAAGTTCCCCATATTCGCTGTCCATACTTGCTAGAAAAGTAGTGAACTGTCTGTGATTCAGCCCTCGTGCACGTATAAAATTAACGGTTTTAACAACTACATCTATAACTTCCTTCATTTGTAGACCTTTTACTACACAGGGCTTTGTGGAAGAAAACGGAGTCTTCACTCTTAGGTTGTTTGCAACATGTCAGAGACCGTTTATTTTCCTTAAACTTGCAAGGGGAGAGTACACTCGGACAGGGGTTCCCCCATCTCAGGCAGGTCTCGTTAGATAAACAATTAGGGCAAGCATTTATACCTTTTGGTACAGACAATAATGATCAACAACCACATCTTGTTTATACATATTCCTTCCTGATATCTTACTCTTTCTCAGCAGTTCCTGCTACAGTCTGTATTCCATTCTTATCTAACACAAGGTCAAAAAACAGTATCTTACAGGTTTTTTTTCCACTCGCTTTCCACTTGCCCAGGCCCTGCTTTGAAATCTTGTGTTATTAGAGCTAGTAAAAAGCAACAGAGGGTCCTGTGGCACCTTTAAGACTAACAGAAGTATTGGAAGCATAAGCTTTCGTGGGTAAGAACCTCACTTCTTCAGATGCAAGTCAGCTAGTGTTAGCCTGACTCTTGCTCTATTCCTAGAGACTAAGATCTCTATGTTCAAATTCCCTTTATCCTTTTCTCCACTTTCACACTCCCCCCTTTTGTGCTTTCGGCACAACTATCAATCTTAAACCTCCATGTTCATCAAACCTTGTATTTCTGATTCTAAATCAAATGGCTCAGCCTTATGGGATTTGGTTGGATGCAACAACAGTGCATGGTTAATATGAACATGGAAGGTGCTAGTATTATTATGTCCTTTATAACAACAATAACATAATCCTACACTAAACAACAATACTAAAAACATTAACATTCCCATTATAACAATATAATGGGGTTGTTGTATGGCCTTAGTCACAGAATACAATACATCATACTTAGTACATGAAGAAGACACTCTATAGGCTGTATGAAGAGCATACTTTTCAATTTGATATATATTTTGGAGCATATGAATTTGCCCTTGTAATTCAAAGATTATCGGACCTCTGGTAGGAGTGAAAGCAAATTTTGGAACCGGTCAGGTACTAAGGCAGTCTAATTAAAGGGTATCTGAAACCTAAGGGCTGATTGTAAAATTCTATCCGCTGGCCAATAAATAATATTATTGCCTGTAGCAGTGGTGAGATTAAAATGTATGTCTTGTAAAGTGGTGGTCTTAATATACACACAGCTATCATTAGCTTGGAAAAGCAGGTGTCCTGTCAGGGTAGTTCCTTGTCCCATACTTTCCCAACAGATGTTGTCATAAACAGTGACAACTTCTCCCAGCTTCAGCTTTTGTACCCACTGAAGCTGTGCGGGCTTTAAATATCCATTGGTTTCCTATCCCTATCCAAACATCGGGCGTTATTCCAGGAGCACTGACTATAAATCGGCTAGGCATACCAGGTGGTTTAATTTCCCAAATATCATGGTGAAATCTCCAATCCCACATGCATCCTCCCCATGGACCTGGCAGGATTCGGTATGTGGGAGCCCACACCCCTCCAACTGGCCCGTATGCTTGGAAAGAGCACTGTGAGCATCTGCACTTCCACCCTGAAAATCTCTAAGTATGTCTCCATGGCCGCAGAGCACATGGCATTCCTGAAGCACTAGTAAGGGCAGTGGGCCAAGCCTGATGCTCAAGATCACTCCGAATGGCCATGAGCTGGTTATTCAGAAAATCCTGAATTTCTGAACATGCCAGATCCCACTGCAATTCCTTTTCTGCCTCAGTGATATTCAATACCATCTCTGTCAACAGCTTCTGGGTCATTGAACTAAGGGCAGAAATAACATGTAATTCACCAACTCCAGCCTGTACCTGGGTTAACTGTGCTCCAATAATAAGACCAGTGGCCTTTTCCAGTTGCTTTAATTTCTCATCATGTTGTTGGCCTTTGTAAATGTTCCAAATTGCTGCTGCACTATTGGCACCATCCCATAGGGATCACTAAGATGTAAAGGCCTTGGCCATTGGGTTTCATTAGAGTATATGGTATTGTCTGTATTAGGATGTGTTACAGGGGATAATGGCAGGGGCAGTGGTTGTGGCAGCAAGACGCCTTTGGTACTTGTCATCTGAAAGCCAATTAGGGAGAGCTATACATGATGAAGGTACTTGTCCGAAAGCACAGAGCCCAGTCCCCAGAATAAACCCAAACCACCACTCAATACCACAGTCCCAAGCACGGTTCCCACAAGTTCCTTCCTGCCAGGTTACGATACTCCGTCTCTTCCACCAGGGCCAAGTCTTAATGTCTTTTGTAGTCAAGAATCCCTGGACTTTGGCAGTTTCAGCGGAACGAACATACCTTCTTCGTCTTCTTTCCTGGAACAGTCATGGTTCAGCATCATACAGGGAAGAGGTTACCAGCACGTCACCCTGTAATAACTGGGTTCCCCCAGCAGATGGTGAATGTATGGTGGTTCTGTTAATGGACAAGGGAGAGGTTACCAGCACTTCACCTTGTCCTTTTTTCCTGCTGTCCAGAAGGAGGAAAAAGTACCAGAAGGAGGGACAGGCTGATCAGCAGTCGGAGGGTCATCTCGAGGTGGAGGGGCCTTTTTGCAGTGAGAAGCTTGGGTCCAGGCAGTCAGTCCTTGGCACTTCACAGCGATGTTGGTAGTTAACAGGACTTGGTAAGGGCCTTTCCAGCACGGGGTCAGAGCAGTCTTTTGTTGATGGACCTTTATATAGACCCAGTCTCCTGGTTCCAGCGAATGGCGGGGTTGCTCAGGATCCTTGGGTAGTGCTTCTTTCACCTGTGTATAAAAAGACCTGACACATTTCATTAGTGCCTGGCAGTAATTAAGCATTGTATCATCCATCAAATGAATGTCCATCTGGGCAAGGGCCAGTGGGGGCGCAGCCGGTAGTCGCATCAGGCGCCTTGTCAGGATCTCATGTGGGCTAAGTCCAGTCTTTCGGTTGGGAGTGGCCCTCATGCTCATCAATGCTAATGGCAGGTCATTTGGCCATTTTAAGTTTTATTTCTGCACAAATCTTGGCCAGTTTGTTTTTCAGAATCCCATTCTGATGTTTCACTGTCCCGGCAGACTGTGGGTGGTGGGGACAGTGGAGGTTGTGTTGGATCTGCAAGGCTGCACATAACTCCTTTACAATCTGTCCAGTAAAATGAGTACCATGATCGCTGTTGATACTCACAGGTATGTCAAATCTTGAAATGAAATCCTTAAGCAAAATTTTCACAACAGACTTGGCGTCTGCCCTTCTGCAGGGGAGGCTTCAACCCAGCTTGAAAAACATCAACTAATACTAACACATACTCATAGTTACAACATTTAGACATTTGAATAAAATCAATCTGAATATTTACAAAAGGTCCCCAAGGGGGTGTGCTGCTTTTCTAGCTTTAACTGTTTTTCCAATATTATGTTGCTGGCAGTATTATTCCAATATTATATTGTTGACCCTCCTCCCTCTGTGAGTCTCCAGGAAAGGCAGATCAGCACTGTATGTGGCCAACACTATTGCAAGCATCACAAAGCATTTTGGGGAGGGTCATGTAAGGATTTTTATCTCTCTAGGCCGATCTGATCAGAAGATCTCGGGGAGCCTTACAGTTTACCTCCCGCTGAGTCCCCCTTTTAAGCCCATCTATCAGAGCTGATCCCAAATGAATAACACACGCACAAATGTAAAACAACCAACAACACTTTATTTGCTAAGGGGAGAGGAAGGAAAGGAAAGAGGAATGGATTAATGATTCTGGAGATTCGGAATAATACACGGGCACACACATGCACTTATAATACAAGATGTTCTTCTACCTTTACAGATGTCAGCGATAAAGGGGCTGCAGGATCCAGATGACAGAAGCCAGCGATGAACACCGACCGTGGACGACAGATGAAATAGACAGGTACATATCCCTATCTTAACTCCCACCCTAACCCGCTTTGCGTCGTTCTGAGTGCGCGATTGATCTAACTAATCGGACCAGGTCCGTGTATGCAAGTTTGCTTTCCCAAAACAACAAACAGACAACCCCAACTTAATTAGTAAGTAACTATTGCAGGCCAATAGCCAGTGCCAAGATTGTACCGCACTACGAGAGAGAACTAGACCCCTGAACCTCTGACAGCTCAAAAGCTCGGAGCCAGGGCCCCTGGCCCCTCCCCTCATTGGTCTTTATAGGGAGCTGTTGCTGGGCAAGGTCAGATTCCTGCTCTTTCCATTTTCCCGCCTTTTTCGAGGAACAAGAACCTGACCCAAAATGGAGGTCGCCTTGTCCTTTTACCAAAACAAAATGGCCTTTTGATTTACAGAACTTATGTTAACTTTTATACATAATAATTTGGCAAACATGTAAACTGAAATTAACAGTCAAAGGTATGTGAGTGGAAAGTGGAAGTATCCTTTGCAGATAGGAGAGACCAAGGGGGGAAGAGAAGAAGAAAAAAGGAGCAGAAAAGGAATGAATTCAACACGGCAACTAGCAAACTCAGTGCAAAAATAAAACGCTGGCTCCAGCCCAAGGACACTATTCATAGCTGTGATACAGGAGGGCCAGGGAGCAGTGGGAAGTGGTAGAAGGGAAGTATATAAACCCTAGGTTAATTAAGGCGTGGTTCCCTGTAGACTAGGGAGGGTTGCTACAGGTTAATTGGAGCACCGGTAATCAATTAAGGCCCTGTTAGAAACCTAATAAAACCCCCTGCTTCAGGCAGTCAGGGGGAAGGAGAGAGGACTGGAGCTTGGAGGTGTGCTGTGAGACTTGGAGGAATAGAAAACCGGAGTAAGGGAGACCCTGCCCCAGCAGGGGAGGGACATTCCCTCCCCCAGCGTTTAAGGACTGAAGGTACCCCACCCAAGGGGGAAGAGGATAAGAACCTGCAGGGGTTGAGACGGGCTGGGACTCAGAGTGAGGAGCAAACCCAGACCCCTCCCCCGCTTCCCTCCTTTACCACCTTCCTGGGCCACTAGTGGGGCCCTCGGTGCCCCAAGAGCAGGGGTAAGGGGTGGTATTTTAGGCCCCCCCCCCCAAGAAAAGCGCAGGACCCACCATACTATATCGACCATCTTGTCACATAGTCGAGACTTGGCTGACAGCTAAGAAAGACAGGGGCTTGAATGTGCCTGAAAGAAATCCAGCTGCACAGGCCTGCAAAATGGCATGGCCAGCAGGAAGGAAAACAGCAGATCTAAGACTACAGGAATGGAAAACACCAGCTACCAGGCAAATTAAAATTAGTTGCATACCAATCTCATTAACTGCAGCAATCATCCCCCCCCTTTGCTTGAAATAGGGCAAGAGCACCTGAGGCGCAACCAGGCGGCCGTCTTGGGAGTGCCAAAGGTGATCAGGGTGTAAAGTGCACCCAGCAGCACTCCAAGAACATTTCTCAGCTTTTGGCGCAGCCTCTGTCACATATATTAAAACCTTAATATTTCCTGATAGTATCCAAACCACTTTGTATTCCAAGTTGGATAATACTGGGTCAGACCAAAGGTCCATCTAGCCCAGTATCCTGTCTACCAACAGTGGCCAATGCCAGGTGAACCTAACAGGTAATAATCAAGTGATCTCTCTCCTGCCATCCATCTCTACCCTCTGACAAACAGAAGCTAGGGACACCATTCCTTACCCATCCTGGCTAATAGCCATTAATGGACTTAACCTCCATGAATTTATCCAGTTCTCTTTTAAACCCTGTTATAGTCCTAGCCTTCACAACCTCCTCAGGCAAGGAGTTCCACAAGTTGACTGTGTGCTGTGTGAAGAAGAACTTCCTTTTATTTGTTTTAAACCTGCTGCCCATAATTTCATTTGGTGGCCCCTAGTTCTTGTATTATGGGAATGAGTAAATAACTTTTCCTTATCTACTTTCTCCACATCACTCATGATTTTATACACCTCTATCATATCCCCCCTTAGTCTCCTCTTTTCCGAGCTGAAAAGTCCTAGCCTCTTTAATTTCTCCTCATATGGGACCCGTTCCAAACCCCTAATCATTTTAGTTGCCCTTCTCTGAAACTTTTCTAGTGCCAGTATATCTTTTTTGAGATGAGGAGACCACATCTGTACGCAGTATTCAAGATGTGGGCGTACCATCGATTTATATAAGGGCAATAATATATTCTCAGTCTTATTCTCTATCCCCTTTTTAATGATTCCTAACATCCTGTTTGCTTTTTTGACCGCCTCTGCATACTGCGTGGACGTCTGCAGAGAACTATCCACGATGACTCCAAGATCTTTTTCCTGATTTGTTGTAGCTAAATTAGCCCCCATCATATTGTATGTATAGTTGGGGTTATTTTTTCCAATGTGCATTACTTTACATTTATCCACATTAAAATTTAATTTGCCATTTTGTTGCCCAGTCACTTAGTTTTGTGAGATCTTTTTGAAGTTCTTCACAGTCTGCTTTGGTCCTAACTATCTTGAGCAGTTTAGTATCATCTGCAAACTTTGCCACCTCACTTTTTACCCTTTTCTCCAGATCATTTATGAATAAGTTGAATAGGATTGGTCCTAGGACAGTCCCTTGGGGAACACCACTAGTTACCCCTCTGCATTCTGAAAATTAACCATTTCTTCCTACCCTTTGTTTCTGTCTTTTAACCAGTTCTCAATCCATGAAAGGACCTTCCCTTTTATCCCATGACAACTTAATTTACATAAGAGCCTTTGGTGAGGGACCTTGTCAAAGGCTTTCTGGAAATCTAAGTACACTATGTCCATTGGATCCCCCTTGTCCACATGTTTGTTGACCCCTTCAAAGAACTCTAATAGATTAGTAAGACACGATTTCCCTTTACAGAAACCATGTTGACTTTTGCCCAACAATTTATGTTCTTCTAGGTGTCTGACAATTTTATTCTTTACTATTGTTTCAACTAATTTGCCCGGTACTGACGTTAGACTTACTGGTCTGTAATTGCCGGGATCACCTCTAGAGCCCTTTTTAAATATTGGCATTACATTAGCTATCTTCCAGTCATTGGGTACAGAAGCCAATTTAAAGGACAGGTTACAAACCCTAGTTAATAGTTCCGCAATTTCACATTTGAGTTCTTTCAGAACTCTTGGGTGAATGCCATCTGGTCCCGGTGACTTGTTAATGTTAAGTTTATCAATTAATTCCAAAACCTCCTCTAGTGACACTTCAATCTGTGACAGTTCCTCAGATTTGTCACCTACAAAAGCCGGCTCAGGTTTGGGAATCTCCCTAACATCCTCAGCCGTGAAGACTGAAGCAAAGAATTTGTTTAGTTTCTTTGCAATGACTTTATCGTCTTTAAGCGCTCCTTTTGTATCTCAATCATCCAGAGGCCCCACTGGTTGTTTAGCAGGCTTCCTGCTTCTGATGTACTTAAAAAACATTTTGTTATTACCTTTTGAGTTTTCGGCTAGCCATTCTTCAAACTCCTCTTTGGCTTTTCTTATTACATTTTTACTCTTAATTTGGCAGTGTTTATGCTCCTTTCTATTTACCTCACTAGGATTTGACTTCCACTTTTTAAAAGATGCCTTTTTATCTCTCACTGCTTCTTTTACATGGTTGTTAAGCCATGGTGGCTCTTTTTTAGTTCTTTTACTGTGTTTCTTACTTTGGGGTATATATTTAAGTTGGGCCTCTATTATGGTGTCTTTAAAAAGCGTCCATGCAGCTTGCAGGGATTTCACTTTAGTCACTGTACCTTTTAATTTCTGTTTAACTAACCCCCTCATTTTTGCATAGTTCCCCTGTTTGAAATTAAATGCCACAGTGTTGGGCTGTTGAGATGTTCTTCCCACCACAGGGATGTTAAATGTTATTATATTATGGTCACTATTTCCAAGCGGTCCTGTTATAGTTACCTCTTGGACCAGCTCCTGCGCTCCACTCAGGACTAAATCGAGAGTTGCCTCTCCCCTTGTAGGTTCCCGTACCAGCTGCTCCAAGAAGCAGTCATTTAAAGTGTTGAGAAATTTTGTCTCTGCGTTTCGTCCTGCGGTGACATGTTCCCAGTCAATATGGGGATAATTGAAATCCCCCACTATTATTGAGTTCTTTTTGATAGCCTCTCTAATTTCTCTTAGCATTTAATCATCACTATCACTATCCTGGTCAGGTGGTCTATAATAGATCCCTAATGTTATATTCTTATTAGAGCATGAAATTACTATCCATAGAGATTCTATGCAACATGTGTATTCACTTAAGATTTTTACTTCATTTGATTCTACATTTTCTTTCACATATAGTGCCACTCCCCCCCTACACGACCTTTTCTGTCCTTCCGATACATTTTGTACCCCGGAATGATTGTGTCCCATTGATTGTCCTCAGTCCACCAGGTTTCTGAGATGCCTATTATATCAATATCCTCCTTTATCACGAGGCACTCTAGTTCACCTATCTTATTATTTAGACTTCTTGCATTTGTGTACAAGCACTTTAAAAACTTGTCACTGTTTATTTGTCTGCCCTTTTCTGATGTCTGATTTTTTTATGTGAATGTTTCTCGTCTGATCTGGCCCTTACATTATCCTCTTCCATCCTCTGCTCCTGACTATAACCTAGAGAATCTCTATCAATAGACTCTCCTCTAAGAGAAGTCTCTGTCCGATCCACATGCTCCTCTGCAGCAGTCGGCTTTCCCCCATCTCCTAGTTTAAAAACTGCTCTGCAACCTTTTTAATGTTAAGTGCCAGCAGTCTGGTTCCACTTTGGCTTAGGTGGAGCCCATCTCTCCTGTATAGGCTCCCCCCCATCCCAAAAGTTTCCCCAGTTCCTAATGAATCTAAACCCCTCTTCTCTACACCATCGTCTCATCCACGCATTGAGACTCTGAAGCTCTGCCTGCCTACCTGGCCCTGTGTGTGGAACTGGGAGCATTTCTGAGAATGCCACCATAGCGGTCCTGGATTTCAGTCTCTTCCCTAGCAGCCTAAATTTGGCTTCCAGGACGTCTCTCCTACCCTTCCCTATGTCATTGGTACCTACATGTACCACGACCACCGGCTCCTCCCCACCACTACACATAAGTCTATCCAGATGCCCCGAGAGATCCGCAACCCTCGCACCAGGCAGGCAAGTCACCATACGGTTCTCCCGATCATCACAAACCCAGCTATCTATGTTTCTAATGATCGGATCTCCCATTACTAACACCTGCCTTTTCCTAGTGACTGGAGTTCCCTCCCCCGGAGAGGTAACCTCAGTGCAAGAGGATACCCTAACACCATCTGGAAGGAGGGTCCCAACTATGGGAAAGTTTCCCTCTGCTCCCATTGACTGCTCTGCTTCCCTGGGCCTTTCATCCTCCTCAACAGCGCAGGGGCTGTCTGACCGGAGGTGGGACAATTCTACAGTGTCCCGGAAAGCCTCATCAACATATCTCTCTGCCTCCCTTAGCTCCTCTAGTTCCGCCACTCTGGCCTCCAAAGTCCATACGCGGTCTCTGAGGGCCAGGAGCTCCTTGCACCAAATGCACACATACAACACCCGCCCACAGGGCAGGTAATCATACATGCTGCACTCAGCGCAATAAACTGGATAGCCCCCACTCTGCTGCTGTGCTTCTGCCTGCATTGTCTCCTGCAGCTACCTAGTTAATGAAAGGGTTTTGTTTAAATCAAGAAGTTTTGGATGTAGTTTAGTCTACAAGTTTTAAAGGACAGCAAGTGAACCTTGCCCCCTTTCCACTCCCCTTCCAAACTCCCTTGCGAAACTCCCCGTTAGCAGCCCCTGTTCACAAAAAAAAAAAACCTAGGCTGTCCTGTAGAAAATTAAACACAACAGTTCTAGCCACAAGACAAAACACCACTTCCACAGCTTCTTGGTGCAAAATGCAATGTATACTGGTGAAGCTTCTGGGTCATTGAACTAAGGGCAGAAATAACAAGGGGTTTTAATAAAATATAAACACTCAGTAAGGCACCTCACTCAAACCTGCCCCTATTCCAACCCCTTCCCGAAATCCCCACCCCAGCCCCACCTCTTCCCCGCCTACGCCCCTGAGCATGTCACGTTCCTGCTCCTCCCTTCCCCCCCCCACTCCGGAGTTTGCAAACAGCTGTTTGGCAGTGGTTGGGCGGGAAGCGCTGGGAGGTAGGCGGAGGAGCGTGGACGCAGCGCACTCAGGCGGGGGGAGGGGAGGAGGAGGTGAAGGGGGACCTTGGCCCGGTGGGTGCAGAGCACCCACTAATTTTTCCCCGTGGTGCTCCAGCCCCAGCGCACCCATGGAGTCGGGGCCTAGGGCGGGCTGCAGGAAATAACTCTGTAAGCTGCATACCACATGTTTGAGACCTCTGGCTTAACCCTTGCTCTGTAGTGGCAAGCTGTAGATGGAAAGGCTTGTCAGGCTGGGGATATGCAAGCGCCGGAGCTCACACTAAAGCTTGCTTAATCTTGCATACCGCCTCTTGTTCCTGTTCTCCCCATGCCCAATCCCAACCTTTTCTTAGGAGGGCATAGAGGGGATGAGCGATTTCAGCGTAGCCGTCAATAAAGTCTCTGGAGAATCCTACCAGGCCTAAAAAGGATCTCAGAGAAGAAATGTCCCTGGGCGCTGGCAGCTTACAGATTAGATCAACTTGCTTTGCATCTAAAATATGTTACCTGCTGCTTTACCAGCTGTGCCTTGTATGGACTTGTATTAAAAACCCAGTCTGTTGGATGACTCTCAGCATCTCATCTAAAACCATCAGGTTTTCTTCTCGTGACTTAGTGGCAACTAGGATGTTGTCCACATAACTAATCACCTTATCCTTGTGGGCAAGATCTTTCCGCATCCTAGTTATGAAGCGGTGGCATAACAGGGGTGCATTATGGTAGCCTTGGGGTACCCTTGTAAAAGTTACTTGTTGGTTATCAAAGGTGAAAGCAAATTTATACCAACTACTGTGATTCAAGGGTATTGAAAAGAAGGCATTGGTAAGATCAATAACAGAGAACCACTGCGCTCCTGCCACTATTGCTGCCATGATTTCAGGGAATTTGACTACTACGGGTGCTAATCTCGGTGTAACTTGATTTAGGGCTCGATAATCAACTGTCAGCCTACAAGTGACTGTCTGCTTTAAGCACTGGCCAGATCAGGGCATTACAGACGCAGGCAGTTTCAATTAGAACTCCCAGTGCCTTTAAAGAGTCTATGGTGCTGCGGATCCCCTCCTGGGCCTCTCGTGAGTATTTTTATATTGCCTTTGGGGCCTCGGGTCTGGACCCTCCACCATAACCTCTGCCTGTATCTTGCCACAGTCTAATTTGTTTTTAGCAAATGCATTAGGGTACTTGTCGGTAATTTCAGCAATGTCCAGTTCCCAAAGAGGCTTTTCTAAACTGGTTGGGACTTTCAGCACACTCACCTGTGTGAAACATGCACTATGACACCTCCTTCCCCATTCTGACTTTGGGCAAGCATTTGATTCGGGAGGTCTACTATGACATTTAACCTTTTTAATAAAATAATAAAATAATCTTTTTAATAAAATAGTAAAGCCCATGATGCCATGCCCATCTAGTTTTTGTATTCCGAGGGAGGCCTCCACCATCAATGTCCCAACTATGCATTGAATGGGCTGCAAGAATGGCACTGTGCTTTCTTTCCTGTTATAGCTTTCAAGCCCTTTAACCTCTTGGATTGGTAGTTGTTTAGCTAAGGGGGCAGCCCTTGCGCAAATGATTGACACAGTGGCTCCTGTATCCAGTAGCATTGTTTGCTGAATGTGTCCAAACTCCCCAGCCAGCCAGATGTCAGTGACTGGCTTCCCCCACCTATTGTTGTTGATGGTGGCCACACATGAAGGGAGAGGGAGAACTTGGCATCCTCAAAATGAGCATTGTGGCGCTCCTGATTTAGTGGGAGCTGCCACTTTGGCTGCTGGCTGGTCCCCTTCATACCTGGACAGCCTTCTGAATAACTCGTCTGTTGGCAGACGATCAATCTGGTCCCTGGTTTCATAATTTAATAATCTTTTCCAGAGAACCGACCCGAAACCCCACAACTCATTAGCAGTACCCTGATTGTAATTTGAGTCCCGAGCTTTAACGTATTTGTTGTTATTGTTCTTATCTTTAAAATCATTGCCCTTTTTGTAATCAACACCCTGAATGGGAGAAACCTTTTTCTTGCCACCTGAGCTGGGATAAGCTTCCCGTTGCAGTTCATATGCCTCCCAAGCTCGGCTTTCCAGCTCTTTTAGGCCAACAATTCAAGGGTTGGCAGATCCCATGGTAGCTGGAAGTAGACCCTGCATGAACATTTCCCTGAAATCAGGGGTGTCACAAGTGGCTATGCCATTGACAATAGGTGACATACCCGTTAACCAATATTGTAGACGTTTCCATGCAAGGAACTTTTCAGGACGTTCAGAAGATTTTTGCTTTTCTGAATACATTTTACCCAACACATTTTCATAAGGGTAATTCAGTTTTATCACAGCTAAGTATATTTCTACTAGCTCATCAACACTGGTGTAAGGGTGTGGACTCACCCCTGCGGCGCCTCCTGCTGGTCGTCCATGGGAATTAGCTCGTCCCAGCTCCGGAGCGCCCTCTGCAGGCCGGTGATCCGCCTGCCCCTTGGCCCCCGTGTCCCTCACAGGACCCCGGTGCCCCTTTCTCTGGGTTGCTGTCCCCCTGGCAGTACCCTCACACTCTGGGACTCCGCACCCAGGGGAACCCCCACCCACTAACCCCACCTCGCCTCAGTGTAAGGCTACTGCCAGTCACCATCTAGCCCCACTCCCTGGGGCCGACTGCAGTATAAGCCACTCATCATAGGCGAGGTTGGGTTTGGACCTGCTGCCTTTGCCTACCCCTGGGCTGCCCTCTGCAACCCCCAGTACCTGTTGGCCTAATGCTAGGCCGCAGCCTGGGGCTTTCCAGGCTGGAGCCTTCCCAGCTCCTCTGCCTTGCCCCAGCCCTGCTCCACTCAGGTACCCTGTCTCTAGCTCCCTGCAGCCAGGCCCTTCTCCCTCTACAGGCAGAGGGAGACTGTTTGGCCTCTGGCTCACAGCCTTTTTATACCGGCCAGCTGTGGCCTGACTGGAGTGTGGCCCAGTTGCGGCTGCTTCCCCAATCAGCCCAGCTTTTCCCCTGCCACAACCCTCTCCAAGGGCTGTTCCAACCCTGTCAGGGCTGGAGCGGGTAGCCACCCCGCTACAACTGGCCATTTGGACTTCATTGGGTAAGGCCCCAAACTCATAATCGTTCATACACTCCTGAATTAATGTTATGGTGTTCTCTTTGCTTAGGCCAGCTGTACTACTTAGCTTAACTAACCAATCCAGGGCACTTTCCTTATTTAATGGACCCATTTGTTTGCCTATCGCCCTGGCCTGTTCCGGCCCTAAGGCTCAGATCTCATAACAGGTCTCTGGTGGCCTATTGAGCCCGTAGTGCACCACAGTGGTAGTGATGGTGTAACAGGGGTAAGAGAGGTGGTGAAATAAAAGGGAGAAAGAGGGAATCGTAGAGATACCCTTTACAGTAGACAGGTCTTTTTCACTGGCACCCAGGGTCTGTCATCTGTGAAGTGTCTATCCGGCTCACTCCTCCCACCTATGTACGTGTGTATGCAGGGAAAGAAGAGGAGAGAAACAACGCTCTTCGAAGACATAAACAGTTTATTTGGGAATAGCAACAAACATAGAAAAAGGGAAAACTAGTAACCATAAACAGATAACAAACAGTGGCAGTTGCCCCTATGGGTATTAAACCTGGGCCCCAAATATCCTTCCCGTGGTAACAAAGTAAAATAAAGGAAACCAAAATATCCCAATACTCTGCTCTGTCAGAGGCTTCTGGGCAGATGATGTTAAAATGCTGTTTCTTTCGTAGCTGGTGTTTGGAGGGCCCTGGACCTCAAATCCCCTGACGACCGATTTCGGACCGAGGCAAGAGGAACACAGGATTGGACTGGATCTGGAACCAGGTAAGTTGGTGACTCTGGATATGCAAGATATCGGACAGATTAAGTTCGATTAGATAGTATACGCCCTCCTTGACAACGCTGGTCTCTTGGTCCGTCGCCGTGCAAAGGAACCGCACTCGACTGCCTCTCGGATGGACAGTGACAGCTAACAGTCATGGAATCCTTTTTAAAAGCACCAGGGTGCCAAAGTTCCACAGTGACTCCTGCTGGAACTGGATTTCACACGAGAGTCTGTCAGCTTTTTCCGACCTTAGCGCAACGCGCGCGAAAATGTCCAAGAGGACATAACTTTACCCCAACATTGAACAATTGTCATAACTATTAATACAAACAGTACTAAAACATCATAGAGCACACAACACATACGTTTTCATCCAACAATGGGTGCCACTGGAGGGAGTCTTCTCCCCTCCTCATATGCCTGTGGTTCTAACCCTTCTTCGGGGCAGTTGGTGGAGTGTAACTGTCAGTGTACTCATGCAGTGCTGTACCTTTTTCAAACCTACCATCCCCCTCTCCCCCTCTGATTCACTAGACTCATAGCCCCGCAAAGGGTCTGTGTGTATTGCACTAATGACCCCTTGGTTTTTCTGCAGCTGATCTTTCAAATTTTGGGTTTTCTGATTACAGATAACATGATTCCCAGTTCCTTTTTTTTCTTTCTTAACTTCCTTTACTAGTTCTCTCAGCCTGGGAATCTTCAAGCTTTTTAGATAGAACATAATTTTCTTTTTCTTTCTTTAATAAGCTGCTATTCAGTTCTTTTAACTGTTCCTCAAGCTGATTTAGCTGCAGTGTCTGATTGAGAACCTGTGCTGATGCTGTGTTATGTTTTGCTGTAAGCTTTTCTATTTCAGCTTCCTTCTCAGTAAGGTGGCTTTGAGTTTTGGAAGCTGCTTCCTGATGGATTTTTAACTGTTTGCCTAATTCTTTTGCCACCATGACTAATCCATAAATCAAAGCTCTTTTCTTTGCCTTTTTCTTGGGAGAGGGTTTGGAAACCATGAATCTTTCCCAGGTCTTACATAATTAGCTTAAGGCATCCTCCCCCGAAAATAGACCCTCTGCCCACAGGTTCTGGTTTTTCCCGAATAAATTTACACAGTACTCAGAGTTTTTATTTGTCTGCCTTGTCCAACCTCTGATGACAAAGATTTTCTCTGCCATCTTACCCTTAGCAGAAGCTGGTGTCCTACCCACCGAAACACTCAGACACTAATGACTTCAGACAGCACCCGGAGTCCGAGTCTGCTTGTGCCCACCGGGTTGGCTTCCAGACGGGGCTTTATCCACACCTCCAGGCCTACCTGACAATTAAGTGAGAAGGCTGGGATGTGGCCCACATTAACCGGACCTCAGTAGGTCGGAATACTAAACGCCCGCCGAACTTCCACGATCGGGACTGACCAGGTCCGTGGATCCAAAAGCCAGGGCTCTACGCTCATTGGGCCTTTTGGCTGGGTGAAGCAGCTCACCTAAACGGTGCCCGCTACGCTAAGCTTGTTCTTTCCAGGTGAAGAGAAGACAGCTCAGTAGCTATCCCTTTCCTTCCCAAGGTCTAGGGACCTTTATGTTCAAACCAATCTGAGTAAATAATAAGGTAAGAAGTGGGCAACTTAAAAAGGGTTCCAAGGTGACTAAAGTGGCAGTTGGTATTGCAATTAATGCGGCAGCTAATGACAGGATTTTAAAGCTGGGTCCTGCCGCTTTGTTCGCCAAATCTATTGTCCTCTTAATTTATAACAGCAGTTGAAAACTAATAAATCAGAGATTGGTGTTTGCACCCAGACGCAGTATCGATCACCTGTTAAAAATCCTCATTACCCACCCACCTTCCCAGGTGAGTGAAAACTGAACCCAGATTGAAGGTGCAAATCAAAATTATTTTATTTAGGGAAACAAACACAACTGGGAACCAAGGGGATAAACAGAGAGAGAACAGTAAAATAACTCAGTGGTTTTGAACCAGTTGGGCTTGAAGCCCGGCTCAGCCCCGGCTCCTGTACGACCCTTAACAAGCTATGAGTATCTGTAATAAAGTCCGTTTTTATACTTGCAGGTTGATGTAAATATCTCATGATTGGACAGCAGACAGCTGGTCTCGACCCAGATTATTGCAGCGGCCGTTAGGTTTCGGACCTTCTACTGCTGAAGATGGTGTCTAGCAGGAGGAACACAGAACCTGATGGAGCAGGTGGAACAGCTCAGGACACTCCTCGATGATCTGCAAGTGAGTATCGACAACAGATGTTGACTCTCGGAACAGGTCCATATAATCGGATTACAGACTGCCTCTGTGGCAGACAGCGTTCGTGCTGGGCGCGGCGGCCTTATATAGACTTTAGCATGCGAAAGCCCTAAGGCGAGAGACCCTTCTGGCATCTTCCCTTCCTTTCCCGTCATTAGGGAAAAGGGGCATCAAAGTTCGATACAGAAGAGCTTACATTATGGAGTCCAACAACTGTTTAGCCATATTCAAAATGACAAAGCCAACAAAATGATGTCCATTGCCCTAAGTGTACAAAAGCATCAGATAAACCATATATAAACAGCACATTAAAATGCCATAATACAGAAACTTACAGAACATTACAGAAACCTCAAATAAAGTCCGACAGTGGAACTCTGCCAGAGGATGTTGTGAAGGCCCAGACTATAACAGGGTTAAAAAAAAAGAACTAGATAAATTCATCAAGGATAGGTTCATCAATGGCTATTAGCTAGGATGGGCAGGGATGGTGTCCCTAGCCTCTGTTTGCCAGAAGCTGGGAATGGGCAACAGGGGATTGATCACTGGTGTTATTCATTCCCTCTGGGGCACCTGGCATTGGCCACTGTCAGAATACAGGATACTCGGCTAGATGGACCTTTGGTCTGACCCAGTATGGCCGTTCTTATGTTCTTAAGAACAACAGTTATGGTGTTACCCCAAGATTTGGACCCAAGGTACTCCAATACTGGCTTGCCTATAACAATAAATTGATTGTCAATCTATTTTGTCCAAATGGGTAATAAGGTGGTGACCCACCCTAGAGGAATTGCCAGGGTTTTACTAGGGGGCTTATCTCCGACCTGCAGAGGACTCCCCAGAGCAGGCTGATCCTGCTAATTCTTGGAAGGACACAGATACAGCCCTCTGCTCAAAAGATTGACATACAAGCAGTAATTCTTCGAAAACAAAGTATCATCTTTTTTTTAAAGGAAATAAGCAGTTACAGTATATTTAATAAAGTCAGAAAGAGTACATTATATTCTAAAAAATAACATTTTAAATGGCATAATAAAAAATAAAAGATACAGATATCATAAGAACGGCTATGCTGGGTCAGACCAAAGGTCCATCTAGCCGAGTATCCTGTCTTCCAACAATGGCCAATGCCAAGTGCCCCAGAGGGAATGAACAGAACAGGTAATCATCAAGTGAGCCATTCCCTGTCGTTCATTCCCAGCTTCTGGCAAACAGAGGCTAGGAATCATAGGAAACATAGCATACATAGACCATATAGCAGTTATAATGTGATACTTAAGGCATATGGAGATCTCTCATACACATGCATAGAGTCCTAATGTAATGTTATTATATAGTATCGCAGTTGCTTACAAAATAACAAGCAGAGCTTCTATACACTTATACAAGAAGGAATTAAAAGTTTATATATTGAAAAGGCATTACAATTTAACATTACCATTCTGTGAGCAGTGGCTAAACGATCACAGAATGGGGTTGGGTGGATCACACTCAGAAACAGACAGCTTTATTTACAGGCATACCCAGTCATTCTTTTAAAATAGATATAAAATCACACTTCTTCTACAATCCCTCTGGATCATCTCAGTCCTTCTGCCTCTTGCGAATCTTCTCCTGCTGCTGCTGCTGCTTTTCTCTGCTCTTTGGTCTTTCCTTTTCGCTGTCTTCTTCTCTGATCTTCTTCTGCTGTTCCTTCTCTGATCTTCTCCACCCACACCCACCAGCCTGTCAGCATCGCCTTAGATTCAATTTCTGCCCTTCTCTGATTGGTTGATCTTTTAAGCTCAGTAATTAGCCTGCGTGGGTGGCAACTGTTCAACCAATCAACTCTGCCTGTCATTCAAACTTCTCCTCTTTCTAACCCCTCCCTTCAGGTGTTTTGGAGTGAGTTGAGTCATCTCTGTTTGAACTTTATTTCACTCCTGTTTCTGATCTGCTATTGGTCAATGTAGTCTGTGTCCTCCATCTTTGATGTTTTCTAATGTAAAATCAGTGTCGCCACCGTTTTGGATTTTTAGCTATGCACTAGCATTAATTATAACTATAATATTAATTATAACTTATCTAAAGCCTCAAATCTAAAACTAACTACTGTTTTATGCAAGCTAAAACATCATGATACTGTCACCACCTTTGTTATGCTACTTTGGGGAGATACATTTTTAACAACATGTCTCTCCCTCTCTGCCGTTGCCTGTCAGTATATCTCTGTCCAGGATACTGTGAGAGTTTTTCAGAGCAGCTAAAAAGCAAAATTCTTTTGTTACAATCCCCTTCTTCTTGGGTTGTAAAGTTGTTTATCAATCCAGCACTTCATAATTTGGCGAGTCCAATGGGTCTGTGGTCTTGTCCAGTGTGTTGGCTCAAGGCTCTCGTATTCAGGAGACCGAACAGACATGTCTTCGTACTGGCACAATTCCTCATTACTCTTGATTCCCACCTTGGTCACATTTGCTTGTGTGCCCAAGTAGTTTTGTTTAATGCTTATGGATTGTATATACTTTAGCTGTCTGAATTTTCATTTAGTCCAGCACACCAAAACAATAAGCATAATTGCCATCAAAACATGGAATGCTAAGATTATCACAATAGGATGTAAAATCATATTAAGAAATCCTGTTGCTGTGGGAGATCATCCCAAAAGCACTTCCCACCAGTTATTTTCAATACTACTTTTTATACGCTCAACTACTTGTTTAATTTTCTTTGTAGAGTGGTGAACAGTAATCGTAACCCTTTGTGCATTCTTCTCAGCTTTTTGTAATTGTTTTTCCAATTCAGGATGATCAATTAATTGCTTAACTAAACTTATATCAAGTTCTAAAGGTATCTATTTGATCCTTTTATATATCTGATATTGATCCTCAATTTTTCCACTCTCAATTTCAGGTAGTATGAAATTGAAATCACAACCAATCAGTGAAGTAATATTACAAAAACATTTGTTCTCAAAAGGATTATGAGTTATATTATACATTTGATTCACTTTAAATAATTTATACCAACTTCTAATACATACACATTCTTTTCTAATGTACACAACGACTGATCCATTAAATGGGAAAGGATTTCACTGATAATAACATTTTCGCCTTTCCTTATTTAAATATATGTCATATGATTGGATCGCATCATTATTATAAATATATCCAATTCCACGTTCCTCCATACCAGGCTCAAGTTTCACCGTTTTCCACATATTGTTCTGTTTTATGGCCCATAATTTGTGTATTATTGGTTGCATTACACTAGTGTTAACATTTAACCCTAGTACTATAATAGGAGATATCCATTCAATTTGAGCTTTAGACATCATGACTATTTGATTTAGTTGAGGATTGTATGTGAAATTTTCCATTTTCCACGAAGAATATAACTTTTGCTCAGTTTTGGTGGCATGCTTCCATATTATACTTCTTATTATTAAGGGTAAGATTCCACTCATTCCATCTCATATAATGTCTTTTATTACATCACTGGTCCAAGTCTGTGCTTGTATGCATGCTAATGCCAGAGATACATTGCTTTGTAGCACCTCTACTGTATTTAATATGGCTACCTTTTTAATCACAAGATCACTTTTTGAATTTAAGTGCAACCCAGGATCTACCTCAAAGAAAATGTAGAAATAAGTTTGTTATATAAAGCTGAGATCAAGTGCTTAATATACATAATTATACATTTTCCCTACTTACCGAGTCTCAGCGTGACACTTGTGACTGCACATTATATACCAGTGTCTTGAAATTCGGGTTGTAATTTGAAATAGCTAGTCGGATGCAGTCCTGCAGATGAGCATCTGTGAGGCGGGTGCGATACTTGGACTTGATCATCTCCATTTGTGAGACGGCCGTCTCACACAGATAGGTGGAACCAAAGTAAGCTTTCACTTTTAAAGCAAGGACAATAGAAGGGGATACTTTTCTCAGTTTACGAGTCCCCCAAAATCACTGTCTCTTGATCTGGCTTTCAACTCAATATCACTTCGCATGGTAATTATCTCCATATCAATTCCACTACTTTGTAAATCAAACACCTGATGTAATGTCGCAGCCAACCCACCAATGTCTGCTGGAAGGAACGGATTTGAGATACATATGACGATTGACTCCATCACGTCTAATTCTTGAAATCGCCTGTTGAATTAGTCTGCTAATTTGGTCACCTGTGCACAGAACTTTTCTGGGTGGAATCATTTTTCTTTGTCTTCAATTTTTTCTAGTATTTTCTCCAGACTTGAGAAGCGCTGCAGCATTTTATCCTTTAACTGGGAGGACCACAGACCCAGTTTCAATTTGAATGTATTCACCACACTGATCATATGTGATAAGTCTCTGTCCTTTTCTTGCAGTTTGCAGTCCAGCTCGTTCAATTTGGACGTTATGTCAGTAAGGAACCCGAAGTCTAGCAGCCATGCATTGACTGACACCTCATTGCACAATTTGTTCCTTGATTTTAGAAAAGTGATGATTTTGGGCATTAGATCCTAAAATCTTTGCAGGACTTTCTCCCTGCTTAACCACCTCACATCTGCATGGAGGAGCAGCTCACCATAAGCAGAATCCACTTAGTCAAGTAAGGATTTAAACAAGCGGTGCTGGAGGGCTCCTGCTTGAATTGATTCTGACAACGATTTTCATTACATGTGAGAAGTCCATAACTTTACTCACTAGTGCTTGCTGGTGGATTATACAGTGGTAATTCACAAATGAAGAAAAATCTGGATCATTTTTGCAAAATGCAATAAAGTCTGCATGTGCGCCAAGCATGGCGCGTGCACCATTTGTTGTGATCGAAACCAGTTTCTTGATTGGAATGATTTTCTCAAGCATGT
Organism: Terrapene triunguis; assembly: GCF_002925995.2. Lineage (NCBI taxonomy): Eukaryota > Metazoa > Chordata > Testudines > Emydidae > Terrapene > Terrapene triunguis. The sequence goes on along the minus strand of NW_020698066.1, from coordinate 7,225,667 downwards.
ACTTTTTAAATTCATTGTAGATATCTTCACCTCTTGTTCTCTCTTTAAGGGGCAAAATAGTCAGAAGGGGTGTGCCTTTGGAAATCAAGCACACCAACCTGGGCTTCACCAGCCCCTGTCCCTAGACTAGCCCCTTGCCTCTGTTGTGAGTATCCTACCCCTGGCTCACTACTGACCCCTACAACCCCGTACTCTGTCTGCCCTGTGCAATGTTTGAATCCTCCCCTCCCTGTCCCAGCACTGGTGCTGAGCCCAACAGGGAGGGGTAAAGGACATTTGCCCCTGCTCTCCCTGCCCATAGCAGGAAAACCCTGAAACCAAATCCCCAAAGCTTCTTCTCACAGCTCGGTTGCTACGAGGGGGGAGGCTGTGCTCCCTCCCTATACCCAGTGATAGTATCTGACTCGGAGCTGACTCACTAGCTAACTCCTTTTCCCTTTCTGCTACTGCTCTCCTGCTTCTGCCTCTCCCTCCCTGGAACAGGGGGATCCCCTGCTGCTCTCATTGCCCTGCGTCCACATGGAGCCATGCTGACTCACCTGCTGGAGTCCTCTGATCCCTGCTGCTGCTCTGCCTGGTCTGGGGAAAAGGGGCTCCTCCTAGCATGCTTGCCCTTTTGAACTCCACAGCCCTTCCGGTCCGTGGGGATGAGTCAGTCTCCCCATGCTGACCCACTCTCTCTTTTGCAGCAGCTTCTGAGCCTCGCTCCCCATCTTGGCCATAAGGCACTATTCCCTCTCCCCTGTACTGATCTGATCTGCAACACCTCATGCCCAGGCAGTCATCAGCAGGGCCAGCCTTAAGGCAGGGCGATCCCAGGCGCTTGCCCGGGGGCACCATAGTTAGGGCATGCCACGATGCAGCCGAGGCAAGGGGCTTCAGCTCCCCATCACTGCCTGCAGGGTGCAGCCGGTGTGGCAGGAGCACCTGCTTCCCTGCTCGGGAACGGAGGCCCCCAGCTCACCTCCCCACATGGTTTCCCAGCCCAGCTCCAAGTCCCGCCTCCGCACTCTGTAAGCCAGCAGGCTCTCCCCACCCGACTGTCCCAGCCTGCCATTCCTCCTTCCATGGGAAGCCTGAATGAAAGCGATGCCGCCCAATGGAAGCCACGCATGGGATCTAGGTCGGTTAATGGGAGCTGGAAGTTGCTAGCCTCTTCCAGGTTGGGATGGGACAGGCACTAAAACTGTAGGGCAAAGAGACCAGTAAGTCTGGGGGGATCCTAACCTTGTGCCCCAGCTCCCAGGGGGCCCTCCCTGTGCCCTCAGCTCCCAGACCCCTCCAGCTCCTGAGGGGCCTCTCCCTGTGCCCCCAGTTCCCAGGGCCCCCCTTCTCCCCAGTTTTCAGGGTGTCCCCCACGTCTTCGAGGTCCCCCTCCCACATGCCATACTCTGACACCCCCCCCTTCCCAATGCTCTCCAGCTCTCAGGAGCTCCCCCTTTTTCTTGCTCATCCCAAAGGGAGGTGTCAGTTCTGGGGGTTGTGGATATTTCGGGAGCGAACCTACCACCATCACCACCCACCCTAGCTACCTTCAGTGCGCTGGAGCATTTGCATTTTAACCTCCTCCCTCCCCTAATAAACCACCTTCCCTGGGACTGGAGCACTTGAATATTGGGGACGCTCAGTATTGGAATGGGAAGAGATCTTCCTTTCTAGAGCTCCCATGTCACAACCCTTCTTCCCCCGGATCCCCACACCAGTGAGACTCTTATCTATACTTCTCTGGTTCCCTCCCCCATTTCTGGGGCTCTCAGATCACCATGCTCCTGCTACCACAGCCCTCTGGTGCCCTCCTGTCACTGCGCCTCCGCTTGGGCTGCTGACCCTCTGGGGCTCTGGCAGAGAAGCTGGATGTCGTGCTGAGTGGTGTCCCTGCCAGCAGGTATATGGGATCTTGGGGAGCAATTACCACACAGGTGGGGTGCCAATTAATTTCTTTATTAAAGGAAAAAGGAAGTGGTGGGAATTTAACAATGAAATACGATGGGATGGGGTGTATAGGGTGTTTACAATAGACAATGATGGGGGGGTTCTTCTAGTAAATGGGATAGGGGGTACAATACAGTGGGGTACAATACAGTTGGTAACCAATTAACACTGAAGTATAAATGTAGCAGGTAGCTAACAATTTCTGTGTAAAGGGTGTGTCACAGCAGCATATAACCAACTAACAGTATGGGTAAAATGTGTTAACTAACCAACAACTCTAGGTAAAAATGTGTCACAGTGGTGTAAATGTAAAATGTGAGGTGTGTTAGAGAGAAAAGGGGTAACCAATGGGGTTTTATGCTAGAAAGAGAGAGAGCAGACAGACTGTAAGTTTAAACAGCAGAGAGGAAGAGAGAGAGAGAGAGAAAGAAAGTGGTAGAAAAGTGAGGTTGGGGGATGGGGGAAGAGGAGCACGTGGTGGAGGGAGATTTAAACTCAGGGAGACACAGAACAGACAGGCTGCAAGTTTAAACAGCAGAGAGACAATTATACAAAACACAGCAAAATCTTATCTATGATTTAACTTAACCAAAACTACACAAATTAGCAAGTAACAAAACACAATGCAACAATTCTTTAAGCCTAACTTACAGGGTACAATGCAAGCAATTTTCTAAACCTAACTTAACTACAGCTATGCAAAATGAAATTACAACTTATCTAGACTAAAGGACAAAATCTAACCTAATGGGTGCACCTTATACTAGGGGTAGTTCCAGAGGGCAGAGTGGTGTGTGCCCAGGATACAGCTCCAAGGGGGGAGGGGGATTTAACTAGTGGTGGCTGCAAGCTGGCAGCCCAGGATACAGTCCAGGAAGGCACAGGCTTATTTCTAGCAGCAAAGGCGCTGCAAAGCAAGAAACAGATTACAGATACAGACCAAGGAGTTTAAGAGAGGTTTTAAGACACAGACCAAGGTTTAGCTTGAGTCTGTGTGCTGGGGAAACAGAGCCAGCGGCTAAAGTAATAAAAGTATAGAAAGTTTCCCAGAGGGATCCTTACCAGTCCCCAAGGCAGCAGCAAAGGCAGAAGCAGCAACAACATCAGAAGAAGCAAGGAGGGCTCGGTACGGTCTTGATAATCAGGAGGTCTCTCAGGCAGCAATTCGTTCTTCGTGGGGGGGGAGGGGTTAAAAACGGGGGTACGCTCAAAAATAAAATGAGAGTGGAGAAAGGACCCCCCAGAACCCCTGGCTGATCAGACCAGGTAGCAATGCAGGAACCTTTCTGATGTTTGTTTCAAAAATGCCTGTTCTTAAAGGCAATCTCAGGCAGTTTCCCCACCAGTAATCCTGATAGGCTCCTTCTGTCACAGGGGACAGACGTGCCTGGGCAGAGTCCTGGACCATAGGCGTGAGTTCCCACCTCAGGACTCAAAAGCACATGAGGCCTATGACTCATGCCCAGGATCTCAAAAACACATTAGGTCTTGCAGCTCTGGACATTGCCTACCCTACACTGAGCCCAGGTTTAACAAGGTGATAAGAGGACCAACCCTTTGAACAGGGCAGTAGTCCCACTTAGCACGCAGCGCAAGTGGCCATCCCTTTGAGAAGGGCAATGGCTCTTGGTAAACAACTTAAGGGGCCCTCCCTTTGAGAAGGGCAGTGGCCCTGGTAAACAACTTAACAGCCAGGGAGGGGTGGCCACAGGAGGAGAACAAAAACAAAATGGAGTAAGGGGACAGCTGTAAGAAACAAAATGGAATAGGGCGAAAGCTGTAACAGACAAGTGGGAGAGGTTGGGAGGTGTAGAAGAGGTATGACTCTGCCCCAGTGCCTGTTCACCCTGTCAGAGTGCAGAAGATCGCCTATTATATCATCTTGGCTGTCCTGCTCAATGACCAGAGGAAGGGATCCCTATAGCACTGGCTGAAGGAGTCAAAGTGATTGCTGTGGAGTTTCCTATGATGCCCATGTCACTGTGCCTCACTGTACCAAATTCAGGACAAAGTGCTGAGATATAGGACAGACACACCCCAAAGCTGGTGGTTATTCTCCCATAAGATATATTAGATCAGCAACAAAAGTAAACTTCTGTTTCACCACACTGGCTAACAAGAGGTCAGAAAAGCAGTCTCCTTAGGTATTCCAGTCCTTGTATCACCACCAAAAACACTAGACTTAATGATGAGTGGTTATTTAAAACCAATTTTAAAGGGTTCTTCTGATCCCAAAGGACCAGCCACATACCAAAGTCAATATATAACTTAGATCTTACCCAATAATCATGCTGTTGCCAGTTCTTTAATATCTAAAATCTAAAGGTTTATTTATAAAAAGAAAGAAAGGTGAGAGGTGCTGGGTCATCATCCTACCTAACTATTGCAAAAATACTTGGTGTCCATTAAATAACACCCTGGTCCCAGAACGTGGAAATACCAAGAGTTAAGAAGCAAACCAAGGAAATTTTGTGTTAAGCTTTAATTTCTTTTGCTATTTGGTTTTGTGTCAGCCTTAATTGTGTCTACAGCTAAATGATTTTTATATCACCTTTAAGGATTTCCTTGGTATTCCCCAACAGTCATATAAATGTTATACTGAACAAAATAAACCAGCAGATGGCACCACTTGCATTGAAATAGAATTTCAAATAGCACATGCTATACAGCAATTTAGAAACTTGGATGGAATCCTGTATACAATCACTTAAGACTCATAATTTCTGTAGTGTAGTGACATTTCTTTGCACCATTCATGACTATCATTACCATGTGTGGCAACCAGGAAATTTACCCTTTGAAAAAAATAAAGGCGTCTGAGATCAAAGGGGTATCGCTCGCTCTCTCCTAGCTGCACACGTTATTTCTATTAGTATTAAGGGGATTTGGAAACATGAATCAAGCAGAATATGTAACTCTGAGGCATCTGCTTTTGCTCTGAACACTCTGGAGTCTTACTCTGAACCTTTCTCTTGAGAACTGAATAGGTTCAAAGATCAACTAAAAATAAAGTAAAATAAAATAAAAACCAGTGTGGCTACTTGAAGGTTTTTTTAAGAGGGTTGCAAAAGAAATTTGTGTTTTCCCTCTCTGCTTTGTTTTTTTCTGTGTGTTAGATTTTATTTTTCTCACTCCCTTCTTTTTCTCTGACCTACCTTTTCATTGGATTTTGTCTATTTGTGCTCCTCTTTCTAACTCTGGAAGCCACAGTGTTTCATTTGATTTGAAATTAGGCAAGTTGAGTTCATTCATCCCTGCTTTTGTGTTCTGAGACCTAGCTTTAAATCAGAGTAGGTCACAACTGAAATGAGGGTTTTTTTTATTGAAATATCTTAAAAGAGATAACCTGTAGTCCATCATTTAGACTTATGATATGATCTTCACTGGGCTGTTCATCAATCTCAGTGAAATATTTCTCTTTTTAGTAACACAGTTTTCCATAACTAGTTTATTAAATGTTCCACCAACTGTCCAGCTAAAAGTCATAAATGTAAAGTGAAAGTATCACAATAAAATTGGCTTGATTTTCAGGGTTTTGATTGACTGAAACTGAAGATAAAAAACAGCAGTAATGGGTTTAAGTACAATCTACTGTAGCAAAACTGAAAACTGGAGGAGGAAAGTCGGGTTAGTTGATGTTTATGTATGTACTTTATGCATGATCAACTCAGTAGTTGGGCCCATCTGAAAGCAAAGGTATGGGAAGGAGCAGATAGAATACAGTACAAATTATTACTCTACATCAGGGGTCGGCAACCTTTCCAAAGTGGTGTGCCGAGTCTTCATTTCTTCACTCTAATTTAAGGTTTCGTGTGCCAGTAATACATTTTAATGTTTTTAGGTCTCTTTCTATAAGTCTATAATATATAACTAAACTATTGTATGTAAAGTAAATAAGGTTTTAAAATGTTTAAGAAGCTTCATTTAAAATTAAATTAAAATGCAGAGCCCCCCAGAGTGGTGGCCAGGACGCAGGCAGTATAAGTGCCACTGAAAATCAGCTCGCCTGCCGTCTTTGGCACGCATGCCATAAGTTGCCTACCCCTGCTCTAAATGCAGTACAGATGGTAGATTAAAAATCATATCTGAAGACTCCCTTTCTGGAAGGGAGGGCAGAAAGTGTTGATATATGCATGAGATATTATTGTGTATTTTTCTAGCTAACTAGTTCGTCTTCATTGTGGGAGGAAAAATAAGAGCATGACGTGGAAATAAAATTTGAAAGATCTCAGTTGCTTAACATATCTCTGTGAGACTAATTTCCTTTGAGGGGATTTTTTTAAACAGATTGTGATATGCTCAACTCCAACCACACTAAGCCTCTTTGGCACTGTGGAAGTCTTTGTGGTAAACAACTTGAAGTGTACCATGATTAGTGGCTAGTATGGCTTGAGAGTCTGATACAAGATTAAATCTTTCTATCTACTTTACTATCAACTGCCCCATTAATATTGGTCAGCTCTGTCTGTGGTTTCCTTCTAGTGACCTACAAACTCAGATTATTTTTAATCTTTTTATCAACGTTCTGGCACTGCATATGTGGAGTAATTGGCCTGTACAGTCCACTTGCTACAATTAGTCCCAAAAGAAAAGAAAAAATATCAAATGAACCTGTGAAAAACTAACCCATTAAGTCCTGGAACTGAGATCAGATATTGATGGCAATATCTATGAATAGCTAAAATGAGGTAGGAAACTTTGGAGCATCATTGGTATTGAGGTTTTGTTTTTGTCTTTTTCCCCTCACCTCAAATTTCAAAGTGGCAGTGAGAAACATTGTGTGGAAATGGGTGAATTTCCTAGTACAAAATTGAAAGCTAATTGACTGTGTGGCTGACCTGACTCTTCAGTCATGTTTTTGTGGTATACAGCTATTCTGTCACGGTGTACTGGGAAGTGGGATACCCAAGTTCCACCCCCGCATCCCTCATGGTGATCCTCTGCAAGCCTACCTTTACCTCCTCCCTCAGCTGCCTCCACTTCTCTGTGTCCTCTATATTGCTCCCATATCCTCCCAAGGCATTAACCCCATCCCTGAGCTCCCCCTGCAACCTGTCCCTTTCAGCCGGGTCAGTTCAGACATACGGGTGCCCATCATTTGGTCAGCATAGTTGCACACAAAGATGTCAATAGCTTCTATGTCTTCTGCAAATAAGTTTTCACATCTGCATATGCCACCCTCCTGCTGATCCCTCACTCCGGATCCTGGTATCTGCCATCGTGCTGTGGCACCAGCTGAATGGCATCCATGCCAAGGCTTTAAATGTTGTTCAAAGGTGGCACTTTCCTGTGACCACAGATATGTGCGCTATGGAGTGCTCAGTACCCAATCCTTGCATGGGGCTCTGTAGGTGCCTTGCCCCTCTCCTGTAGTTGCCTACCTCCAACCATATCTTGGGAGCTGTTGATTGTAAGCAGGGGTAGGTGCCTAGGTGTTGACACAGCCCAGCAACTTAGTTGCATAACTGATATGTGGCTGCTCGCCAGGGAAAGGCCTGTGTGTTGACATGCCTAAGTCACTTTGTGGATCTAGCCTTAGGTCTCTGTTGCACATGGGGTGGGGGTCGGGTGAGGGTAGTGGAAGGGTTTGGTGTCCATGTCCAGCAGTACCACCTAGTGGTGATACTCTGGGCTGTGTTGCCAAGTAGCAAGAGTCAATAGCTGTATCACTCAGAGGTGAGAGGCGATGACCTGGGGTAGAACCCAGGCCCTCCCAGCTCCACCAAGTTCTAGCCCAAGGCCCAATGAAATATAATTCAAAATATGTGGCGTGGGGAAGTGGGGCCCTGTGTGCCTGCTCCCCAGGCCACTTCCTACCCCAGCTCTGGTTCCTCTGCAGGTACCGTTGGTTTGCTTCTGAGTCCACCCTGGAGTCCTTTCTGGTTACGGTCTGGAGGGTCTTCCGCCCTTGGTCGGGGCTCGTCGTTGCTGAAGGACCTGCGGCGGCTTGGCTGTGGGGCCTAGTTCTGGCCATCTGGGGCCCTGGCAGCTTCTCTGTAGGAGCCTGCACTACACGAAGAGAACTGCTCTCTTGTTCGGTTTGCCTAGGCTGAGCTGAGCTGCTCCCTTTTGAAGTCAGCCTCCATTGTGAGCATGTCCAGCAGGAGCAGCTGACCATGGCTTTCTGGGCCCACAGCAGCTCTTTAACCTTTCCCTACCTGTACACCCCACAACAATCCCCCAGAATAATTGTTTGTTTATAAGCACATCAAAGATGTATGTGGTATTTTCCATTCTTGGAGTTTTGGAAGTCTTTATTTACTACAGGGTAAGAGGGAGAGGTAGAAAGAGGTAACAATAAAGGGCAACAGTAGGCAGTTGATTTACAAGTCAAACCTAGTTGCTGAGCAACCTGGCAGAAGTGGGTCTTTAAGAGGGATGTGGACAGTCTAGGAACTTCCAGATGAACTCAAGGCAGTCATACAGTGTATGGGATGCTGCTTAGGAGAAAGGATGGAAGTAATTGTGTGAGAAGCTGACAAATGGGCAGACAAATATGGTAACACTGAAAAAATGAGGTGATGACAGTTCAACTAGGAAAAATAAATAAGGTAGGGGAAGAGGGCAGAGTTCTCTAGAGCTTTGGAGATGGTGACAAGAACTGATGTCAACCCTGTCAGGTAACTGAGTGGATGACTATAGACCAGCTGCCCTGTCTCCCCAGCCCAGAAAGGACTAACACCATGCCCAGAGTCTTTTCAAGCCCATCCTACAGGGCACAGATTATTATTTGAAGACAAAACAGTTCAAGATGATGCACTAGCATAATTGCTCTATCTTTTTTCAAACACCACATATCAATCCATTTTACATACTGTACAACGGTACAGTGCGGCTACTACTAAACTATTATCTTGCAAATAAGAATCTACTTAACAAACAGACCCACTGACACCACAAAGGCACTTTCCTTTCCAAACTCCGGCTCAGTCTTTAGACAGCAATTGTTTGCTCAGATCGTACCACAAAGGTGTGAAAGCAAGTGTTTTGTGTGAAACTTCAGATGTTTCATATTGCTTACCACTGTGTTTCAAAATATACCACACTTTGGTAGATTTTAGAAAAACATACACTGTAAATTTTAATAATTTGTGGTTTTCATAATAGTTTCCATACCCTTGCTGATGATTATGTTTATTTTGTTTTACATAAATATATTTATTGTGTTGCCATATTTTTCTTATATAGAATTGTGCTTGACAATGTTTTTGTGCCATTACTTGAAAATAAGCCTTTTTCTTAATATAACAAATTTGGGGCACAGCACAGACAACAGACAAATTTTCAGCAGGTGAAGTTGTAGTATGGGTACCCCCTGCAGATGCGCGGAAAGAATTCTTGGGAATCATAGGTGATGTGCACCACATGGGGCATCAGAGTCCAGTGCCATGGTTAGAAAGATAAAAGAAACTGGTGTGGTAGCCTGGAATACAAAGTGATGTAGAAAGATACTGTGACAATTGTCTAGTATGTGCTAAGAATAACCCTCCTGGAAAGAAGGAAAGAGGTTTTCTCAGACCACCAATTCATGTTGAGGGGCCTTGGGAGAGATTACAAATTGATTTTGTGGGCCTCCTCACCAAAAACTAAGAATGTGTGTGTGTGAGTGTAGATATATATATATGCTGGTAATTGTAGCTATGTTTACTAATTGGGTAAAAGGCCATATCTATGAGGATAAATACAGCCCACGCCACCGTTAACGTTCTGGTAGAACAGTCATTTTTATGGTGGGGCCTCCTAGCAGTAACAGAAAGAGATCAGGGACCTCACTTTACAGGATAGGTAATGAGGGAAGCACACATAATGTTGGGAATTGATAAGAAATTTTACATTCTGTACCACCTACAAGCATAGATAAAGTGGAACAAGTAAACCACACCTTAAATAGTATGTTAAGCAAACTGGTATGTGAAACTAGAGGTAGTTGGAAGCCTGCTTGCTGGAAATTTTAATTCAAGAAACTATTAGTAAAACTACTTGGGTGAGTCCATGTATAGCCATGACATGGAGAGAAATGAGTCTTCTATAATAGCTAATGGTGCTAGTAAAAGGACCTTTGGATGATGGGGTGTCAACAGAAAAATGGATAATGAAGCTGGGGGACATGTTGAAGGAAAGGTATGTAACAATGACTCAAAACAGGGTGAGACCATTCAGGAACCACACACATGGTATAATGCCAGAGCCCAAAATGTGGATTTGGCAGGTAGGAGATCAAGTAATGATACAAACCTCCATGGAAAAGGTACCGTTCCCTCAAGCTGTATGAGAAGGTCCCAACACAATGAATGACAAAGCTAGTCCCACAGTGTATCTTGATTTAATTGACAAGGGAACATGACAAAGAAAGGCCTAGTATCATGCCACTCAATTAAAATTGTTTAAGGGATCTTCTCAAGAGCCACAATAATTCTTCTGTTTTTCAGGTGGGATGCGGTGGGCTCTAAGTGATCAGGAACTCTGGGAAGAGGGGAAGGCTAAAATCCAAAATGGAAGGCTTTAAATATGACTGAAAGGTGGAAGGCCATGAGTTCAGGGTGAAAGGCTTTGAAGCTGAGTGACAGTTGGAGAATCATGAGTATAAATGTAACAAGGAGAACAAAGCCAGAAGGTTGGGTCTGGAATTTTGCTGATGTCACCTTTGTAGCCAAACTTCCATGATTCACATGATCCAAATGTAACCACTATCAAGGTACAGATAGGCACGTCAGTAAAACTATGATGCTACCTCAATTAGGCCAATGTCATGGTTGCAGTTTTGGTTATATAAATGGTGGAGTGATAAATGTGTGTGTGACATGAAAGTGTAAATCTGTATTATGGACAACAAGTAACAGAATCAGATAGGAACCAGAAATGAGGAAAGAAAGACAGACATGGTCTTATGGGGTGGAAGTAGTGTCCATTAATTTCCCATATGCTTATCACCAACATAAGGGCAATTATTCTTGTGTCATATGGAAGGATTGGGTAAGCCACAGAGAGACCAAATTCTAACTGAGGAGAGCCTGGGGGAAGAGAAAAGTAACCAACCTGAGTGTCCAGAAAAAGAGCTTGGGCCTGATAATGGATTACTGCTAAGATCCCTAAAAGAAGTTTTGTAAAATGATATGTAGTTTATGCATGTACCTGCATTACTTAACCTGTCAGCCATTCTAACTCCAGAACAGTTACGTTCCCCCAAGTTCCCAGAATTCAAAAAAGCTATGGTTTGGGACTATTGGTAAGACTTTGTTGGCCATAACGTTGTGGAAGACTGGACACCAGCCCATGTGCGTCGGAAAACCAGACAAAAAAGAAACGTGTTCCAGGATACTAGTGCTGGAGTTGAGCTTTTTGGAATGTCAATTTGAAACGGCACTGACCTTGAGAGCTTAGGGGAACATGAACAAGGGTTCCAAGAATGGTTGTCATCAATTTGACAAAACATGTATTCTTAGTCTAAAGGAACACTTGCAGAGGAATTATTAATTGTGTATAGAATGAAAGCTATTGTTAATGCACTTGACCAAATATAAAACAGTGTAAATTTGCTAATTAATCAAACAAATGATGATAATGTTGGTTGGAAAAAAGCAAGTCATTAACTTTTGTCATCTATAGAAGCTATATGTTAGACAAAATTAAGGGTATGTTTTTGAATACAGAAGAGGAAAGAATACCATCATTTATTATCACCGACAAACTAAGGAATGGTATCACAAAAAGGAGTTAGATTGGTGTCAAGTATGTAAATTTACAAAGGTTACATACCATGAGATGGCATGTAACATATCAATGGAATTGCTCTTTCCAATGCTGTGCACAGTACAAAAGTTTACCACATGAGTTAAAAGTTTTTCCAGTAGGAGTATTGGAACCTACCTACCAGTGTATAATTTGAAAGAAGTTTGTGTCACCACCTCAGATACTGTTAGATACCAAGAGGGGAACTTGGAAAGCCTCAGACCTTTCATGTACTCACGAAGGGGAAGTCTATATGTGCAGATGTGATGTCTTGCAATCCGAAATAACAGCGTGTGGCTTTACCCTTGAAAATACATTTCCTAATTGCACAGTACCTTTGAAGCAATGGGGACCAAACAAAGTTAAAACAGCCTATGCAGGTAATAGTAAGTATTCAGTACAGAGCAATTACCTTTGGGTTTAATTGTCTGTTGTTTTGTATAACTCCTGAAGTGCCAATAGTAATAAATGGGGAAATATTGTATCCAGTTTCTGTATTTCATAATGTCATCGAAAACCAGGCACAGTTAGATTTGCAGAAGGAAGCTATTAAATATATACTTAATTTTGGACATCCTAACAGATACCACATGCATGCTGTACTTTGGATGAGTGTCTCTCACTAGCCAAACTTCAGCAAACTAGGTATGAGAAACAACCTCAGACGCCTCCCTAACTCAGAAAGTGCACTCTTTATTTGTGATTAGGGAGAGAATTATGTGTTTTTACTGTTTTTTCCCCTTTTTTCCATAATTCTGATATATGTTTTATGCACTGATTTCTTTGTTTTTAAATGGACAATACTGTCCATAGAAACAACCTATCAAAATACATAGAAAACAAGCAGAACTTAAAATATAAATCAATACAGGTGACTTTAAATCTTATTAAAATATGTAGAATCTGTTTGGCCCACACAAGATTGTGCTTAGGTTTATGTGGCCCTCTTGAGTAATAAGGTTGGGCACCATTGGCTTAAACTGAGAGGCATAAAATCTAAGTGTTTCCACTTATTTTTACTGATTTCAGTAAAGATAAATTAAATTTAAAAAACCCTGTTTTAAAATGGCCGATTGCACCATAAATGCATACCTGTCCAAAAGGAAGGAGTAGGAGGGACTTGGCATATGGCCAATGCACTGGACAAAAAGGGAGCGGGACTAATACAGGCCTCTAATTGGCACAATGATGCCGTGAGGGCATGCAAACCTGTCAAAATATGATAAGGAAAAGAATAGTTATTGCTATATGAGGGGTAGGTGTTACATTTCTGGGGTTAACTGCACCTCTGCATGATCTGCTCAAGAGCACCCCTTTTGGTCACAGGCCTCCAGCCATCATCTCTTTCTGTGAGCTGGAATCAGTGTTCCTCTCTCTTCAGACCAGAGTTCTAAGCTTGCAGTACTCCTGCAACGCATTGTGCTAATCCCAGTGTGTCTGACCTTAGTTCAGAGTCTGCAGTTCTGTTATCTCCCGGGGGCTAAGACAGCGTTTACCAATGACCAGTATCAGAGGGGTAGCCGTGTTAGTCTGGATCTGTAAAAAGCAAGAGAGAGTCCTGTGGCACCTTTAAGACTAACAGATGTATTGGAGCATAAGCATCTGATGAAGTGGGTATTCACCCACGAAAGCTTATGCTCCAATACATCCGTTAGTCTTAAAGGTGCCACAGGACTCTCTCTTGCTTTTTACCAGTGACCAGCTGACTTTCACAATGTACAGTACATTTATTTAGGACAAAATATAACAGAGAAAACAAACAGCGTACATGCATACTAGCTTGCCTGGTGTCACCCATCTTCCCCATGGTTTCCAGTCCTTCAAACCCATCCAGCAGAGTTTTGCCCTTTTGATTATAGTTTCATGTCAGTTTGAGGCTCAAAAGAGGGTTGCTACAGCAGTTCAGGCTGATCCTTTGTACCAAAAGTTCACTCTTTGTTTGCTGGGCTGCTAGAACACAGTCTGAACCAGTATATGCAATTCCCCCCAGGGGTGGTACTTCTCTGGCGTTGTTTACTTGTCTAGAGATTTGCTATAATTACATCGCTCTCCCACAATTGATTTTAGCTCCTGGAGGAAGCTCTGTAACCCTCTCCTCCCCATAGATTTAGAATACAATCCTTAGCTCACAAAGATACATATCACATATTTGTAGATTAGGGCTGTCAATTAATCATAGTTAACGCATGCTATTCATGCAAATCAAATTAACTAGATTAAAAAAAGAGTCGTGATTAATCACAGTTTTAATTACAGTGTTAAACAATTATAGGATACCAATTTACATTTCTTATAAATATTTTTGGATGCTTTTCTACATTTTTAAATACATTGATTTCAATTACAAATATTTGCACTGTACAACTCGAAGCATGAAGGGGGATATGAATGTTTAGCATATCTGGCATGTAAATACCTTGTAACGCTGGCTACAACGTGCCATGAGAACTGTTCCCACTTTCTGGTGACATTGTAAATAGGAAGCGGGCAGCATTATCTCCCATAAATGTAAACAAACTTGTTTGTCTTAGCAATTGGCTGACCAAGAAGTAGGACTGAGTGGACCTGTAGGCTCTAAAGTTTTACATTGTTTTATTTTGAGTGCAGTTATGTAAAAAAATTAATTCTACATTTGTAAGTTGCACTTTCACTTTCATAAAGAGATTGGACTACAGTTCTTGTATGAGGCGAACTGAAAAACACTATTTCTTTTTGTTTATCTTTTTTATGGTGCAAATATTTGTAATAAAATAACAATATAAAGTGAGCATTGTAAACTTTGTATTCTGTGTTGTAACAGTTGTAATTTGAACTCCATTTGTTGTGGATATGGGAGGCTCAGTAATGAAGGGAGATACAAGACTGATTTTAGTATTGGAAAAGGGAATGGGTAAGGAATCAGAGAATCAAAGCAGAAGAAGAGCATATCCAGAAGAATGTTTTGTAGCTAGAATCAGACACAGGATCCAGGAAAAATACCAAGCAAGGACTTTGGGTCAGACTTACAAAGCATCTCAGCGGTCTAAGGCTTAAACGTTTAAGCTCTTTTATGCTAGTGGTATTTATATACTTTACCCACATGGGCATTAGGCACCCACCAGCCTACGAAGTAAATAGAGACATTTCAGGACCTAATATTATAAATTAAATCAAAGCTGACTTGAAGCAAAGGGAGGCAGATCTGCCCCCATTCACCTGTGTCTGCCTCAAACAATCATCTTACAGTCCACCACCACCTACAACAGTTGCAGCTCTGGCCTATCCAAGGACGTTCTTATTATCTAGCTCACTGGTTCTCAATCGGGGGGTGAGGGGTGCCCAACTTTTGAGGGGGGGAGGCGTGAGCATAGTGAGCCTTCTAATAATTCAGTAATTATAGTCTATAAATGGGGATTTTACAAACTCACAAATATTTTGCTGAGATTTTTTTTGTTCTTACTTTACCTGTAATACTTATTTAATCTAGAAACCACTACCTCAAAACCTTATGTTTGTTGAGGAAAATTTGTCAACAGGACCCATCTTTTAGTATGAAAGCTTTTCCTTCCATCTTTATTTCTGAATTACTTATTACCTGTTTCTTTAATTTTCTAATTTCTGGATCCTGGTCTTGTCATTAAACCAGATCAATATTTTTAGCCTGGTCAGTAACAACCTCTATAGCATCTATTTCCCGAATTCCTGATTCAGAGAGCACCCATTGTGGTCTCCTTTGAAACAGCTCCTTTGCTTTGCTACCTATCCCTTTATTGGATATACTCCATGGTTTATTCTTTGTCTGTGCATTAACCTTAACTATTTTGATCTTATTTCTCTTTTCCTTAGCTCACACCTGGACTTCTTGTAACAGACCTGCATACCTAATAGGTTTCCCAGCTCCACTTCGAAATCCTCTGTCACATACCCACTTGGAGTCAGAACAGATTACATGGGCCCATTTCCCAGTGCCAGTACAATGATTGATTGCTTCACATACTGCAGCCAATTCCACCTCCTGAACTAACTTCACAACAGGCAAGGCAAATCCCTGAGCTTTTCCCCATGCTTCTACATCCTATATTTCAAATCCACTAACTGCCTTTGCCTTGACATACCTAGCTGACCCCGTCCACATACAATGTAGGAATTCCTCACACCTTTCCTTTCATTCCCAGTTCATTTACACTGCGCAACTGCCTGAATGGGTTATTGGGCAAGTCCATTTTTTCTTCTAATGGGCATTCATGCATCTCTCCTTCTACCAAAATGGCCATGGCTATTTCTTCAACTTTACCACTGGGTACAAATTCCAACTCATAACTACTTAAACTTAACGCTCATTTGGCAATCCTTTGATTTGAATCCCTTTGTCCTTTAACTTTCCTGACATCAAATAGATCAACAGGGTATAATCAGTAAGGACCATTATTTTCCCTGTTCCTGTAAGTGGTGAGAAATGGCCCAGTGCCAAAGTCAATACCAAAATTTGTTTTTCAAATTTCTAGTCTACACCTGATAACATTCTGGAAGAGTATGCCACGGGTCTCCACCTCTCATTGTCTACTTGTAATAAAATTGTTACCAGGACTGCATCCTTCCCTGTCATATTAATTCCAAAATTTCCTCCTTGTTTAATGTTTGTTAGTGTGGGGTAGTCATTAAGGCCTGTTTTAACTTTGCAATTGACTTGGTATGTTCTGAAGTCCACTCCCAGGTGGCTCCTTTTTTTAACAATCCATACAGTGGCCTGGCTAATTCAGCATAATCTGTTATAAAATGTTTGCTGAAACCTGTCATTCCCAGGAATGATCTCAATGCTGTCTCAGAGGTAGGTCAGGGTAGAGAACTGATTACCCTCACCTTCTCTTGATTGGGACTTCTTCTAGTCTGACCAATCCTGATTGCTAAAAATTGACCTCTGATTTGACTAATTGTGCGGGTTTTTTTAACTTTAACTTTAACCCAATCTCTACACATGTCTTCAATACTACTGCCATGGCCTCTTAATGTTCTTCTCTAGCCTCTGTATAAATAGAGAAGAAATCATCCACATGTTGTACGACTTGATTCCTGCTTTTACACCCATCCAACTCTTGTTTCACGTAGGCATAAAAAATAGCTGGACTGTTATGGTGTCCTGGTGGTGAGCAGGTGCAGTTGATCACCCTCAAAAGAAAAGGCAAATTTATACTGGCTTTCTTCTGCCAACAGAAGTGACCAAAAGCCATTATTAAAGTCCAACACGGAAAAACATTTGGCCCCCTAACTCACAGCAGCTATGACTTTCTGGTACCATGCAACCACCAGGGCTACTGCAGGTGTACATTTATTCAGTACCCCAATAATCAAGAGTTAATCTACAGGATCCATCTGGCTTTTTAACCAGCCAAATTGGAGAATTATTCATGGAGTAGCACACAACCTTTTTTTACCCAGGGACCCCTAAACTTAAATAGACATACCTGTGGACCCCCAACCAGAGGCGATGTGTTGGGGGGGAGGCCGGTGGAGTCATGTGCTCCCCCAGATTTCTGCCTTCCATTTGGCCCTGCTCCCTGAAGTGCTGATGTAGCAGAGCAGAGTGGTGGTGTGTCTCCTTAGCTAGCTGCTGCCTGCTTATGGAGTCAATGACTGTGAGGCAACCTCTTCTGATGGCTGGATGAGATCTTTCTTCTACAGTGATGCTGCAATTTTTGGTTGCAACCCACCCCACAACCCAGACAGGCTGGGTGGCCTGCTGAGGTGAGTCAAGGGGCAGAGGTGGCGCTCTCTCCCCAAGCCCCGCCATCTGGGGCTGAAGCCCAAGCCCTGCCACTTAGGGGTTAAGCCCTGCGCAGTGGGGCTCAGGCTTCATCCTCACACATTGGGGCTCTGGCTCAGTCTTCAGCCCCACCCAGCTGACACTCATTTTATTTTGGCAGACCCCCTGAAACCTGCTCACAAACCTCCAAGGGGTTGTAGATCCCAGTTGAGAACCAGTGGAGGAGCACTCCCAAATTACTCCCTGTTCCTCCAAACTTTTGACTACTTCTTTTGCCTCTCAAAGATGTACATATTGTTTTTTGATTACTTCTGTTGCCTCTTTTGATTACTTCTATTACTTGTATGGTTCTATTGCCTCTCAAGGATATATGTATTGTACGTGTGGTGGTGGGTCTGGTCCCACTACTAAAATCTTAGTATCTAACCTCCCACAGTCATGTTTACTGGTGGCAAGCGCCATTGAATATTCAACACACACCTCCCTGACATCTAGGTCTAAATCCAGGTTTTTCCAAGAATGATCTGTTTTCCTTTTATAATAAATATGGTCTGATCCATGGGAATCTGAGTGGACGCCCCCACCCCACCCCTGTGATGGGCCCATGACTTCAAATTAGCCAGATCCATAGTTATCCCATTTTTACTCATCCAGTCAATACCAAGGATACACCTTTTCTTGGTAAGACAGCAAATTCCTGATTCATCCCTCAATTTGAACAGGTAGTAGTTTGGTCACTGGAACTACTGTCCCCTTACCTATTATCCTGCTGACTTCTGTTCATTTTTGCTCTAATTCAGTAGGATGAACTTTACCATCCTCCCTAATGGAGCTGGATGCCTCAGTGTCCAGCAACACCTCTTCCTCTTGAGTACCCCCTATCTTACAGATAACACATGGGCATCCTCAGGAATTCAGAGTAAAATTCAGAGACCAAGCCCCCACGCCTCCTGCCCAGGCGTGCGGGCTTTGTCTCCCTAACAGGAGGTTTTACCCTCCCCTGTTGCTCCACCTGCTGCTGATGCCATGGCCTTATTTCCTCCCTTGATTCTGTTGTTTTCCTCTTCTAATTGCCTAAGTTAACCCTGCATTTCATGGGAAGGCATCCCCGGTTACCTATCTAAGGTCTGGTCTATACTACCCGCCTGAATCGGCGGGTAGAAATCGACCTTTCGGGGATCGATTTATCGCGTCCCGTCGGGACGCGACAATCGATCCCCGAATCGGCGCTCTAACTCCACCAGGGGGGGTGGTAGTAAGCGCCGCCGACAAAAAGCCGCGGAAGTCGATTTTGCCGCCGTCCTCACAACGGGGTAAGTCGGCTGTGATACGTCGAATTCAGCTACGCTATTCACGTAGCTGAATTTGCGTATCTTAAATCGACTCCCCCCTGTAGTGTAGATGTAGCCTAAGTCCCTATGTCAGTAAGGGTCTATCCTGCTGAGACTGTGTCCACAATCATTATTCTGATTTCCCCCTTTTTTTGACGTCCTGCCTGTGATGTTATATCATTAAAGATGACCATTTATGTAATTGATATTACCACTGTTATATAATTATCATAAATCTTGTACAAAGTGTATCATGTAAGGTGTCAATGGAAAAGTTACAATCTGTCAAGTTTGATTATCCTGTTTATATGCATGTATTATCTTTGTATCTGAAGTTATTAATATTGGCTCTGTATTTGTATCTCCAACATGTGTTTTGTTCCTGGGTGACACCACCAGTTCGAATTTACATTAGGGCTAGATAGCTATGTGTTGATGGCCTATCAAGGACACTTACTCTCACAGTGGGCCATTAAAGAAACTCATTCTGTCCAAATAGCTCTTGCTGAGGATGCCTCAGACAGCAAGGAGCCAATGGGCACCCCCTCTGATTCAGCAGACCATGAAGGGGCATGTGACATGTTCATGTGATCCGGGACTCCATCTTGAGCCAGTAACTTTCCACACACAGGGGCTGCGGGCTTTGTTTGGAACAGTAAATGGCACATGGCAAAGGATATAAAAGACCCCTGAAATATCTCCATTTTGCCTCTTTCCTGCTCTAATTCTCTGGTCTGTGGATTTACAACTAAAAGGAGCATCTTGAACTATGGACTGAGGCCCTTCCAATCTTTTGGAAGTTAACAGAGAGACTTTACAAGCCAGCAGTCTATTCCATCACTGCTACCAACCTGATATAAGGACTTTGCCATCATTTGTATGTATATGATCTATTAACCGTTTAACTCTATTATTTTCTTTTATTATTATATCTTTAGTTATAGTTTACTAAGGATTGCCTGACAGCATGATATTTGGGTAAGATCTGAGATTCATATTGATCTGGGGATACATGTCTGATCCTTTGGGATTAGAAAGAACCTCACATATGGTGAAATGGATTTTCAGTAACCGCTCACTATGTTAGATTGGGTTGCCTGGATGGTAGCCAAGGGCTGGAATGCCTAAAAGGGGACTATGTTTGTCTTCTGGTTAATCAGTGTGGTACTGCAGAAGCTCTTTAGTTACTGGTTTGATTAATCTAATTATAGAATAAACCACCAGTTTTGGGGATTGTCTCCCCTATTTCTTGCAGTCTGCCCTGAGTGTGACATTCTCAGTGTGGCCCATCCCAGGCACCTAGTCACATGACCTATTAGTCCATCCTTGCCTGCCAGACTGATTCCTTGATCCATTCCACTGTGGGGTATATAGGGGCTGGCATTCCAGACCACCTTTCTTCTCTACCTGATACACATTCTCATGTATTATGCTTTGTTTCCTCACCTGAACTCACTTTTTTTTTTCATGGGTGACACTCACCAGATAGAATTTACTTTAGGACTAATGTGCACTAAATCTGCCTTCACTAGAATATCCCTTATGGGCGTTTCTGGACTGGTGACCAATTTCACACTTTCTCTAATGTTGGGATGTAAACTGTCCAAATAATAATTTTTATACTCCACTCTGTCCCTATCTGCACCTTGTACAATCGTCCAATACACAAACCACAATCTTTCCTCAAATTCCCCAGGGGTCTCATTTGCCTCCTGCCTTGTTTGTGCTAACAACTTCATGCCACTATCACTTCCCAGTGCCGCGGTCAAGAGAAAGGGTCAAGTCTGTCCCCACTCATGGGTTCCATCTCAAGTGCCATTTGGCAACCTTCCGCATATTCCCGGAGAAGTTCATTGTAACCGTTTTGCTACATCTTCCCCAGTAAGACCATTCAACATCACAGCCTGATCTACCTTCTTCAGGCACTTAATCACCTACCTTCTCTGGTCTACCAAATTGTGGAAGGGGACTACATCTCTGGCTACACTGGTCAATTCAGTGGGACTCAAAGAAGTGTTTGTAGTGACTCAGGTTTGTTGATTATTTGGATCAGGTGTCTGTACAGTTTTAGTCACTATAGGCTCCACAGGAAACAGTGGCTGTGGATACTGCCAAGTCTTTATATTTGGATCATAAATGTTTCTACTCCTTGTTCTACACTTCCCACCACATTTGTCATTCATACATTTACTGTCTGTTTAGTATCATTTCTAATCCATCCAAATTTTTTAGCATTTTCAATGTTTGTACAAATGCACCTTTCATTTCACAACACACTCTCTGTAATTCAGTATACATTTCATCTTTATTACAGTACTTCAGTTTCAAATATTTTCTTCTGAGAGGATTTTAACCAACTTGGAGGCTAGGACCAATTGTGATATTAATTGTTCTGGTTCTGTTCTCATCTCTTCCACCTGTTTCTGCCACAATATAGACAGGTCCTTCACTTGATTTTTGCTTCTTACATTCGACTTTTAGGGATGACACCTTATCCTTCAAGGATGTCCCCTTTAAATACAGTCCCTCTATTACACCTGTCTTAGTTTTATCTGCCTTAATTCCTTTCTTGTTAATAAAGTCCAGATCCAGGACTTGGATTTCCACTAACCAGGAATCTGCCATTCCACATATTTCCGTAGCCTTCAACAGTCCTCTGCTGTGGCCTGCTACATAGTTTTCTACCCAAGTGCCAAGAATTATTAGTACCTTTGTCCTAAACCAAGGGGTGGTTAAAAGATGTTTGATCATGATACGAATAATCTGCTGAACCAAGATATATTCCTAAAGAGTACCCTCTGCCTTATCCTCCAGCCTGGCTTGCCATATCTGTTGGACTAGTTCTTCATAATAAGGCTATGAGTTGACAATTTAGTGAAAGTACCTTTATTTTCCAAAGGATGCTTGGCTTTTTATTAAAGGAAATACAGCCCATATGCTGAATTTAATGTAACTACAAACCCCTACTGCAATCATGCTTCCTTAATACTATAAGGAATGACCTGTTGCTTATAGCAGAGCCAGAAGGAGGAACCACCATATTATCCAGGAGTCCTGTGGTCTTGGCTCTCCAATAGGCCTTCTGAGCTAAAACTTTTTTTGAAAATCCCCCTTTTATAACCTACACCTAAATACCTGCTGCCCTTGTGTGTGTGTCAGTCAGTGTTTCACTTGTCTCAGATACAACTTCTTTCAGTGGTTGCAAGTCTTCCTGTTATAATGGTTTCATTATGCTTAACCTACTTTGTGGTTTTAACTGATAGATAGAAAAGCAACCCCTTTGAGCCTTAAAAACAACTTTACTTTGCCTAGAAACAGCAAAGCCTTTTATTAATTCTACCTAACACTGACCTATGTTATCATTTTATATTAAGTGCCATTTTGCATTATCTATCCTTCAGAACTAAGGGAACAGGACTTACTATATAGGATATCACAAGCAGCTTAGAGGAGTGAAAGAATTTAAATACCTACAATGAATGGTTGCTGCTGATGGTATCTGCCTGAGTGATGCCTGGCATTGTACTAAAGCTGCATAATATAAATGGTGGGAGCTGGTCTCTGTGGCAAAAAAATGCCATTAAATTAAGGTCAAATTACAGTTGCATATGCTTTACCTTAATGTACAGAACAGAGACTTGGCCAGCCACAAGAAAGAAGATCAGTATGCACTCCCCCATATAAATGTAGATGATGAGAATGACAAGGTGGGTGTGGTAATATCTTTTATTGGACCAAATTCTGTTGGTGAGAGACAAGCTTTCTAGCTTACACAGAGCTCTTCTTCATGTCTGGGAAACTAACTCAGGCTATGTCTACACTACAGCCTATGTCGGCATAATTTATGTCACTCAGGGGTGTGAAAATTCTACTGCCTGAGCGATGTAAGTTACACCGACATAAGCGCTCATGTACGCAGCGCTATGTTAGTGGCAGAGCTTATCCACAGAGTGTTTTCACCAGACGCGCTGTAGCCGCATAGCTGCATCCGTACAGCTGCGCTGCAGCAGTGCTGTACATGTAGACATTCCCTCCATGTCACAGCTAAATACAAGGTGGAACAAATTGTTTAGCATAAGTAGTTAACACACATATCAAGGGACCATTCAACGTCAGGTGGCCCGTTAACACCTCTCCAGTCATTAGGGAGGAAAGGATGCGGGGGGGGGGGGGGGGGGGGAGGGGAATGGAGGAGCACCTGGGGTGGGGATTTTAAGGGGTTATAAATTGGTGTGATATGCCATAAATTCAGGGTCTCTGTTCAGTCTATAATTTTTAATGTTTAGCAAAGTTATGAATGTAAGGTCTCAGGCTCGTCTTTTGAAAATGTTGTACATGTTTCCTTTCAAGATGAGGTCTGATAGGCCAGATATAGAGTGATTGCTATGTGAAAGTGTTCACCCAGAGGTGATGTGGCGTTTTGGTCTGTTATTATTTTCCTGTGTAAGTTCATTCAAGAGCACAGTGATTGTCTGGTTTCACCCACATAGTTGCTACTGGGGCATATAATGCACTGGATGAGGTGCACCACATGTTGTGATAGGCATGTGTAGGACCCCTGGATCTTGACATATGTATTGTGGGAGGTGTTTATCATTGTAGCAGTGGAGATATGTCGGCAGGTTTTGCATCTGTTGCTCTGGGAGGGTCTGGTGTTGCTTTGAGTTGGCGTGTGAAGGGTTAAAATCCATGTGCATGTTATATAACAGCCTGGTATATGGATTTGCCAGCTCTTTCTCAGACCCAAAGTCCAGAGTTTGGTTAAGAGACCAGAGGCCTAGCTAATAGTAATTAGCTAAAAGAAAGCAGAATAAACAAGATAACATTGCCTTTGCTAAGATATGCTTGGTCAGTAAAAATGCCAGATGTTAAGGCAATAACTGAATAATTATGTTTCATCCAATGTTTCAAATTAAACAAAGAATCCCTATTCCTATTGTGTTTCTCCTGAAGGGAAAACAGTCTTCCCACAGATCCAACCTTGAGTTTATGAAATATTGGCACATGTCACTATAATGATATGGCATCCTTCCACCTCCCTTCCAAGGGACCAATGCCTGCCTTAAGATATAAAGGAAACAATCTCTATTTCCATATGCTTTCACTGTTTCTTTGCTTTATCCGCTAGACATGTACCTGTCGGACAATCAAAGGAGTTGCTCCGTTCCAATGGACCCCAAATCAGAATTCAACATATATATTTTATACTAATAACATGTTATCAAAGTATTAATTAAATGTTAACTTGCTAATTTAAGACCATGGGCGGAGACATTGTGTAACCTTTTAACCATTGGCTACTGTGCTATCTTGTCTTGCTGCAAAACCTATCCCGGGGTGTGGAACTGCCTACCCCGTCACCTTCCCCTGCCCATGGAAAATCTATATATTCTATTGTAATCAATTGATTGACAGTGTCTCTGAGCCTAATAAGCCAGGTGACACTCCACCAGTGCTGTGTGTAATAAACCCCTATGCTTTGACCTCTACACGGTGTGAATTTATGTCCTTCAGCGTGTCCTCGTCTGTCGGGAGCTTGCTTCTGATGATGAGCTTGGAGAGGTTGGGGGATTGTTTGAAGGCCGGAAGACAGGATCTGGTCCAAGAGGTAACTATAACAGGACCGCTTGGAAATAGTGACTAAAATATAATAACATTTAACATTCCTGTGGTGGGAAGAACACCTCAGCAGCCCAACACTGTGACATTTAACTTCAGAAAGGGGAACTATGCAAGAATGAGGTGGTTAGTTAAACAGAAATTAAAAGGTACAGTGACTAGAGTGAAATTCCTGCAAGCTGCATGGACACTTTTCAAAGACACCATAATAGAGGCCCAACTTAAATGTATACCCCAAATTAAAAAACACAGTAAAAGAACTAAAAAAGAGCCACCGGGGCTTAACAACCATGTAAAAGAAGTAGTGAGAGATAAAAAGGTATCTTTTTAAAAGTGGAAGTCAAATCCTAGTGAGGTAAATAGAAAGGAGCATAAACACTGCCAAATTAAGTGTAAAAATGTAATAAGAAAAGCCAAAGAGGAGTTTGAAGAACGGCTAGCCAAAAACTCAAAAGGTAATAACAAAATGTTTTTTAAGTACATAGAAGCAGGAAGCCTGCTAAACAACCAGTGGGGCCCCTGGACGATCGAGATAAAAAAGGAGCACTTAAAGACGATAAAGTCATTGCAGAGAAACTAAATGAATTCTTTGCTTCAGTCTTCACGGCTGAGGATGTTAAGGAGATTCCCAAATCTGACCAGTCCTTTGTAGGTGACAAATCTGAGGAATTGTCACAGATTGAAGTGTCACTAGAGGAGGTTTTGGAATTAATTGATAAACATAACAGTAACAAGTCACCGGGACCAAATGACATTCACCCAAGAGTTCTGAAAGAATTCAAATGTGAAATTGCGGAACTATTAACTAGGGTTTATAACCTGTCCTTTAAATCAGCTTCTGTACCCAATGACTGGAAGATAGCTAATGTAACGACAATACACCTCTACCCCGATATAACTCTGTCCTCAGGAGCCAAAAAATCTTACCGCGTTATAGGTGAAACCGCGTTACATCTAACTTGCTTTGATCCGCCGGAGTGTGCAAACCCCCCCTCCCCCCCCGGAGCGCTGCTTTACCGTGTTATATCTGAATTCATGTTATATTGGGTCGTGTTATATTGGGGTAGAGGTGTATTTTAAAAGGGCTCTAGAGGTGATCCCGGCAATTACAGACCGGTAAGTCTAACGTCAGTACCGGGCAAATTAGTTGAAACAATAGTAAAGAATAATATTGTCAGACACATAGAAGAACATAAATTGTTGGGCAAAAGGAAACATGGTTTCTGTAAAGGGAAATCATGTCTTACTAATCTATTAGAGTTCTTTGACGGGGTCAACAAACATGTGGACAAGGGGGATCCAGTGGACATAGTGTATTTAGATTTCCAGAAAGCCTTTGACAAGGTCCCTCATGTTGTCATGGGATAAGAGGGAAGATCCTTTAGTGGATTGAGAACTGGTTAAAAGACAGAAACAAAGGGTAGGAAGAAATGGTTAATTTTCAGAATGGAGAGGGGTAACTAGTGGTGTTCCCCAAGGGACTGTCCTAGGACCGATCCTATTCAACTTATTCATAAATGATCTGGAGAAAGGGGTAAACAGTGAGGTGGCAAAGTTTGCAGACGATACTAAACTGCTCAAGATAGTTAAGACCAAAGCAGACTGTGAAGTACTTCAAAAAGATCTCACAAAACTAAGTGATTGGGCAACAAAATGGCAAATGAAATTTAATGTGGATAAATGTAAAGTAATGCACATTGGAAAAAATAACCCCAACTATATATACAATATGATGGGGGCTAATTTAGCTACAACTAATCAGGAAAGAGATCTTGTAGTCATCGTGGATTGTTCTTTGAAGACATCCATGCAGTGTGCAGCAGCAGTCAAAAAAGCAAACAGGATGTTAGGAATCATTAAAAAAGGTATAGAGAACAAGATGGAGAATATCTTATTGCCCTTCTATAAATACATGATACGTACAGATGTGGTCTCCTCATCTCAAAAAAGATATACTGGCACTAGAAAAGGTTCAGAAAAGGGCAACTGAAATGATTAGGGGTTTGGAACGGGTCCCATATGAGGAGAAATTAAAGAGGCTAGGACTTTTCAGCTCGGAAAAGAGGAGACTAAGGGGGGATATGATAGAGGTATATAAAATCATGAGTGGTGTGGAGAAAGTGAATAAGGAAAAGTTATTTACTTGTTCCCATAATATAAGAACTAGGGGCCACCAAATGAAATTAATGGGCAGCAGGTTTAAAACAAATAAAAGGAAGCTCTTCTTCACACAGCGCATAGTCAACCTGTGGAACTCCTTACCTGAGGAGGTTGTGAAGGCTAGGACTATAACAGGGTTTAAAAGAGAACTAGATAAATTCATGGAGGTTAAGTCCATTAATGTGATTAGCCAGGATGGGTAAGGAATGGTGTCCCTAGCCTCTGTTTGTCAGAGGGTGGAGATGGGTGGCAGGAGAGAGATCACTTGATCATTACTTGTTAGATTCACTCCTTTTGGGGCACCTGGCATTGGTCACTGTTGGCAGACAGGATACTGAGCTGGATGGACCTTTGGTCTGACCCAGTATGACCATTCTTATGGTCTTAACCAAGGTGGAGATCAAAGTCTCAGTATATGGACCAGGTATCAATGGATCACAATCTGCATGATAGTGTGGCATATGCTCATGAGTTTTGGAAGAAGGCTATAAAAGTCTCTAAATCCAAATAGGGAATTAGTAAGAAAGAGGAGGAAGAAGAAGAACATAGCCCTCAGAGAGAAAAGAGTTTAAACAACAAAAAATATGCATGTATGTTACCTTACCTAAAGTTTAGCATTTCCATCAAGACTTAAATAGGCCTGATTTAGCCCATGGACCTCCCCCAGCCCCCTTCTCTACTGACCCTGCCTCTCCCCCTGTCTTCATCATGGCTGCCCTGTTAACAGTTCTAAAGTTCTTTGTTTAAGGTTTCCTGCCTGAAGGGCCCGTCGCGGAAGCTGGAGGTGCTGTGCCCAACTTGGACAGAAACAAAAGGTCAAAGGCCTTGACACCTGTATTATCAGTTAAGAAGTGGTGATCAGACTATCTAAAACCATTGATTAGATGACTTCAAATGTGCCAGACTACCTAAAACTGAGTTATTCTTTAGCAAGCCATACAATAATCATCAAACACACAGAGGGTCACATTATAGTCACAAAAATATTACAGGTGCCGTCAATATTCTTTAAAATATGTAAACACACACCCACAAATCAGCCTGTCTGCATGATGTGCAACCTAGGGGATTAAGGGAATTATTTAGGGCCAGATTCTGCCCCCCTTACTCACATTGAGTAATAGTTTACTCGTGAAGTAGTCCCACTGAAATCAACAGGATTATTCAAGGCCAGATTCTGATACCTTGACAAACACTCGATAGTCCCTTAACTTCATGAGCCATCCTATTGACATGGAACTACTCATGGACTAAGGGACTACTCAGTGTAAGTGTGGCAAAATCTGATTCTTAATAAACCTACTGTATGTTTGACAATTGTCTTTAAAGATCATGGACAAGTGGAAAGGTACTGAAAGAAGAATGGACCTTGCAATTACCATTCCTTAACACAGTCTGTCTCTGTTTTAAAAAACAAATAGAAGCATATAGACCAGGGATGGGCAGGGGTGTCCCAGCCTGGAGCATCCTCCTACATCCCAAACTCCTCCTCCCCAGCCCCACTCCAAAGCCTGCACCCCCAGCTGGAGCCCCCAAACCCCCCCCCCCCCCCGCATTCCCCCATCCCAGCCTGGAGCCCCCTCCTGCACCCTGAACTCCTCATTTCTGGTCCCACCCCAGATCCCGCACCCCCAATCAAAGCCCTCACCCCATCCCACACTCCAACCCCAATTTTGTGAGCATTCATAGCCTGCCATACAATTTCTATTCCCAGATGTGGCCCTCGGGCCAAAAAGTTTGCCCACCCCTGGTATAGACAGTTAAAAAGGAGCATTGGGATCTCCGGACGTACATTCGACTTTCAAAAATAGGGAGTAAGTGACCCCAATGGATGGGTGGAAATGTTTTGGATGTGTGGCGGGGTGGTGGTTAAGGGCAAGGTCACTCCTTTGGGATTCTCAAAAACAGGCCTGGTCTACACTATGAGGTATCCCACAGTGCACCATTGTGACCGCTCTGGACAGCAATCTGAACTTGGATGCACTGGCCAGGTAGACAGGAAAAGCCCAACGAACTTTTGAATTTCATTTCCTGTTTGCCCAGCGTGGAGCACTGATCAGCACAGGTGACCATGCAAAGCTCATCAGCACAGGTGACGATGCAGTCCCACAACAGGGACTCAACACAGTGCTGCATGAAACTTAAGGAGCTGAGACAAGCGTACCAGAAAGCCAAAGAATCAAATGGATGCTCACGGTGGGAGGGGTGACTGACGACTGTAGCTATCCCACAGTTCCCGCACTCTCCGAAAACCATTTGAATTCTGGGTTGAGCTCCCAATGCCTGAAGGGTCAAAAACATTGTCGCGGGTGGTTCAGGGTATGTCGTCAGCCCCCCCTCCCCCTCTGTGAAAGCAAAGGGAAAAAAATCGTTTCTCACCTTTTTTCACTGTCACCGTATGTCTACTGGATGCTGCTGGCAGACGCGGTGCTGCAGCGCTACACAGCAGCATCCCCTTGCCTTGCCTTGCCTTGCCTTGCCTTGCAGACGGTGCAGTATGACTGGTAACCATCGTTCTCGTCCCGTGGGTGCTCCTGGCTAGCCTCGGTGAGGTCGGTTGGGGGCGCCTGGGCAGACATGGGTGCTCCTGGCTGGCCTTGGTGAGGTCAGTCAGGGGTGCCTGGACAAAAATGGGAATGACTCCAGGTCATTCTCTTCTTTAAGTTTTGTGTAATGGAGATTCAGACCTGCCTGGAATATCATGCCATCTGGAGGCTTCTGCCTCAGGCTGCTCTCCCAGTCGGCAGCACCGCGCGGTCGCACCTACTACCCCAGCCTACCCCTTGCTCCCAGGGCTCACAATCAGATACTTAGACCTCTACATTTTGCTGCAAATAAAAAAATAAAGCTGCCATTTAGAACTGTCCCCCAACATACATATCCTGGGACATTTTGTATTTTACCAGTGTCAACCAAAGACCCACACACAAATGGAGATTCAGTCCTGCCTGTGCTTCTATCCTAGCGCTTATCACAGATTCCCATTTTCAGCTGTAGGCTGAGCAAGTGCAGAATGGTGGTTCACTCTACTTCGCTGTAAGCCAACCGCCCTCCCCTCCCCCCTTTGATCTCTGCTTGCAGAGGCAATAAAGTCAGTGTTGTTTCAAATTCATGCATTCTTTATTACTTCATCACACAAAAGGGGGATAACTGCCAAGGTAGCCCGGGAGGGGTGGGGGAGGAGGGAAGCAATGGGTGGGGTTGTTGTAGGGGCACCCCCTAGAATGGCATGCAGCTCATCATTTCTGCGGGATGTCTGGGGCTCTGACCTGGAGCGGCCGTTTGCCTCTCTGGTTCTTTAGTAGGCTTGCCTGATATTCTAGGCAGGGCTGACTCTCCATTAGACAAAACTTAAAGAAGAGAATGACCAGGGGAGTCATTCCCATTTTTGTCCAGGTGCCCCCAACCAACCTCACTGAGGCCAGCCAGGAGCACCCATGACAGCAGCAGATGGTACAGTATGACTGGTAAACATCTTTGCCAACTTGCAAAGCAGCAGACGGTACAGTATGGCTGGTAACCGTCTTTGCTAACTTGCAAAGGCAAGGGGATGCTGCTGTGTAGTGCTGCAGTACCTCGTCTGTCAGCAGCATCCAGTAGACATACAGTGACAGTGAAAAAAGGCTGAACGGGCTCCATGGTTGCCGTGCTATGGCGTCTGCCCGGGCAATCCAGGGAAAAGGGCACGAAATGATTGTCTGCCATTGCTTTCACGGAGGGAGGATTGACTGACGACATTTACCCATAACCACCCGCGACAAATTTTTGGCCCCATCAGGCATTGGGAGCTCAACCCATAATTCCAATGGGCTGGGGAGACTGCGGGAACTATGGGATAGCTACCCACTGTGCAACACTCCGGAAGTCGACGGTAGCCTCGGTACATGGACACACACCGCCGAATTAATGTGCTTAGTGTGGTCGCATGCACTTGACTTTATACAATCTGTTGCCAAAAATTGAATTCTGTAAAATCGGAGTAATCCCGTAGTGTAGACATACCCGCAGACAGAGCCTCTTCCTGTGTCCAAACAGGTGCTGCTATTCAGAGGAAAAAAGAACTCAGTAGTTGAAGCTTAACCTGCTCATCTCACAGCCACTGATTGGCTCCTTCAAATATAGACCCCCATTGCATTCTGATGACAAGGACCATCAAACAAACTGCAGAACCAAAATGCAAAAGACTGGGACTTGCTGCATGTGCTGTGGCACTCTTGGGAGAGGACTGGGTAGGGAACAGTCTGTTCTAGAGCTGGAGATTCAGGGGAGAAAATGACAGAGTGGGGCCTGAGATGAAAGGCCATACCTCAAGGGGGCATCATCAGAGGCAGGCCCCAACTATATGCTTTGTCATCATGTCATTGATTTTAAATATATAAGTGAGGGAGAGGAAGGGGCATAGGTGCTGGAACTAGGGGTGATGGGGGTGCTGTTGCATGCCCGGCTTGAAGTGGTTTCCATTATATGCAGGGTTTACAGTTTGGTTCAATGGCTCTCAGCACCCCCACTATACAAATTTTTCCAGCACCCCTGGGAGGGAGAAGAGAAGACAGAAGTCCCCAGGAGAAGGTGCTATTATTAACCACTGAAGGCTATTAACCACTGATGGCTATCCCCGGGGTCACAAGGGGCTGACAAGGAACATGATAGAAGTGTAAGGGGAGAGGAGGAAGGAAGCCTATGTAGAAACAAATGGCTGTACATATACCCCCCACATGCACACATGCATATAGAGCTGATTGAAACAATTTTCATTTACTTAAATTATTCTAGTATCACTTTCAATTATATTGGGAACCTGAGAAATACGGCATCCAGCAGTGGAAATCAACAATACAACTTAGGAACATTAAGCAAAAACAGTCATCAGAGAGATGATTTACTTCTTTTTTTTTGGAGACTGATAAAATATTTCCCTTGTGGCAGGGTTACTGTTCTCTTGAAGGACCAAACCACTTGAGACTGCATTACAGCTCCAGTCCATATGGTCAGAAACCCAGAAGTATCAGCAGTAGATGCCGTCCTGCTGTAGAAGTGACACTGAGCAAATGTCTGAAAAGCTTGACCTTTTCTGTCTGTATTTAAATTACCAATTAGCATATTCAAATGAGGAAGGTAAGAGCAGAGTTAGGGGAAGATGGCACAACAAATAAAAAGCTGGTATAGATGTGCTGAGGAGAAGAAAAGAGGGTTTGGAGCCACCTATTTAATTTAAGCCTCACTCCCAATCCTCTGGTGCCATTTTTCCACTCTTTGGACATAGCTCATTTTCTTGTTAATTCAAAAACATTATTGCAAAGCACATGAGGGGAAAAGGCAACTTTTTTTGTTTTGGTCTCTAGTATCAAGTGCTTCAGGGGAAGGTATAAAACCCTCAGAATGGACAATTCTGCAATAATGTGCTCCAGGAGAAAAATTCTTCCTAACCTTTGGCCAGTTAGAGGTTGTTCTATGTTTATATACCATCCTCAATATGAGCTAATTCTGAGAGCAGATTTAGTGGGTAAAGTGAGCTATTTTCACTGAGAAACTCTTTTGAGTAAATGAGAAGGGCTGACTACTTAGCAATCACTAGAGATGAGCAAAGAGAATTCTTGGTGAAATTTGGTGTTGCTGCAAAGCCAATATACTTAGGCAACTTCAAAGATTAGAAGAATACTTATGCATCATGGCTTTTCAACCCTCA
Organism: Terrapene triunguis; assembly: GCF_002925995.2. Lineage (NCBI taxonomy): Eukaryota > Metazoa > Chordata > Testudines > Emydidae > Terrapene > Terrapene triunguis. The sequence goes on along the minus strand of NW_020698066.1, from coordinate 7,193,470 downwards.
GGATAGAAAATGAGAATCAACAACTTCTGTCTCCTTGGGCTACAAAAGAATGAAAATTATAGAAATCCAAATAACGTTGTCCTCATAGGGAAAAGTCAGTAGTCCTTGTAACTCAGTAAACTCTTGAGTAGTTTTCTTATTTCCAAGAAGAGCCAAAATCAAGGTTTGCTGTACCAGTAGTTCATAATTTAATGGGCTATTCCTGCTATGAAGCATAACATATCCAAGCAGCACAGTGCTGTGAAAGCTAAGAAAATTTCATTGTATAGGAGTAGGTTATGGTCACCCTCCCGGGGGAAATTCTGGATGTAGTATATTCTGAATACATGATGAGGTATAAAGCAGACTAGTATTACCAAGATGAAAAAAAAACTCTTGATCTGAGCCCTGAATTCCACATGTGAGTTCATATCAGGCCAATACTTCATTGCCAACTGAAAGATTACAACTAATTGGATTATGGAGAGCGCAGAGACTGTTGCCACCATAATACCAATCATGCAGTAGTTTGCTATCATCATACCCTGCTCCTGAATATCTCTGTGGAACTGAAAGCATTTAGAATGGTTATATTTTTTAGAGGTGCCATAATATGACAAAAAAATAGGGAAGATAACCAAAGTTCCCACAAACCAGACAGCAGTAATCCAGGTTTTAGTGTACCACCTCCGAAATTCCAGTCTCAAGAGGCGTATTATAATAATAGCTATATAGAAAATGAAGGTGATGTACATGTGGGCATAGATCATGGCACTAAACATTTTGCAGGTGAACCACCCGAATTTCCATTCAGATGAAATGTAATAGGCAAGGCGGAAAGGAAGGCTGAGTAAGAGAATTGAATGTACCACCATGAGATTGATGATAATGATGGTCATCACAGATTGTATATTCCTTTGAAACAATTGACGGGCCATCACAATGACTCCAGCAATGCCCCCTGCCAGATTGATACTATATAGTGTTATCAAAATCAAATGCAGTCTCTCCAAGTTTTGTGTCAGTGTTCCATTGGAGGGAAAATCCTGTTGTGCTGAGCTTGTGTTAAACATCTCGAAAGTTTTCTTTTCTTTTCAAGGCTACCTAAAAATACAACAATGGAAGATGCATTTTAAAATCTGCATTTAATCTGTGCTTTCTCTGTGGCTACTCTTGTTTTTTTAAATTATAGAATGGCACAAATTCATGAAATAGCATTTCCTGGATTGTGTTTGAAAATGGTGTACTCTACATAAGTATATAATCTTATGAATATAAAAATACACGGTCCTGATACATAGTACTCATTAGATCACACATGTTATTTTTATACTGGCTGCATAATTACAAACTTTTTGTACATGAACTTAGATCCATTTTTTCTTTTCTTATTTCCCTCCAGATATGTGAATAGTTGGAATAGCCAAGATAGTGTCTGTTCATCATTTTAAAAAGCAACAACAAAAACCCTGTTATTATGTAAGTTAAGTTTGAAGATGAAAACTGTTGTTGGAATATGTAAACATGTTTGTGTGCATGATGTGGACCACCATTTTAATTTCACTTAGGCTACTGAAGAACCAGAAGATGGTAACAGCTTTCAGTCACTAGATTCCTAGGCTGAATTAGAGCCAGCAACCTAGAAATAAATGGCTCCATGTCCTATCACCTTATCCTTTCAATCTTCGAGCTACAGAATTTTACCTACACCCCTCTATTTTTGGAGGTGGGAAATAGCTGTGAACTATTTTAGAACCGAATTTCTAAAAGGTATAGGTCCACTTGCACATGCTAAATATAAATGTATGCATGCAGTGTATTTATAATTATTGCAGTTATGCACAAAAATAGGTAGATGGATGCCCAACTTCCTGTTCTCAAGCAGTTACTCAGTTTGCACACGTCAGTACAGTAACTGCATATAAATTGTGTGCATGCATGTATTGCATGAAACCCACCTCTTAAAAATATGAGCCTTAAAGTAAAATAAACTTTATAACAATGGTTTACAGATTAGAATAATAGATTGGGCTCAGCTTCCTATTGTTCAGGAACTTGGTTTCAATAATGTAGTTTAACTAGCAGTTCTTAAACGTATTCCTGCTCATATATACAATATCCTATCTCAGTGGTTTCAAACTTTTTCATTTGCAGACCTCTAAAATGCCTTCAGATAAACTCCAAACTTTTACTAAAACCTAGTTAAAGCATTCTTGGAATGCAGAAAGTAATAGACAGATAAACTCTCAATACTATATTGAATAAATTACAGTCCAGACTCAGAAAAAGACTTTCCTTTCATTCCTTTTAAATATACATTTAAATTTTTTTTAAAATGGTAACAAATGTACAACTGAGAGAATTTCAAGTCAAATTTGCAGAACTGACAACTTTGATATACAGTCCACTAAAAAAGACTAAGAATGTTGAATAAACATTAATAACTCTGCCTTTTCACTCTCAACTTAAATTCATGTTCCAGTATATATGATTAATATTTCAATAGGAGCTTTGTACAGGTACACTTTTGTGTTGTTACAAACAGGATAATTATAGGATTGCATGCCTACAGTTTCAGTGCTTTTCAAAAAATCATTGCATTACTCGGGAATAATATTGTCACTATCTATTGTAATTTGTAACTAAAATACAAAGAAGCAATTTTACCTCTCAATGCGTTATTATCCTGATTTCTTTTCTTCCTTCTTCATTTCATACATTGCATGGTACGTTGTGTTCAGTCTCACCGTAAAGAGAAAGCAACATGTATTAGTAGCCTTCCTGTAGGCATAGTCTCGCTTTGTCTACCCACCTACAGGAAGGAGCTACTAGTGTTACTTTCCTAACCCCACACTAAGGACTAAAAGTTTCCAAAATGCCATAGAGTAGCATTTTGTGTGAACTTGTGGGAGGTACAGGAACTAGCTGCCCAGGCTAGGCTAGTCTTTATGACTGGTCTTTTTCAAGTTAGTTGGTGTAGCAGGGAATTCTGTTCCTTTAAAGACTAGGGGATGTGGCGCCAGCGAGGCCTCTTTGATTATCAGACTCAGAGAAGTTGTGTGTGTGTGTCTGTGTGTGAGAGAGAGAGCCTATAAAAGGTCTGAGAAGGCTCAGTTGCGGGGAGACGTTGGGAAGGAGTTTGGCTCTTGTAAGTCACCCTGGAGCAGAGAGAGGTGCACAGTCAGAATGGCCTCTGGGTCCTGACAATCTGGTTTACTTGTGATCTTTGTGGTACTTTGTGGGGTTTTGTTTGAATAAGGGCTGTCAATTAATCAGTTAACTCAAACAATTAATTCAAAACAAGTTAACTTGATTAAAAAAATTAATTGTGATTAATCACCGTTTTAATCGGTCTGTTAAATAACAATGGAATACTGATTTAAATTTATTATAAACATTTTGGATGTTTTTCTACTTTTGATTTTAATTACAACACAGAATACAAAGTGTACAATGCTCATTTTATATTGTTTTTATTACAAATATTTGCACTGCATAAAAGATAAAAGAATTTGTATTTTTCAATTCACCTCATACAAGTCCTGTAGTGCAATCTCTTTATCGTGAAAGTGCAACTTACAAATGTAGATTTTTTGTTACATAACTGCACTCAAAAACAAAACAATGTAAAACTTTAGAGCCTACAAGTCCACTCAGTCCTACTTTTTGTTCAGCCAAATCGCTAAAACAAACAAGTTTGTTTACATTTATGGGAGATAATGCTACCCACTTATTTACAATGTCACCTGGAAGTGAAAACAGGTGTTCACATGGCACTTTTGTAGCCAGTGTTGCAAGGTATTTATGTGCCAGATATGGTAAACATTCTTATGTCCCTTCATGCTTCGGCCACCATTCCTGAGGACATGCTTCCATGCTGATGATGCTCGACAAAATAATGTGTTAATTAAATTTGTGACTAAACTCCCTGGAGAATTGCATGTCTCCTGCTCCTGGTTTTACCTGCATTCTATTTCATGTTATAGCAGTCTCAGATGACTACCCAGCATATGTTGTTCAATTTAAGAACACTTTCATTGCAAATTTGACAAAATGCAAAGAAGGCACTGTGACAAAGCTCCGAGCCTGTATTGGTGGGTCCCGCGCTTTCGAGAGGATTCAGTGGCCTCAGGAGCTCGCTAAGGCCCTCAATGTGACCTCCCTTTTCTCAGGATAGTGGCAAGGGTCACAGCCTACTGAGCTACTTTCATCACAGGCCAGTATGGGAGGTGTGGAGGGGGAAATACCCCACAGTCTCTGTTGCTCCTTTGAGCTTAGTAGGCGCAGTTTGGCCTCCTGTCTGGACCGAGTCCTGCTTCCCCTCTCAAGGGGGTCTCTGTAGGGCGGGGGGCAGGGGAGAACCCGGACCCACCCTCTACTCTAGGTTCCAGCCCAGGGACCCTAATGGTAGCAGCTGTTGGCAGCTTCCCCTTCACCACTGGAGCTGCTTTGATTCCCTGGGCCACTTCCCCGTGGTCCCCTTTTTCTAGCTTCACCCTTACCTCAGGCTTCAGCAACGCTTCCTCTCCTCCAGCTCCTTTCACCTGGGGTTCTTTCCAGGCAACTGGAAGGAGAGCTTTTAAGCAGTATGAGTGGGACCTTGATTGGTTCCAGCTGTCTCCATTATCCTGATGGCCTTAACTGGTTAATTGGCATCAGGTGTCTTAAGTGGCCTGTGGTAGCCTTTGTTTGGCTATCCAGGGAAACAGGGACCTGCTCGCCCAGGTCCCGGTGCTCAAAAGGACCTCTCTCTTATATCCTTCTGGTCTGAGGCCATCACAGCACCAGTATGAGATTTCTAAAGATAATTACAGCACTCGACCCAAGGTTTAAGAATCTGAAGTGCCTTCCAAAATCTGAGAGGTACAAGATGTGTCAGAAGTCTTAAAAGAACAACACTCTGATTCGGAAACTACAGAACTCAAACCACCAAAAAGGAAAATCAACCTTCTGTTGCTGGCATCTGACTCAGATGATGAAAATGAGCATGTGTCAGTCCGCACTGCTTTGGATAGCAGAACCCGTCATCAGCATGGAAGCATGTCCTCTGGAATGGAGGGTGAAGCATGACGGGACATACAAATGTTTAGCATATCTGGCATGTAAATGCCAGCTACAACAGTGCCATGCGAATGCCTATTCTCACTTTCAGGTGACATTGTAAATAAGAAGCAGGCAGTATTATCTCTTGTAAATGTAAACAAACTTGCTTGTCTTAGTGATTGGCTGACTAAGAAGTAGGACTGAGTGGACATTTAGGCTCTAAAGTTTTACACTGTTTTGTTTTTGAGCGCAGTTATGTAACAAACAAAATCTACATTTGTAAGTTGCACTTTCACGATAAAGTGATTGCACTACAGTACTTGTATGAGCTGAATTGAAAAATTCTATTTCTTTTGTTTATCTTCTTTTACAGTGCAAATATTTTTAATCAAAAATAATAATATAAAGTGAGCACTGTACACTTTGTATTCTGTGTTGTAGTTTAAATTAGTATATTGGAAAATGTAGAAAACACCCAAAATATTTAAATAAATGGTACTGTATTATTGTTTAACAGTGCAATTAAAACTATGATCAATCACGATTTTTTTAAAATCTTGCGATTAATCATGATTAATTTTTTAAACCGTTTGACAGCCCTAGTTTGAATTAATAAATCTGGGCCCTTCAGGAAGGGCTTGAAAGACTTGGGGTGTGATGTCAGTCCTTCTGGGGTTGGTAGGACAGGCCAGCATGATTACAGATGGATACAAACTTGTTAAGTTGTTTGACTAATTATATAACCTACTGTGAGTTACTAGATTTTGTTATTTAGCAAGTTAGTGACCAAAATGTAATAATAAAGCAGAGGATTCTGCATCACAAATGTACTCTTTTTTCTGTTCTATAACTTATTACAGTGTTGCTTGTTAGGTCAGTAAATTATCTGTATTATGTTCTGTAAGAATAATGAGGTCTTTGGCAGAAGTAAATAGAGACCTGACTACAGCCCTCTATTACATCTTTGAGATATGGGAAGAGAATGGCATTGTTTAGTGTGAAATAAGGTATCTACATTAGTGAAGAGTGAATTAGAAAAGTTCTACTGTAAAACAAAACTGACAGAATGCCAGTGGTGGATGAAGGATAAATCCGGGCCACAGGCCCAAACACTGACTCAAAGCACAGAGTTTCCATCATGTCTCTCACTGTAAATGGTAAGGTACTGAGCCAGGCCTCTTCTAGAAGCTTCAGCATTTCCCTGGGAAAGGCAATTCCTTGATTAACTTCTACCCCAATGTAACTTTTAATTTTGCTGATGAAAAAATTCTGGGTTGTATGTCACAGTCAGGGTTGCCAATGTTCAGAGGAATGTACTAATTAAAGGGGAGGGAATAATATTAAAAGTTTGGTGTGCAAAAACATAACAATAAGCAACAGATATGACAGCAACACTTGCATCTCTCTGCCTATTGTGCAATCATTTAATTCTCTGGGATGAGAAGACATCTTCTCTCCCTCCTGTGAGACAATCACCCTTCCTATTAAGTAATGCTACCAAGAAGAGCAAAAAGTCAAGGAGGAGAAGTCACATTGGAAGTTGATTAAAGTTTGTGGTGCTTTTTAAATGTAGGATCAAATTCTGATCTTGGAAACACATGTGCATGCAGTCCATATATAAATGACAATAGCACCAATGTACTCATCCAAGAGAAGAACTTGACCTTTGCAATGTAGTAAATGTGCTCTTGTTACACTCCCAGACAATGGTGCTGTTTCAAGCAGGAGCATTTTATTCACATTCTTGCAAAAATGAAATCAACACTTTACAAAAGCCCACTGCTGGAGAGTATTTCAGCAGCTCCAAACACCACTGCAGCCATATCTTGCTCACCCAAGCTGTGTCCTAAGCTTTCAAAAGAATTCCAAACCTTAGACAGGGCACTGGCATTGCATTCAGGTCTGTATGAAACAGATACTTGGCATGCACAAAAACAGGGTACATTTACACTCGCACATCCATCATGACTTTTGAGTGCTACTGACACTTCAGATTTTGTGTGATGTTAGAATTAAAGGAAATTTGTTTGGTCAAAAATGCCTCTGAGGCCTGGTCTACACTACGAGTTTAGGTCGACTTTAGCAGCGTTAAACCGAATTAAGCCTGGACACATCCACACGACGAAGCCCTTTTTTTCGACTTAAAGGGCCCTTTAAACCAGTTTCTTTACTCCACCTCCGACTAGGGGATTAGCGCTAAAATCGGCCTTTGCGGGTCGGATTTGGGGTAGTGTGGACGGAATTCGACGTTATTGGCCTCCAGGAGCTATCCCACAGTGCTTCATTGTGACCGCTCTGGACAGCGCTCTCAAATAAGATGCACTGACCAGGTAGACAGGAAAAGCCCCGCAAACTTTTGAATTTCATTTCCTGTTTGCCCAGCGTGGAGAGCACAGGTGACCACGCAGAGCTCATCAGCACAGGTAACCATGATGGAGTCCCAGGATCGCAAAAGAGCTCCAGCATGGACAGAACGGGAGGTACGGGATCTGCTCGCCATATGGGGAGACGAATCAGTGCTAGCTGAACTCCGTAGCAGTAAACGAAATGGCAAAATATTAGAAAAAGTCTCCAAGGCCATGAAGGACAGAGGCCATAACAGGGACGCACAGCAGTGCCGCGTGAAAATTAAGGAGCTAAGGCAAACCTACCACAAAGCCAGAGAGGCAAACGGAAGGTCTGGGACAGAGCCACAAACATGCCGCTTCTACGCGGAGCTGCATGCCATTCTAGGGGGTGCAGCCACCACTACCCCAACCGTGTGCTTTGACTCCATCAATGGAGAATCACGCAACAGGGAAGCGGGTTCGGGGTACGCGGAAGATGATGATGGTGAAGACAATGACGATAGCTCACAGCAAGGAAGTGGAGAAACCGGTTTCCCCAACAGCCAGGATATGCTTATCAGCCTGGACCTGGAACCAGTAACCCCCGAACTCACCCAAGGCATGCTCCCAGACCCTGAGGGCACACAAGGGACCTCTGGTGAGTGTACCTTTGTAAATATTACACATGGTTTAAAAGCAAACGTGTTTAATGATTAATGATTAATTTGCCCTGGCAATCGCGGCCAGTACAGCTACTGGAAAAGTCTGTTAACGTGTATGGGGATGGAGCGGAAATCCTCCAGGGACATCTCCAGAAAGCTCTCCTTCATGTACTCCCAAAGCCTTTGCAAAATGTTTCTGGGGAGGGCTGCCTTATCCCATCCGCCATGGTAGGACACTTTACCATGCCAGGCCAGTAGCACGTAGTCTGGAATCATTGCATAACAAAGCATGGCAGCGTATGGTCCCGGTGTTTGCTGGCATGCAGACAACATCCATTCCTTATCTCTCTTTGTTATCCTCAGGAGAGTGATATCATTCACGGTCACCTGGTTGAAATGGGGTGATTTTATTAAGGGGACATTCAGAGGTGCCCGTTCCTGCTCGGCTGAACAGAAATGTTCCCCGCTTTTAGCTACGCGGTGGGGGGGAGGGGTGAAGTGATCATCCCAGAGAATTGGGTGTATGTGTGTGTGTGTGCGGGGGGGTAGTTGGGTTTGTGCTGCATGTTAACCCGGAAACCGCAGCCCCTCTTTTTACATTGCAAACCCATTTTAAATGGCCAACCCAACGGGTCCTTGGTATGGGAAATGCGGGCGCTGCTGTTTGAAACCATTCCCACATGTTATGAAGGTTAAAAAAGCCAAAAGCCTGTGGCTTACCATGGCTGCCTGCAAGCCGAATTCTGTTGCCTGGCACTGCGTGAGTGATCTCTCACACCAAACCGGCAGTCCCTCAATATAAGAGGAAAAATGCGACCTTGTAACGAAAGCACATGTGCTGTGTAATGTGAACAGCAAAATTTAACGTGAAAGAGTGTACCCATTGTTCTCTAAAATGTGTCTTTTTAACCACCTCTCCCTTCTCCTCCACCAGCTGCAAATGTTTCTCCTTTGCAGAAGCTAGTGAAGATTAGAAGGAGAAAACGGCGGACTCGGGATGATATGTTCTCGGAGCTCCAGATGTCCTCCCACGCTGACAGAGCACAGCAGAATGCGTGGAGGCAGTCAATGTCAGAGTGCAAAAAAGCACAATATGAACGAGAGGAGAGGTGGCGGGCTGAAGAGAGCAAGTGGCGGGCTGAAGAGGATAGGTGGCGTCAGCTTGCTGACAGAAGGCAAGAGTCGATGCTCCGGCTGCTGGAGCATCAAACTGAAATGCTCCAGTGTATGGTTGAGCTGCAGGAAAGGCAGCAGGAGCAGAGACCGCCGCTACAGCTGCAGTGTGTCTTTGTCCTTCCCTCCTCCCGCACCCCACCCGGCGCTTCCCTCCTCCCCCACCCCTCCCGGGCTACCTTGGCAGTTATCCCCCTAGTTGTGTGATGAATTAATAAACAATGCATGAATGTGAAGTAACAATGACTTTATTGCCTCTGCAAGCGGTGCTCAAAGGGGGGAGGGGAGGGTGGTTAGCTTACAGGGAAGTAGAGTGAACCGGGGGGGTGGGAGTGGGAGGGTTCATCAAGGAGAAACAAACAGAAGTTTCACACCGTAGCCTGGCCAGTCACAAAACTCGTTTTCAAAGCTTCTCTGATGCGCACCGCACCCTGCTGTACTCTTCTAACCGCCCTGGTGTCTGGCTGCGCGTAATCAGCGGCCAGGCGATTTGCCTCAACCTCCCACCCCGCTATAAATGTCTCCCCCTTACTCTCACAGATATTGTGGAGTGCACAGCAAGCAGCAATAACAATTGGAATATTGGCTTCGCTGAGGTCTATCCAAGTCAGTAAACTGCGCCAGCGTGCTTTTAAACGTCCAAATGCACATTCCACCACCATTCGGCACTTGCTCAGCCTGTAGTTGAACAGGTCCTGACTCCTGTCCAGGCTGCCTGTGTACGGCTTCATGAGCCATGGCATTAAGGGGTAGGCTGGGTCCCCAAGGATAACGATAGGCATTTCAACATCCCCAACGGTTATTTTCTGGTCCGGGAAGAAAGTCCCTTCCTCCAGCTTTCGAAACAGACCAGAGTGCCTGAAGACGCGAGCATCATGTACCTTTCCCGGCCATCCCACGTTGATGTTGGTGAAACGTCCCTTGTGATCCACCAGGGCTTGCAGCAGCATTGAAAAGTACCCCTTGCGGTTTATGTACTCGGTGGCTTGGTGCTCCGGTGACAAGATAGGGATATGGGTTCCGTCTATCGCCCCACCACAGTTTGTGAATCCCATTGCAGCAAAGCCATCCACTATGACCTGCAAGTTTCCCAGAGTCACTACCCTTGATATCACCAGGTCTTTGATTGCGTTGGCTACTTGGATCACAGCAGCCCCCACAGTAGATTTGCCCACTCCAAATTGATTCCCGACTGACCGGTAGCTGTCTGGCATTGCAAGCTTCCACAGGGCTATCGCCACTTGCTTCTCAACTGTGAGGGCTGCTTTCATCCTGGTATTCTGGTGCTTCGGGGCAGGGGAAAGCAAGTCACAAAGTTCCATGAAAGTGCCCTTACGCATGCGAAAGTTTCGCAACCACTGGGAATCATCCCACACCTGCAACATGATGCGGTCCCACCAGTCTATGCTTGTTTCCCGGGCCCAGAATCAGCGTTCCACGCCATGAACCTCCCGCAGTAACACCATGATTTGCACATTGCTGGGGCCTGTACTTTGTGAGAAGTCTATGTCCATGTCAATTTCCTCATCACTCTCGTCGCCGCGATGCAATCGCTGCAATCGCCTCCTCACCTGGTTTTGCTTTGGCATGTTCTGGCTCTGCATATACTCCAGGACAATGTGCGTGGTGTTCATAGTGCTCATAATTGGCGCGGTGATCTGAGCGGGCTCCATGATCCCAGTGCTATGGCGTCTGGGCTGAAAAAAGGCGTGAAACTATTGTCTGACGGAGGGAGGGAGGAAGGGAGGGAGGGGTGAGTGATGACATGGCTTACAGGTACAGGGAATTAAAATCAACAAAGGTGGCTGTGCATCAGGGAGAAACACAAACAACTGTCACACAGAATGGCCCCCCCAAAGATTGAACTCAAAACCCTGGGTTTAGCAGGCCATTGATTTCACGGAGGGAGGGGGAAGCAAATGAATACAGAACAAATCTGGTCCATCTATTTTTTACATCTTAAGCTGGCAGCAGACGGTGCAGCATGACTGATAGCCATCGGCATCTTCTGGGTGCTTGGCAGAAAATGCTGTACTACGACTGATAGCCATCATCGTCAAGACGGTTCAATCGGCCAGGAGACAAAACATGTCTGCCCAGGTGCCTCTGATTGAACTCACTGAGGAGTACAACAATGACGGATATCAATCGTAATACACCATCCACTGCCAAAAGGCAAGGAGCTGCTGCTGTGTAGCAATGCAGCCCCACGTCTGCCAGCATCCAGATAGCCGATGACGGCTACCAGTCATACTGCACCATCTACTGCCAAAAGGCAATTAGCTGCTGCTGTGTAGCAATGCAGTACCACGTCTGCCGGCACCCAGATGACATATGGTGATGGTGAGCTGAGCTGAGCGGGCTCCATGCTTGCCGTGGTATGTTGTCTGCACAGGTAACCCAGGTAACCCAGGTAAAAAGGCGCGAATCGATTGTCTGCCGTTGCTCTGACGGAGGGGGAGGGGCCTGACGACATGTACCCAGAACCCCCCGCGACACTGTTTTTGCATCATCAGGCATTGGGAGCTCAACCCAGAATTCCAATGGGCGGCGGAGACTGCGGGAACTGTGGGATAGCTACCCACAGTGCAACGCTCTGGAAGTCGACGCTAGTCTCGATACTGTGGACGCAGTCCACCGACTTAATGCACTTAGAGCATTTTATGTGGGGACACACACAATCGACTGTATAAAACCGATTTCTATAAAACCGGCTTCTATAAATTCGACCTAATTTCGTAGTGTAGACGTACCCTGAAAAACCTTGTTCTGGAGTTGTCCTCTCTTTCATGCTCCTCCTTTAAATCCACTTTGTCAAGGAGGCTTATAAACTGTTATCAGAAGTAGAATAAAAATATGTGTGGAAAAACTGTGGAACTAATATTTTGATTTTGGTGTTCCCTCCCTCTCCTTTCATCTGATGTCCAATTAGAATGTCGTTTCTTTGGGGCAAGAACCTTTTATCTTAATATCTGCCTGTAAATTGCCCAGCAGACTGTAGGTACTATAATAAACAATTAATAATGGCATAAACCCAATGGCTCACTACTAGATGGTCTTCCTTCCCTATAACGCCTTGGAAAGAATTGGACCACAGGTCTCTCGGAGAGGGAAAAGGACTCCAGTCAGCATCTAGCCAGTCAGCTTCTTGGGGCAGGGGCCATGACTCCATGCTGTGGTGTTCAGAGATTGCACAGCGCTTTAAGGTGTTTGCCAGAGATCTACTTTATTCTAACTGGCTGTGCATACCAAGAGCTTCACAGCACTCTGCCTAGACTCTCTGTCACTCGCCGAATACCACACATGCCTTCATTTCTGTTTAGAAAGATCCTATTATACTGTGGGAGCTACTGGAATTAAATAGCTAATAATAACGGAGGACACTGTGTTCCACTGTGACCAGGAAAAGAAACACGGACGTTAGAATCAGAAAAAGAAGAAGATGGCTATTTTGTATGGGAGGCAGCAGCCTGGGAGCTGATCTCAGGGCGGTAGTCCAAGAAGCAGTCCCTGAAAGGTTTGAGGAAGCAGCAGTTTTAGACTAGGGCAGAGAATGGGAGAGTAACCCAGCAGAGAGGCTGCATATAGCCACAGGATGGGGCTACAAGAGACCCATAATTGCCAAAGACCCAGCAGAGCAAACACGGCAGAGGAAAAGAGGTGCCAGGACCAGTGGCCTGGGGAGCTGAGCCAATAGCCGCTGAACAAGAGCAGGGGACAAGGTTACGGGAGAAGCTTTAACTAGCGATGCTGTGCAGGTACCTGGGGTCTTGTACTCAGCCACAGGATCTGAAGCTGCACACAGGGGCCATAGAGCACCAAATAACAGTACAGAAGGGAGATGCCATGGCAGGGCTCCTAGTGTGACCACTAGATGATACCCAGAGGCAGAGCTAAGACAGGCTCAGACCAAGGGCTAATACTCTATCGCTTATCTGTCTAATCTGTGTCCAGTTTCTGTGCACTTTGGATACTTGTGATTCCAGAAATAAGGATATGGGGGGTAGACAATCAATTTGCCACCTTGTAAACATTATCAGTGGCTGATATCAGAAGTGCTGGGAACTGAAAGTTGAAACTAAGATGGCTCTTTTTCAGTTGGTTTGTTATGACATGAATTTTTCTTGAAAATTGCATCTTGGAATTATTCAAGATCTGTTAATCGCTCTCTTCACACAGTTGGTTAAAGTGTTATTTAAAACTGTAATCTCTTGCCTTCAAATTTTAGGTCAGAGTCCCTACTCTGTGCAAAAGAAATGAGTCTCCTTAACCTATTTAGATTGGTTTCAGTGAACCATAAGATCTTCTGTTGCAGTTTTCAGAACATCAGCAGCTCTAGACCTTCTCAGTGGAAAGCTGGCAGGGTACTGAGGACGAAAGGTGAAGGAGGAGAGCACAGGCATGCAGTAGAGGTCAAAAGCACAATTGCCTTCAGTTGCTAACAGGAAAAGGTGGGAGACATGCTGATGAGGGGAAGATTAGTGAAAGTGGAGAAGAGGAAGAATAAGAAGAGGCTGAGTTAATGAAAACAGCTGGTGGGAAAGGGGAATAAAGTTAAGATGTTAACTGCACAAAAAAGAGGAAGAAGTAGGGTTAGAGAGAGACGAGCAGGATGGGGCAGGAGCTAAAGGAAGAGGGGGCAGAGCATAGTTAGAGGTGGAAAGACAGGTGCAGGCAGTGTGGAGCCACTAAGAGATTTATAGAGAGGGCCTTTTAGACAGCTGTTGCATCAGCATAAACCTGGTTTGAAATTTTGACAATTTCAAGCCTTTCTCATTAATTAGTTGCACAGTAGAACTCTTGGTCCTTTATTTCATTTCATTTCTATAGGTCTTTCAGGGCCCTGTCAGTGCAGTTGCATATTGAAATGCTTGGTTTAATTTAATCTCCATCATGATAACATAGAATTCTGTTTGCTTTTTTTATTTTAATGTACAATCTCATGCTGCTCTTTTTTAGGTAGTAACAGAGCCCATTATGTATGAGATAGCTAAGACATTTTGCACAACTGCTAGCTTGTCAATTAGCTGCCTCAGTCTAGGGTTATAGTTAATGATAATTGTATTATTAATTTAAAATGAAATCCTACATATTTCGTTATGTCACCTCTGAAAACCAAATTGCATGTAGCCAAGGTAAAGCCAGCAATACGCTAAATATCTGTTTCTGTGTATTGACTTCCTTCTCTATTTGTAATTCCCAGTGTTCTTTCACAGTCTTATTCCGCCACCACTAATCAAGTCACATATGCTGTAAAATGAGCAAGTGATGCTTCATGGTCTATGATCTTTCAGGATAAGTCCTTCAAATTACATACTCCCACGTATCATACATCATGAGCAGATGAATGATTTCTATCAGCAAACAGTCAATAAGGTTCACAGAGGGCACATTCAAGTCCAGGAAAATAATTCAACCAGTTTGGGGTTATTAAACCAGTGTTCTGTGGTTACAGTTTTGTGAGAGAGATTTTATACTTTGTTCTTTGTCATGTAAAAATAGGCCAGTTGTCTTATAGGATACAAGTTCTATAATTTATCTGTATTTGCATCAACGACGTTTGCTTGGAAACTGCTTGCCTTAGCTGAATGTGTACCTACGGAAAGTATTACGCCTTCAGTAACTGCAGATAAGACATTGTCAGTTTGACCTAATTCTTCCATAGAGATATGCAGTTCTGTCAATGATGCGTTAGCACATGACTTTGAAACCAAATCACTATCACTTGATGATTTTGGTGCAACAGGAAGAAATTTGTTAGCGCCTTTTGATGGTGATGTTGAAGAACTAGCGTTAGGTCTTCACTTATGCTGGAGCAGCGCACAGCAGCACCCAGCATTGCTGGGGAAGGTGGAAGTAAAGAGAGTTTTGCAGCCCTTTATATCTTTATCCTGGCCAGTATTTTCCCCAACTGCTATTTAGAGTTGCTGCTGCTTGTAGATTAGGCTGCAATGGCCCCCAATGGGAAGCTGGTTAAGGTGGCTTTACAGTAACTATTGGAGAGGTGCAGAGAGCCATATCAGGTCCAAGGATCTGGCACCTAGGTTATAGCCTTTATTTCTGCCCCCAAATTCCTTCCTCCCTATTCAGACACCTTTCCATCCATCTCCCAGAATTAATTCTTTCACTTTTCATTCCTGCTGTCTCTCAGGTGGGCCGCTGTTCTCCTAACAACACCCCAGCCATGGCTACTTCATCTTGGTTCTGGTAGCTCCTCTCCTACTGAATGCAGCCCCAGCAATGGAGCTTAGCTTCTGCTCTTCGCTTCTCCTGCTTAACCACCAAGGCCTCTGCAATCTGCAGAACTTGATGTCCCTGCCATGAATGTTTGATAGACACACAGTTGGGTAAGTCTTAGCATTTATTACACTGAAAAGGAGAGAGAAAACAAACAGCGAGAGTGTTGGAGAAAAACAGAGTTTTTACTTTTAGGTTGGGTGCAGCAAGTTAGATACTTTATTATTTTTAGCAATTGCGTGGAGGGAGAGAGCAAAACAGGTTTTTTTTTTAGGTAAACAATTATAGCAAGCATTTATATCTTTGTTACATACAATAATGGGCAACAGCTGCATTTTGTTTATACATAGGTTATTTTGATATTTTATTTTTTTTACCTTTATTTAGACTACAGTTTACATTTTATACTTAACATAAGGTTGCAATAACTTTTTACACAGGTTTTTTTTTTACTTGCCTTACACAATTTTTGCTTTTAGAAATTTTGCGTTATTAGGGTTACAGCTAGCCTGACTTTTGCTTACATAAGGAGACTGCGTGGATTTGAAATTTTTTTCAAATCCCTCTTATTTTTTTTCTACTTCCACCCCCCCCTCTTTTGTGCTTTTAGCACAACTAACATTTTAAAATTTTATTTGCATTAAGCCCTGGATACTTTAGGGGTTTTGATTGGATGCAATGACAATGCATGATTAGCATGGACATGAAAAGTATTATTATTATTACGTTTTTTAGAACAACAATAACAATTTTAAACTAAACAACAACAATAAAAGCAGTAATATTTTTATAGTAATAATATGATGGGGTTGTTGTATAGTTTTAGTTACACGGCACAATACATTATATTTAGTACATAAAGTAGATATTTTCTAAGTTGTGTGAAAGGCATACTTTTTAACTTGATATATATTTTGAAGCATGTGAATTTGCCCTTGTAATTTAGAGATTTTTTGAACCTTTGGTAATAGTGAAAGCAAATTTTGAAATTGATTAAGCACTAAAGTACTTTAATTAAAAGGTATTTGAAATTTAAGGGCTGATTGTAGGATTTTATTTGCAGGCCAGTAAATAATACGACTGCCTGCAGCAGTGGTGAGCTTAAAATGTATATTTTGCAAAGTGCTGGCCTTAATATACATACAGCTATTATTAGCTTGAAAGAGTAGGTGTTTTGTTAGGGTAGTTTTTTGTTTTATATTTTTTTATTAAAAGTTGTTAAACACTGTGACAACTTTTACTTGCTTTAATTTTTTTATACATTAAAGCTGCGGGGGTTTTAAGGGCCAAATTGTTTACTGATTTTTTATTTTAATTTAAATATTAGGTGTTATTTTAGGAGCACTACTAATAAATTGGCTAGGCATTACCAGGTGGTTTAATTTTTTAGATATTACGGTGAATAATTTAGTTTTACATGCATTTTTTTTATGGGCCCGGCAGGATTTGGTATGTGGGAGCCTACATTTTTTTTACCGGCTTGTATGCTTGGAAGGAGCACTGTGAACGTTTGCACTTTTACCTAGACAATTTTTAAGAATGTTTTTATGGCCACAGATTAGATGGTACTTCGGAAGTGTTTGTAAGGGCAGTGGGCCGCACCTTATGCTTGAGATTATTTTGAATGGCCATTAGTTGGTTATTTAGGAAATTTTGAATTTTGGAACATGCCAAATTTTACTGCAATTTTTTTGTGCCTTAGTGATATTTAATATTATTTTTGTTAGCAACTTTTGAGTTATTGAACTAAGGGCAGAATAACATGTAATTTTCTAACTTTAGCTTGCACCTGGATTAGCTGTGCTTTAGTAATAAAACCAGTGGCCTTTTTTAGTTGCCCTAATTTTTTATTATGTTGTTGGCCCTTAAGAATATTTTAAATTGCTGCTGCACTATTTGCACCATTTTATAAGCGTTTAGCTAAATTTTTTTTTTTAGAGGAGACTTATATTTGTGCCCTTTGCTGTGCTAGCCAATAGCAGCTTTTTTGGAGCACTTTGGATACATGGAAGTGATTTGAAAACTGGCTAGGGGCAGGGTAAATTTACAGTTTTTAATGGGGCATTAATTATTGTTGTTTGATGTTTTAGTACATTTTGGGGGGGGATAGCATTATATTACATTTATTATTTAAATATTTTTAGATACTTTTGAGAGGCATTAACATTAATAGCATAGGAAGGGGTATATTGTAATATGGTACAGGTTAAATTATTAGTTACTGGGATTATTTTAGTACAGGTAAAATTTTTAGTGGCAGAACACACTTTTTGAGTATGAGTTTGATTATTTACTAATTGGGTAACCAAAACAATAAGGACCCCCTTTTTTTGATATACTACAGATTTTTGGAATGGCCATTATATTAACCCTATTATAAAACCTTAATTTTAAAATTTTGAAGCTTATTTGTAATGATATTATATACTTTTATTTTTTGACCAGGTTTTTTTTACTTAATTGTTTGCTTATATGGGATATTTTGAACCTTAAAAATTTGTTTTAAACAATATTTAAATAAATTACTAAGATGTGAAGGCTTTGGCCATTGGGTTTTATTAAATATATGGCATTGTTTGTATTTGGATGTATTACAGGGGAAATAGTGTAATGGAGGAAATGGCAGGGGCAGTGGCAACAAGGTGCCTTGGCATTTGTTATTTAAAATTTAATTAGGGAGGGCAATACATGCTGAAGGTACGTATTTAAAAACACAGGGCGCAACCTGTAGAATAAATTTTAAAATTTAATTAATACCATATTTTTAAGCATGAGTTTTACAAGTTTTGTTTTGTTTTTTGCCAGTGTATAATTTTTTTTTTTTACCAGGGTTAGTTTTTAATGTTTTTTGTAGTTAGGAATTTTTGGACTTTGGCAATTTTAGCAGAACGAGTATTTTTTTTAAGCAATTGTAGCCATAATTAAGCCGTAATTAAGTCATAAGTGTTGTAGAGCAATAGCTTTCACTGGAGAAGCAGAAGTTTTCAATGACTTACAGGAAACAGGGAGCAGTTTATGCCAAGTGCTTGGAACAATATTTTATTATTAATGACAGAGTCATAGCTGACAATGTAAGCAGAGAAAATACTTTTCCAAAAGGAGGACTATACACTTTTTCTTTTACCTTGTGATGCCAGAAAAAAAATTGATAAAAATGTTAAAGAACTTGGACCTTTTCCCCCCCCAGACCATTTAAACTCTAAAGTAAATAGCAGAAAAAAATCGTACATCAGGAGGGTGACAGGCGGGCAAGGGAGCGCATCAGAGTTTATATAGGAAGTCCTTGGAACACTGATTTTACAGACTCTTTAAATGGGTTTTATATGAGAGATCTGTCTGTCACTTATGCACCAAACACATCCATAAACCATTACTGTCAGAAGTTGAAATTGCAAAGTGATAAAGATACCTGTGTCAATGGACGCTGCCACTAGAGATACAAAAGTGTAAAGGAGCTTGATAATGCACAGGGGCATCAGAGATGCAATGGAAAAGGACATAGTCCTGAATCATGTTGGTTTAGGATTGAATTATGCCCTTGTAATTTAGAGATGTAAAATGGGCAATCAACTCCTGATAATTTACCCGACAGCAACAGGAAAAAATCAGCATAAAAATGGTTAGAGCAAAACAAAATAAGTTTCTGACTATGGAATTAATGACCACAGTGAAAATGTGCCACATTAATATTGTGAGATTCAGATGAGCTGATGGCTGATAGATCCTACAAACAGGTGAGCAATCACATTCTGACTTGTAGTTTCAACTGAATATAGTGTTGCTTCTTTTTGACCTGAGTGGCTAGTCAAAGTTTGGGGCCCAGAAACCAATGGAATCTGGTATTTCCTTTGATGCAGTCTTCTTTATTTACAAAGAATGTACAAAGTCCTGCTTCTCCAAGTATAGGAGGAACCAAAACCAAAAGGAGCAGGCTATATAGATATATATATTTTGCTTACAGGCTCAAGCCTCTTCTAGCCATAACCAGCCCCCAAATCTCTCTTTCTCTAGCTTTTTCCAGGTCAGACAGTGTGCTCGCAGGCTGCTGCTTGGCTTTCATTCTTTTTTGCCTCTCCATCTCTCCCTATACTGTCTGTTCTCAGTTTCTGTGTGTTCTGCCTACACACATACACACACTCATATGCCCCCACGCATGTGCCCCTGGTCAGAACAATATCCAGAGAAAGTCCCCACCCACATGATGCTAGTTTCTGGGCAGACAATAAGGCCTTAGTTTAAGTGTGGCCCTTAAGTGTTTCTTACAGCTATTTTAAGTGAAGGGTGCGTGCACACCCAGTCTCAAAGAGGATTGTGATCCAAGCAGTCACCCGTACCCCTCAGCATAACAATAGCAACCTCATTCAATTCCTGTGTGAACCTCATGTGTACAGTGTCTTGTGCTTTATTAGATACACCTTAAGTGCCTGGGAGAAAGGTGGGCCTTGCAGTTCGCCAAAGAAGGTAACAAATCTGCATCATAGCCAGTGGTGGATTAGCCACTGGCCTACAGGGCCCATGCCCAGGGGCCCTGGCCAACTGGGGGGCCCTGGAGCCCCAGCCACTGGGTGGGTAGGATGGGGCCAGCCCTTGTGCCCCAACCCAGCTCCCTGGCAGCAGCACGGGGTGGGCACCATGGGGAGAAGCCCCCACACATCCTGACCCCACTCCCCAGCAGAAGCTGGGGGGTGGCAGGGAAAGTCCTCAGTGCCCCCCGACACCATCCCTGGCAGAAGCCGGGGGTAGCAGAAGAAGCCCCCAGTGCCCCCCCCAATCCTGTCCCCACCAGAAGCCGAAGGTGGCAGGGGAAGCCCCCCAACACACTAACCCCGCTTTTCGGCAGAAGCACTGGGTGGAGCGGAAGAAGCCCCATCGCCCCAACCCTGATCCCCTGCAGACTCATGAGGCATGGCAGGGTAAGCCCCAACACTGGGATCCCTGCTGCAGTCCCAGGACTGGAGATGCTCTTGCTACCTGCCACAGCTTCATGGCCGGGGGAGCTCTCAGTCCCCCTGGGGCTGTGGTGGGTGGGACAAAGTTTCTCCGGTCTTGGGGCCACAGTGTGGGGGGGACAGAAAGTAGCGAAATGGTTGCGGGGCCAGAGTGTGGAGGGCAGAGTGAGGAAGACCCTGGATGGAACAGGGCCAGGGCCCCGGGGAAGGGGCAGAAATGGATGGCTGTGGGTGGGGCCACAGATGGAGGGGCCAGAATGGGGGAGGGACTGCAGGTGGAAGGGGTGGGGAGGCCCCCCCACTTGCTCTGGCTCACGGCCCCAAGAAACCCAGCCTCTGATCATGGCTGACCAACCAGGGGAGCAGATTCCTAAGATGAGGACACTTCATGGAGCCCCCCAGCCACTAATAAGGGGGCAGTGCAGGGTTTACAACAACTGAAAGGTTTTCATATAGGAATGCACAAGTCCAGCAAGCAGCAGGACAACAGTTTTCATACAAAAATAGTACAAAGAAGAACGCAGTTTTGTATTGTTCAGTGCTAGAAGCGGATTCTGAAATAAAGCACCGTGCAGGCAGAGGTAACCTGGGTATATATAAAAGGACATTTTGCATATCTGTATATTTAAAGTATGGTTTTCCTGAAAAAAATCTGTGTGAATCTCTTTCCACTGATGCCAGTAGCAACTTGAAATGAATATACACACTAGTCAGTCCATTATCTCCCGGATATCCCCTAGCTGGCTGCAATATGCCCATAATTTCTCCATACAGACCTGCCATTACAGATAATGTAATCACTAACACCACAGGTACAGTTAGATACAAGGTCCAGAGACGTAGCAGTTTGTTAATAAAGGACCAGATTATCACAGTTACTGGGAAAACTGCACCTCTGATCCCCCTCGGTCTCTCTGTGTTGCAATGTAAGCCCAGGGTTAGTGGAAATTGAGTCAGTGCTTGAGAGTCTTTTTATCAGTCCTAGGTTAAGAATTTTCTAAACCAGGCCTGAACCCAGGGCTCCTAAGAACATAAGGACGGCCATACTGGGTCAGAGCAAAGGTCCATCTAGCCCAGTATCCTGTCTTCCGACAATGCCCAATGCCAGGTGCTTCAGAGGGAATGAACAGTCAGGGAATCATCAAATGATCCATCCCTTGTCGCAGATTCACAGCTTCTGGCAAACAGAAGCTAGGGACACCATCCCTGTGCATCCTGGCTCCAGCATCTACGCTGCAGTATGTCCAAACAACCATATCCCAAGCTTCCTAGTGCCCTCTTGAAATGTGGCCTTTCTTGCCCTTTGTGGTGCAGTGTGGGAAAATGTGACTGTTCACCCTATAAGTAACTGGAAGTTTGAACAGTCTGCCAACTGTAGCCTATAGGATTAACCTGCTTGCTTGCATATATATATATATATATATTTTTCTTATAGTTTAAGTATTTGGTTTATTGTAATAGGTTTATATAGATTTATATTAAAGTAAGTTTGGCTGTAATGCAAGGAACCTACAGGTTATATCCTGTATGTTAAGCTAAGGCAAAGTTAGCAAATCTGTATCTGAGACCTTTCACCCAAATAGCAAAGTTGGCCTATATTGAGACTTTTTACCTAGATAAACACACATGCATATGTCTAAGACTTTTTACCTGGACAGATAGATAATGGAAGAATGGTATGGGGGTTTCCAAGTTTGTAACCACAGACTTAACAGGTACACCACAGGGAAAGAACCGAAATGACTATAAAGAACAAAAATAATATATGTGCGTAGGTACATGTCATCAATACGCACATACATATTAGCCTATGAAGTAAGTGTACCCTAACATTTTTGTGGGCGAGGAATGAAATTTGGGCATAGGAGGAGGATTTCCAGGACTTGTGCCCTATAAAAGAGATGATGCACCTGGCTAGATTAGCCCTCTCTATCTATGACATACTAACTATTAGTAGTCTGTATTCGTTGTTTTCAAACTTCAAGTTCCAAGGGGACTAGGCTAAGCTTGGTTTCCCTAAGCTTTTGTTCTTAGTTTGTTTATTAGGTTTTAATTTTAAGTTTAAGTTAGTTAAGTAAACTCTAAGTTAGCTTTGATAGCTCTTAGCATTAGCTTCTTCTATGCACTGCACCTCTCCCTCAAGAATTGAGAAACCGGAACCGTTAGAGGCGAGGCTGGTCCTGTGTCTTTCACCACCGGGTTATCAAGGAAGGGTGTGAGTATATTAACCAAAGCTTTGTAGCAAATAATACTATATTACCATATGTATCTTTTGAATAACAGTAATACAATTGTAACTTTGTAACTTTTATTATTTTATCATTTAATTACTATTTCATGTATTTTAATAAAAAGTCTTTACGGCTATATCTGTCTCAGTGTGAGCTTCCTGTCATACCCTCAAGGGTCCTTTGTAAATTCTGTGTAGCCTGATTTGGGACAAGAACTTTTATCTTCTGATCAAACAGACTGGCGAGCCTAAAACACCATACTATCCAAATTAATATTATTAACACCCTAAATCAGGCAATACAACACATCCTCCCAAGCCATCATTTTGGTCTGCACACTCGCAGCTAGCAAACCCAGCAATATGGATGAGGGGCCATATGAAGAAGTTCTCTCGCTTGCACTTTCACTCCTGTTTCAGGAAACGGACAGAGTTTCTGTGAAATGCTGGTGGACGTTTCAATGGCATTTTCTGACCCACCAAATGCACCTGACAGAGCCAATGATGAACCAGGAGGACACAAAGATGGCAGACTCAAACTGGCTGATACTGTTCATGACTCTCTGTAGCCACTTATGTCCCCTACGTAGACCAATGCTTCTAGAGCAGGGCCACAAGCACAGACTGTGGGACCATATCTTCTTGCAGACCTGGGATGACAAGCAGTGGGTGCAGAACTTTTGCATGAAGAAAGCTACATTTTTGGAGCTTTTGTGCAGTTTACCCTGACCCTCCAGTGTAAAGACATACACTTGAAGGCAGCCATGCCAGTCTAGAAGCAGGTTGCTGTAATGATCTGGAAGATGGCTGTCCAAGGCTTCTATAGGTCTGTTGCCAGCCAGTCTGGTGTTGGAAAGTCACCTCTGGGAAGAGTGTTGGCAGAGGTTTCTGAGGCAATCAGGCGTGTGATTTACCCCAAAGTGGCATGCATAAAAGATATTCCTGAAGTAATTACTGGTTTACAGAGAATGGGGTTTCTAAACTGCACCAGAGGTATTGATAGGACTCATGTGCCCATAGTTTGCCCTCCTCAAGGAAACCACAAAGGGTACCACTCTATGGTTATGCCAGCCCTTGTGGACCAAAGAGGCTGATTTATGAATGTCAATGTGGGCTGCACTGGAAAAGTTCATGCCAGGGTTTTCTGCCGATTGGGAGTCTACATTCGTGCACAAGCTGGGACATTATTCCCACCCAATGATAATGTCATAAATGGAGTTACTGTCCCCACCATTATTGTGAGGGACTCCACATGACCCCCTATGCCTGGGCTTATGAAATCATACCCTGATCTCAGGGGCCTTGGAGCCTTGGTAAAAGAAGGTTTAATTACACTTTCAGCAGGTGCATTTGGCAGACTGGTGCATTTGGCAGACTGAAATCTACAGATCCCTTTGGATGCTAGAATCATCAGTGCTGTGAGCATTACTGTGGCTTGCTGTGCTCTTCACAATCTTTGTGGAGCCAAAGGTGAGCCATTTCCCCCTGAATGGAACAATGATAATGAGAGGCTGCTGAACTGGTACACTCAGCCAGGAAGTGCCCCTATTACTGTGCCAGGAAGTGCCTCTCCCACAGCTGGAGCTGGATGCACCGAGGCAACAGGAGTCAGGGAGGCTTTGTGCTTCTACATTATGGACTTGCATGGGCCAATGGAAGAGGGAGAATAGTACCTCTATGAATGTGCTTGGGGCAAGGGTGTTAATGCTTGTGGGAGGTTTCAGTGCTTAGGGTGATTTAGCGGGACTAGCGGTGAGGCCAGCCCGCCGTAAGGTGCGCAGTACTGCGTCAACTTTCTCCAAGTGGGTTCCCCAGTCTGGTGTATGGATGATTACATCATCTAAGTATGCAACTGCATAACTAGTATGGGAGCGCAGTAGCTTATTTATGAGGCACTGGAAGGTGGCCAGGGCCCCATGTAGCCCAAAAGGGAGGACGGTGTACTGGAATAGCTCCTCCGGGGTGGAGAACACTGTCTTCTCTTTAGCTTCTTTGGTCAGGGGAATCTGCCAATACCCTTTTGTTAAATCCAGGGTAGTCAGGAATCAGGCACTACCCAGCTGGTCAACCAGTTTGTCGATGCGTGGTATGGGATATGCATCGAATTGGGATACTTCATTCCGTCACCGAAAGTCATTACAGAATCTTGTGGTACCGTCAGGTTTGGGCACTAGTACGATTGGACTGGACCACTGACTGTGAGATTCTTCAATGACCCCTAATTCTAACATCTTCACTTCAGCCTTGATCTCTTCTCTTTTGGCTGTTGGGATTCAGTACAGTCTCAATGTTACCTTGGCTCTGGGGATCGGTGATAGGTCTCGGTCGTCTGCCCCGGCTTCATAGAGAACACATCTCGGTTGCAGTTGATCATGTCGGCTGCCTCAACCTTTTGGTTAGGCATCGAGTCAGGTGATATCCTCACTTGCTTGTGTAGGTTATCCTATTGGGGAAGGGCCTCCTGGGTGACTAAGCATGCCTCTCGGTTGTGCCAAGGTTTTAGAAGATTGATGTGGTAAATTTGCTCCGGTTTCCAGCAGCCTGGCTGCCAAACCGTATAGTTCACCTCCCCCATGGCTTTGACCACTTCGTAGAGTCTCTGCCACTGGGCCAAAAGTTTACTCTCTGCTGTGGGCACCAATACCATCACCCGGTCCCCTGGTTGGAACCGTTGAACCTTTGCTTGGTGGTTGTAATGGGTTCATTTGGTCTCCTGTGCTTTCTCCAAGTGTTCCCGAACAATGGGCATAGCTCGGGCTATACGATCTCTCATCTGCAGTACATGCTCAACTATGTTCCTTATGGGATTTGGCTCCTCTTCCCAGGCTTCTCTAGCTATATCCAATATGCCCCAGGGTGGCGCCCATACAGTAGTTCAAATGGAGAGAAGCCTGTGGAAGCTTGCAGGACCTCCAAGATGGTGAACATGAGGTAAGGCAGTAGGGTATCCCAATCTTTCCCATCCCAGCTTACCACTTTCTTGATCATGGCCTCGAGGGTCCGATTGAACCTTTCCACAAGGCCATCAGTTTGCGGGTGGTATACAGAAGTCCATAGGGCCTGTATGTAGAGCAATGAACAGAGATCAGCTTGGACACGTAAGGTGTCCCTTGATCAGTCAGTATCTCCTTGGGTAGCCCAACCCGAGCAAAGATCTGTACTAGCTCCTTAGCTATTGTCTTGGAAGCTGTGTTGCATAGGGGACGGTTTCCGGGTACCAGGTTGCATAATCCAGGACAACAAGTACATATTGGTGGCCCTGAGCTGTCTTCTCTAGGGGCCCTACCAGATCCATGGCTATTCATTCAAAAGGTACCTCTATTATTGAAAGAGGTATCAAAGGGGCCCTCAAGTGTGAGTGAGGGCTATGCAGTTGACACTCTGGACAGGCGGTGCAGTACTGCCGGACATCTTCGTGTACTCCTGGCCAGAAGAACCTCCGCAGGATCCATGACTGAGTTTTCTCTACCCCTAGGTGTCCTTCAAAAAGGTGACTGGGCAAGGCTCAATATGGCTTTTTGATGCTTTCATGGCACTAGAAGTTGCTGTGTCTCTTGCTCCTGCATTTGCACAACCCAGTACAGGAGATATTTCTTCACTATAAAGTAAGGTCCTGGTCCCCGGACCTTCCCATCCATGGGTATCTCGTCTATCTCGGCCACCTCTCTCCTGGGGTCCTCTGCCTGATCCCGCCCAAAAGTCTTTCTTCCGGGACTAACCTACCTGAGCTCCCAGGGGCCGGCTTCTGCTTCTTCCAGCAGCTTGCTGCCGTCACAGCTGAGGCTGGCTCACCTTCTGCGGTGGAAGTTTCTCTGTCTGCTGCCCATGTCCATCTGCCTACTAGGGCGGTCTTCTGGCCCTGGGTCAGGATCCGAGTTCCCAAAGCCTTCACGGCCTTCCTCTCGTTTTTGGTCTTTCTGGGAGCTGGGAACAGATTCTGAGAAATCTCAGAAGATATCGGGGGTTGACATTCCCCCGACGACGAGTCGCTGCCCTCACGGTCCCTTCCTTCCTCCAGCGTTTCCGGGGGAAGTAAATTATCAAACCCTGGCTAGTTCCTCCCAATGACTACAGGATATGGGAGTTTAAGAACTACACCCACTATCACCTCAACGGGGTTCCCCTGAACCTCTATCTCCACCAGGATGGTGGGGTAATGGCTCACGGCCCCATGTACGCACATCACTGCTATGCGTTTGGCTTGTAGCAGCTGGCTACTTTTTACCAGCTTACCCGATATGAGGGTGATAGCACTCCCCGAGTCCACAAGCTCTGTAGTCTCCACCCCATTTATTATCACCGGCCTGGTGTAGTTATGTGGGGCTAATGCGACCCCCGCAAGGTGGATAAGGGAGCACGGGACCTCCCAATCCCCCAAATTACATTGCATACACTCCTCAGTACTGGGACACTGTGCTGCTATGTGTCCCCACTGCAAACATTCATAACATCTATAATTGCTTCTAGTCACTCCCCTGTCACGTGGGTTAGGGGATTTAGTCCCAGGATTCCCCTCACTCAGGCCATTCCCTTCCTTCCCAGCTGGTTTTCGGCCTCCCTCTTCTTTCACCTAGGTCTCCCCAGGTTTTGGCCACCCAACCTTCCAGGGTTGGGGTCGGGTGCTTGCTTCGTAAGGGGCCTTCCTTGGGTAGTCGGGTCAATTCCCCTGCTGTCATCCGTCTTTCTACCGTCTTTGTCATAGGTGGATGGATTGTTCTGGCCTACCCATTTGCGGAGATCTGGCGGCAGTCCCTGCATGTAATGGTCCATGACCAAAGTCTCCAGAATCTCCTCCGGGCTGTATGCCTTAGGCTGTAACCACTTCTGCATGAGATGTATGAGGTTGAATAGCTGGGACCTCGGAGGTTTGTTCTCCTGGTATTTCCACTCATGGAACCTCTGGGCCCATACTGCTGCTTTCACCCCTGATCGTGCTAGGATCTCTGTCTTCAGCTGGGATAGTCAGCGGCATCTCAGCAGGCAGATCAAAGTAGGCCTTCTGAGCCTCTCCGCACAAAAAAGGGGCGAAAATGCTGACCCTTTGATCCTGGGGCCACGCCTCACGCTGAGCAGTCCTTTCGAATGAGAGGAAATATGCCTCTACACCAACTTCTGTCATCATCTTTGGCAGACAACCAGTGGCCCTCAGGGTTTGCTCTTGTCGGACCCCAGGCCTGGGTGGTGAGGATCTTCAGCTGGTCCACTACCTCTCACAAGAGGGCTCAATCTTAAATCGCCTGGCCCACTAATAATTGGTTGGTGTCCTGCTGTAGTCGTATAGACTCCTGTTGTGCTATCGCCTGAATCTGGGTGGCCTCCTGCCGGGCCGCTGTGGCTTGCAAGGGAGCTCTCACCACCTCCTCTATTGTGGTACAAAACAAAACCCCAAAACCCCAGTGCACTCTCTTTTTTTTTCTTAATCTCTTTCTTCTGCCACGCTGTGAACAATTGATACCACCCCTGACACCAGTTGTGACAAAGCTCTGACCTTTTCTCAGTGGGTCCCATGCTTCCTGGTGGATTACGCTAGCCTCAGAGGCTCACTGTGACCCTCCAGGTAGTCCTTCTCTCTCTAGAGGCAAGGGTCACAGCCTACTGAGCCATTTTCATCATAATCCCGCAAGGGAGGTGGGAAGAAGCAACCCTCCCTTGCACAGTCTCCGTTGTTTCACAGTCTGTGTTTAATTGTGGAGAGTGCGGGGGGGCAGAGCCCGGGCCCAGCCTCTACTCCAGGCTCCAGCCCAGGGACCCTAATAGTAGCAGCTATTGGTAGCTGACTTTTTGAAACAGGACAAGTACAATTCTCTGGGCCACTTCACCCCAGAGCGGCCCTCCACTTCCTCAACATCTACTTCACCCTTACGTCAGGGCCTCCTTCCTTGTGTCTGATAGAGTTTGTACTGCCCAGTTTCTCCAGCAGCGCAGCTTCCCCCTTCAGCTCCCGACACACGCACCTAACTGACTAACTGGGAAGCTTTTAACTAGTTCCAGACAGCCCTTGATTGGCTTCAGGTGTCCCAATCAACCTAGCTCTCTCCATTGCTTTCTAGAAGGATCTTAATTGGCCCCAGGTGTCTTGATTAACCTAGAGCAACTGCCATTTGGTTACCGTGGTAACAGGGATTTGTTTAGCCTGGGGCTAACATACCTGTTTCTCACTACTTTCCTATAGCCATCTGGCCTTGCCCCGTCACAGCATTAGAAAAGCATTTATTAGAAAAGTACAACATTCACCCATTGTTAGGCAGGTCAGCAGCCATTACCATGCCAAAACACCAATAACACCACTACCAACAAAATGCATGAACAAGTGCAAACAGTGAAACCATGTTCAAGACAGAAGACATCTACTGTTGCATGTCCCCTGGCCCCCTCACTCTCCTTTCCCTTCCTTCCATGTTTGTCATGGTCTTGGCACCAGGGCAGGGGAATGGAGGCATCCACGGGGGTGGGGGTCAGTAGAACAACTTGGGCTTTCGGGTGTGATCAGTGGCTGGGCTACAAAAGGTTTCGCTATCATTTCAGGCATTCCACATTTTGGAGGCCATAAAGGTACGTGTGGTGCCCGATTGGCAAAGAGAAGTGTAATTCCAAGCCGCCAATGAGAAACCAGTAGTATATGCCACTTGAGTATTCAAACTTTTAGTGACCGAACAGCACATTTATGAGTGGAGTGGCCTGGTCAGCTACCGAGGTGGCCCTGGAATATACTCCCATCACCAAAATGTGACTAACTATTTGAAGTTCCTGCTACAGGAAGAGTTTGCAGCTATCAGCATCTAGGATTGGGTCAGAATTCATGAGGGGATCAACAGAATGCTATGGTAGTGTCCACATGTTAGTGTGCCTGTTATGACTGCATGCAAACACATAGAACTCCACTGCCATCCCCCTTATCACCATCACCCCCGGCACATTTCTGGACAAAATTCAACCCCCCAGTAGTATTTTGGACAAGTGATTTTGCCACCTATGGACTCAATGGACTACCTGTAGCTGAAATCAACTGGATTTCTAAATGGAACCTATTTCCACACACTTTCCCTCCCCACACCTCAGTTCACTGTTTTCAGGCAGCTTGTTACACTGTTGAGTGGTTACAGAGCAGCGTTATTATTTTTAACAGGAATGGCCTAGCAAAATGTGCGCCTTTCCAGTAAAAATTCACTTTTCAAAGCTTTCTTTACAATCTGCTATTAGTGGATATATGCTGCTACCCCGGGCTTGTAATAATTTTTGCACTGGCTCACAGAATGGAAATCTCTCCCATTCCTATATTAATAAATGATAAAGTGGAGCCAGAAACTTACCAGGCTTCAGGGTGGCTTCTGCCACTTCTGTTGTCACTAGCCTCTGTTTGCCAGCAGCTGGGAATGGGTGACAGGGGATGGATCACTTGATGATTACCTGTTCTGTTCATTCCCTCTGGGGCACCTGGCATTGGCCACTGTGGGAAGACAGGATACTGGGCTAGATGGACCTTTGGTCTGACCCAGTATGGCCGTTCTTATGTTCTGCTGCCAGTACCGCAGCATGGTGTTCCTCCCAGGTACAGCAAAAAGCTCCTCTGAGTATGGCCCCACGATGTGCTGCAGCTGCTCCTGTGGCAAGCCTCTTCTGGGACCGGTGTCAGCAGCAGAATCATTTCACAGGCGTCATTCAGCACCTGCTGCTGGCTCCCACCAGTTCCCCTGCTGGATTCTGGGGAGAGCAAGTCGCCATCCCAGCAGACCAGCTCAACATGCACCACTGTTAGCTGTATGCTCAGCACAGTACCCAGCACCTGGTCAAACTCATCAAAAAATGGTCGTGACGTTGGTGAGTTACCCGAGGTGCAGGTCTGGTGCTGGTTTTCTGGTACTTGGTCTTGAGCCACTTAAACCACTCCCTACCCTGGCCAGCTTCTTCGCTATTTGCTGGTATGTGGCCATTCCTGATGCTCTTACTAAAATCCACTCTTGCTGGCCTCGCACCAGAGATTAACCAAAATCTGACTGTGCTCTCACAACCACGATGCAGATTTGTGTGTAGAGAGAATTGAGGTTTGGGCTCAAGCCTGAGTCTGAGCCTGGGCTTACATTCAGTGTAGACGTACCCTCTGAGTGCATGGCCTCTAGCTCTCAGGCCTTGGATCATCACCTCTTTTGTGATGGAATCACATGATTTTCCCACTCTCAGACCAAGCCCTGGGCTACAATCCCTTTATATCAGCTGTGATTACCTCAGCAAATGTAAGGTAGACTCAGACCTAGCAGTTCTGTTTCCTCCAGGGCAATGACAGTGGTATGCAGTGACCAAAGAGCTTCCTTAAAGTAAAGTATCCTTTATTTGGAATAAAAAGCATTTAAGAGAAAACATCTTGCAAGCAATTAAACAGATTGTATGCATATTTAGTTTTCCCCTAAGGTTTGCCATTCCCTGGATCTGGGAAGGCCCAGTTCCTTCACACTTCCCTCCCAGAGTCTCTGTGTGTCAGTGTGTCTCCGTAGGTGGCTTCTGACAAGTGTTCCCCCATCTCCTCCTCAGAAAGGCTTTTTAGCTCTACTCTTTTGATCTCCAGCTTACCAGCCTGGCCAGACAAGGTCTGTAACTGGTTGGAGACAGGATATAACTGGGATTATTTAGTCTGCAGAAGAGAAGAGTGAAGGGGGATTTGTTAGCAGCCTTCAATTACCTGAAGGGGGGTTCCAAAGAGGATGGAACTCGGCTGTTCTCAGTGGTGGCAGATGACAGAACAAGAAGCAATGGTCTCAAGTTGCAGTGGGGGAGGTCTAGATTGGATATTAGGAAACACTATTTCACTAGGAGGGTGGTGAAGCACTGGAACGGGTTACCTAGGGAGGTGGTGGAATCTCTATCCTTAGAGGTTTTTAAGGCCCGGCTTCACAAAGCCTTGGCTGGGATGATTTAGTTAGGGTTGGTCCTGCTTTGAGCAGGGGATTGGACTAGATGACTTCCTGAGGTCTCTTCCGACCCTAATATTCTATGATTCTATGATACCAGAAGCTAACAGCTTGACCTTTTAATAGAAACTTCAGTGTTCTTATTTGAGAAGCCATTTGTTTCACTTCCCACAGCCCCAGTGTTTCCCATTATAAGTAAGATCAATACATTAAAACAGGAAAGACTTATAACCCAACATAGACTAACTTCCCCTCACTGACCTGGTCACATACTGTGTTTATAAAATTATTATATAGCAGCTCCACTTTTGTCACCCGGATGAAAGACAAACAAAAAACCCACCATCACTATGTCACTAGAAATATTGTCCCCAATAAACAAAGAGTGTCATACTTACTTTATTATGATGTATGTGGTGGTACACATGGCATCTGTCTGTCTCTACCCCATGTCCTCTTTATGAGGGTAAAGACAGACAATGCAACCAACGGAGGTGCTCACGTACTATGGGGATGAGTGCCATATGGGAATCGAAATAGAACAGAACTTTGCATTAGCAGATTCAAATTTCTCTCACCCTCTTTTTCCTTCTTGAGTACAAGTAACTGAGCAATTACTGTAACTGTGAGAACATTCCTCCCCCAGAGCATAGCTGGGCCTTCCAGCTAATTAAAACAGTTTAAGCCACCTGCTGAAAAAGGAAATATGTGACAGGCTCCAAATGAACCATTCAGCAAAGTCCTGTCAGACTTGTCTTTCCCTTGTAACAAACATAAACTTATTAAAAGAGACTTAGGAAGGATAAAAAAGCATTTAAAATGAAGTGATTAACTAAATCACTTTCTGTTCTACCACCATCACGGCTTGCAAGTGAAGGATGAGCTAGGCAGCTGTTAATGCCACTCAGGGGGTGCATACGTGTGTTCTGGCCACAGCCGGCAGTACTGCCTAAGGATGGTCTAGGATCCATCACACCTGGTGGCTATAGTTCAGGGGCATTTTTCCCACTGGCAAAAGCTCCACAGTTCAGGAAGTGTCGCTATTGAGCAGTTCTTTCCCACCAACCAGAATGCACAGGTTCACAGACCGACTCTTGAGCTGAAGAAGTATGTTGTTTATTTGCGGCTTCAGTGCACACGGGGCACAGTGTAGGGTTAAATGCAAGCACACCCCAGGTTGAGGTGCTTGCATTAAATATGCTGTTACAAAGTCATTCACTCTATATTGTATAAACACTTTTTCTGCTTAGCACTAAGATTAGTTTGCTAACTCAGTTGTTTACCTGATTGGATTGCTGGCTGAGCTTTTTATCTGGCTGTTCTCTTTCCTGGCCAGACAGCAGGCATCTTTTCACATATCCCAACACCTAAAATATACATTCTACATATTACATCCTACAATCAACCAATGGTAAGAGTTCCAGGCCACCTTGCCTAGTGGCAACAGTACAGAAAGCATCACCCAGTGGTAAGAGCTAAAGCCGCCTTGCCTAGCACCTGTAGCTCAGGGGTCAGGGGTGGGGTTGGGAAACCCTAGCCCACCCTACTCCACCGGGTTCGGACCCAGAGCCCTTTAAAACAAAATCCCCATCTATGACTGAGAGTCTGGTGCCCTCGTGCATGCTTCCTGGGTCACTTCTGACCCTTGTTCCAGTCCCGCCGTCGTTGCTGCAGTCTGGCCTGGGGATCCCCCTGGGTTGTCCTCAGGTCTGTCTCTGGAGCCTCTTCCACTGGTGGTAGCAAGCCATCGCCCTTGGTTGGAGGGTTCCCAGAGGTTTGGCTAAGAGGTCTGGTCCCGGGTGTTTGGCGTCCCAGTGGCTTCTCTGCAGGAGGCTGCTGCATGTGACCGCTCTTCTCCTCAGTCAGCCCAGACAGAGCTGAGTCACTCCCTTTTAAATGCTTCCTCCACTGGGAGCATGCCCAGCAGGAGTGAGGGGGTGTGGCCTCTTGGGTCCAAAGCAGCTCTTTAACCTTTGCCTCACCAGTGCAGGGTTGTACACCCTGTCACAATGCCATAGAAGCAAAGAAGTGACAACATGTTACTTTAAAATCTTGTACTAAATTGCAAGTCACTTTATAAACTACTAAATATTAAAATGAGTACAAAATACTTTAAATTAGTAATGACTGTAGGGAAGTATTATTATCGTTATTTGTATTATTGTAGCATCTGGGAGCCCGAATCGTGGACTAGCACCCCATTGTACTAGGCTCTGTACAAACACAGAACAAAAAGTCCCTGCCCCGAAGAGCTTACAAACTAAGTATAAGACAAGAGACAACAGAAAGGATACAGACAGAGAGACAGATTGGGGAGTGCAAGGAAACAATGAGCTAATGTTGGTCAACATAACAGGCAATGGTCTCAGCACACCAGCAGCCTAACTGTTGTCAAGTTTTTGTAGACATGATGGCAAAAGGAGTTTTAAAGTGGGCTTTGAAAGAGGATAATGAGGTAACTGTGGGTGTTTATTGTGAGCCCCTCCCACATGTGAGGGGGCAACACGGGGAAAAAGCATCGTTCTATCTGCTAGAAAGATACAGAATTGGATTCTCCACTGCCTTACCCCTTGTTTTATCACAGGTACCTGAGTAAATTGAGTACAGAGTGGGTTTCATCCTGATTTGGTAGAGCTTTACACACACACCCTTGCATAAATGTAAATAACTGCACCAAATGCAAGATAAGAGAATGAGGCCCACATTGTTCAAATTGTAGTACTGTATTGACCTGTCTATAGTTCCATGTTTAATTAGCTGTAAACTTTCATACTGAAACACTAGGGGAAAAACATTCATGTCGGTTGAAAAATGTATGTGTCACTTTTGTCTATCGAGTCACAGAAACTGGCAAGAACAAAACGAAATAGCATCTTCTGGTGATAATGAGGTGGGGGTCTGGGAAAGTGTTGCATAACATGCAGAAAGATTCAATTACTTCAAGTTTTTAGTGAAGCTAGTTTGTCACCTCCCTTGCTAAGGATCTTTGTTTTTATGTAGTCTGTTTTGTGGTGTTACAGTTTATCTGCAAAAAGAACAGGAGTACTTGTGGCACTTTAGAGACTAACAAATTTATTAGAGCATAAGCTTTCGTGGGCTACAG